>NC_134274.1:86823951-87123951 GCF_031893055.1 Leptodactylus fuscus
TCTGGTTTTTATGTTGTTACTTCCCCTGGACTTCCGATCATTGTACTCTGGGGTCTGAAAAGACCCTATAATAATAGTTCTTGGGTGGTCTTCTATGGTGCATAATACTGTGTGGCAGGGATCACTATAGGGACATAATACTGTGTTAGTGGCCACTTTGGGACATAATACTGTGTGCAGGGGCACTAGTGGGACATAATACTGTGTGGCAGGGGCCACTATGGGACATAATACTGTGTGCAGGGGCCACTATGGGACATAATACTGTGTGCAGGGGCCACTATGGGACATAATACTGTGTGCAGGGGACACTATGGGACATAATACTGTGTGCAGGCGCCACTATGGGACATAATACTGTGTGCAGGGGCCACTATGGGACATAATACTGTGTGCAGGGGCCACTATGGGACATAATACTGTGTGCAGGGGACACTATGGGACATAATACTGTGTGCAGGCGCCACTATGGGACATAATACTGTGTGCAGGGGCCACTATGGGACATAATACTGTGTGCAGGGGTCACTATGGGGAATAATACTGTGTGCAGGGGCCACTATGGGACATAATACTGTGTGCAGGGGCCACTATGGGACATAATACTGTGTGCAGGGGTCACTATGGGACATAATACTGTGTGCAGGGGTCACTATGGGACATAATACTGTGTGCAGGGGCCACTATGGGACATAATACTGTGTGCAGGGGTCACTATGGGACATAATACTGTGTGCAGGGGCCACTATGGGACATAATACTGTGTGCAGGGGCCACTATGGGACATAATACTGTGCGCAGGGGCCACTATGGGACATAATACTGTGCGCAGGGGCCTCTATGGGGCATAATACTGTGCGCAGGGGCCACTATGGGACATAATACTGTGCTCAGGGGCAACTATGGGACATAATACTGTGCGCAGGGGCCACTATGGGACATAATACTGTGCGCAGGGGCCACTATGGGACATAATACTGTGCGCAGGGGCCACTATGGGACATAATACTGTGCGCAGGGGCCACTATGGGGCATAATACTGTGCGCAGGGGCCACTATGGGACATAATACTGTGCGCAGGGGCCACTATGGGACATAATGCTGTGCGCAGGGGACACTATGGGACATAATACTGTGCGCAGGAGCCACTATGGGATATAATACTGTGCGCAGGGTCCACTATGGGGGATAATACTGTGCGCAGGGGCCACTATGGGGCATAATACTGTGCGCAGGGGCCACTATGGGGCATAATACTGTGCGCAGGGGCCACTATGGGGCATAATACTGTGCGCAGGGGCCACTATGGGGCATAATACTGTGCGCAGGGGCCACTATGGGGAATAATACTGTGCGCAGGGGCCACTATGGGGCATAATACTGTGCGCAGGGGCCACTATGGGGCATAATACTGTGCGCAGGGGCCACTATGGGACATAATACTGTGCGCAGGGGCCACTATGGGGCATAATACTGTGCGCAGGGGCCACTATGGGGCATAATACTGTGCGCAGGGGCCACTATGGGGCATAATACTGTGCGCAGGGGCCACTATGGGGCATAATACTGTGCGCAGGGGCCACTATGGGACATAATACTGTGCGCAGGGGCCACTATGGGGCATAATACTGTGCGCAGGGGCCACTATGGGGCATAATACTGTGCGCAGGGGCCTCTATGGGGCATAATACTGTGCGCAGGGGCCACTATGGGGCATAATACTGTGCGGAGGGGCCACTATGGGGCATAATACTGTGCGGAGGGGCCACTATGGGGCATAATACTGTGCGCAGGGGCCACTATGGGGCATAATACTGTGCGCAGGGGCCACTATGGGGCATAATACTGTGCGCAGGGGCCACTATGGGGCATAATACTGTGCGCAGGGGCCACTATGGGGCATAATACTGTGCGCAGGGGCCACTATGGGGCATAATACTGTGCGCAGGGGCCACTATGGGGCATAATACTGTGCGCAGGGGCCACTATGGGGCATAATACTGTGCGCAGGCGCCACTATGGGACATAATACTGTGCGCAGGGGCCACTATGGGACGTAATACTGTGTGCAGGGGCCACTATGGGGCATAATACTGTGCGCAGGCGCCACTATGGGACATAATACTGTGTGCAGGGGCCACTATGGGACGTAATACTGTGTGCAGGGGCCACTATGGGGCATAATACTGTGTGCAGGGGCCACTATGGGACGTAATACTGTGTGCAGGGGCCACTATGGGGGATAATACTGTGTGCAGGAGCCACTATGGGGTATAATACTGTGTGCAGGGGCCACTATGGGACATAATACTGTGTGCAGGGCCACTATGGGGTATAATACTGTGTGCAGGGGCCACTATGGGGTATAATACTGTGTGCAGGGGCCACTATGGGACATAATACTGTGTGCAGGGGCCACTATGGGACGTAATACTGTGTGCAGGGGCCACTATGGGACGTAATACTGTGTGCAGGGGCCACTATGGGACATAATACTGTGTGCAGGGGCCACTATGGGACATAATACTGTGTGCAGGGGCCACTATGGGGGATAATACTGTGTGCAGGGGCCACTATGGGACGTAATACTGTGTGCAGGGGCCACTATGGGACGTAATACTGTGTGCAGGGGCCACTATGGGACGTAATACTGTGTGCAGGGGCCACTATGGGACGTAACACTGTGTGCAGGGGCCACTATGGGACGTAATACTGTGTGCAGGGGCCACTATGGGACGTAATACTGTGTGCAGGGGCCACTATGGGGCGTAATACTGTGTGCAGGGGCCACTATGGGGGATAATACTGTGTGCAGGGGCCACTATGGGACATAATACTGTGTGCAGGGGCCACTATGGGACATAATACTGTGCGCAGGGGCCACTATGGGACATAATACTGTGCGCAGGGGCCACTATGGGGCATAATACTGTGCGCAGGGCCACTATGGGGCATAATACTGTGCACAGGGGCCACTATGGGACATAATACTGTGCGCAGGGGCCACTATGGGACATAAAACTGTGCGCAGGGGCCACTATGGGACATAATACTGTGCGCAGGCGCCACTATGGGACATAATACTGTGCGCAGGGGCCACTATGGGACATAATACTGTGCGCAGGCGCCACTATGGGACATAATACTGTGTGCAGGCGCCACTATGGGGCATAATACTGTGTGCAGGGGCCACTATGGGACATAATACTGTGTGCAGGGGCCACTATGGGGATAATACTGTGTGCAGGGGCCACTATGGGACATAATACTGTGTGCAGGGGCCACTATGGGGCATAATACTGTGTGCAGGGACCACTATGGGGGATAATACTGTGTGCAGGGGTCACTATGGGACATAATACTGTGTGCAGGGGACACTATGGGACATAATACTGTGTGCAGGCGCCACTATGGGACATAATACTGTGTGCAGGGGCCACTATGGGACATAATACTGTGTGCAGGGGCCACTATGGGACATAATACTGTGTGCAGGGGCCACTATGGGACATAATACTGTGCGCAGGGGCCTCTATGGGGCATAATACTGTGCGCAGGGGCCACTATGGGACATAATACTGTGCTCAGGGGCCACTATGGGACATAATACTGTGTGCAGGGGCCACTATGGGACATAATACTGTGTGCAGGGGCCACTATGGGACATAATACTGTGCGCAGGGGCCACTATGGGGCATAATACTGTGCGCAGGGGCCACTATGGGACATAATACTGTGCGCAGGGGCCACTATGGGACATAATGCTGTGCGCAGGGGCCACTATGGGACATAATGCTGTGCGCAGGGGCCACTATGGGGGATAATACTGTGCGCAGGGGACACTATGGGACATAATACTGTGCGCAGGAGCCACTATGGGATATAATACTGTGTGCAGGGGCCACTATGGGGGATAATACTGTGTGCAGGGGCCACTATGGGGGATAATACTGTGTGCAGGGGCCACTATGGGGCGTAATACTGTGTGCAGGGGCCACTATGGGACGTAATACTGTGTGCAGGGGCCACTATGGGACGTAATACTGTGTGCAGGGGCCACTATGGGGGATAATACTGTGTGCAGGGGCCACTATGGGACGTAATACTGTGTGCAGGGGCCACTATGGGGTATAATACTGTGTGCAGGGGCCACTATGGGGTATAATACTGTGTGCAGGGGCCACTATGGGGGATAATACTGTGTGCAGGGGCCACTATGGGGATAATACTGTGTGCAGGGGCCACTATGGGACATAATACTGTGTGCAGGGGCCACTATGGGACATAATACTGTGTGCAGGGGCCACTATGGGGATAATACTGTGTGCAGGGGCCACTATGGGACATAATACTGTGTGCAGGGGCCACTATGGGGCATAATACTGTGTGCAGGGACCACTATGGGGGATAATACTGTGTGCAGGGGTCACTATGGGACATAATACTGTGTGTAGAGGCCACTATGGGACATAATACTGTGTGCAGGGGTCACTATGGGACATAATACTGTGTGCAGGGGCCACTATGGGACATAATACTGTGTGCAGGGGCCACTATGGGACATAATACTGTGTGCAGGGGCCACTATGGGACATAATACTGTGTGCAGGGGACACTATGGGACATAATACTGTGTGCAGGGGCCACTATGGGGAATAATACTGTGTGCAGGGGCCACTATGGGACATAATACTGTGTGCAGGGGACACTATGGGACATAATACTGTGTGCAGGGGCCACTATGGGACATAATACTGTGTGCAGGGGTCACTATGGGGAATAATACTGTGTGCAGGGGCCACTATGGGACATAATACTGTGCGCAGGGGCCTCTATGGGGCATAATACTGTGCGCAGGGGCCACTATGGGACATAATACTGTGCTCAGGGGCCACTATGGGACATAATACTGTGCGCAGGGGCCACTATGGGACATAATACTGTGCGCAGGGGCCACTATGGGACATAATACTGTGCGCAGGGGCCACTATGGGACATAATACTGTGCGCAGGGGCCACTATGGGGCATAATACTGTGTGCAGGAGCCACTATGGGGGATAATACTGTGCGCAGGGGACACTATGGGACATAATACTGTGCGCAGGAGCCACTATGGGATATAATACTGTGCGCAGGGTCCACTATGGGGGATAATACTGTGCGCAGGGGCCACTATGGGGCATAATACTGTGCGCAGGGGCCACTATGGGGCATAATACTGTGCGCAGGGGCCACTATGGGGCATAATACTGTGCGCAGGGGCCACTATGGGGCATAATACTGTGCGCAGGGGCCACTATGGGGAATAATACTGTGCGCAGGGGCCACTATGGGGCATAATACTGTGCGCAGGGGCCACTATGGGGCATAATACTGTGCGCAGGGGCCACTATGGGACATAATACTGTGCGCAGGGGCCACTATGGGGCATAATACTGTGCGCAGGGGCCACTATGGGGCATAATACTGTGCGCAGGGGCCACTATGGGGCATAATACTGTGCGCAGGGGCCACTATGGGGCATAATACTGTGCGCAGGGGCCACTATGGGGCATAATACTGTGCGCAGGGGCCACTATGGGGCATAATACTGTGCGCAGGGGCCACTATGGGGCATAATACTGTGCGCAGGGGCCTCTATGGGGCATAATACTGTGCGCAGGGGCCACTATGGGGCATAATACTGTGCGCAGGGGCCACTATGGGGCATAATACTGTGCGGAGGGGCCACTATGGGGCATAATACTGTGCGGAGGGGCCACTATGGGGCATAATACTGTGCGCAGGGGCCACTATGGGGCATAATACTGTGCGCAGGGGCCACTATGGGACATAATACTGTGTGCAGGGGACACTATGGGACATAATACTGTGTGCAGGGGCCACTATGGGACATAATACTGTGTGCAGGGGTCACTATGGGACATAATACTGTGTGCAGGGGACACTATGGGACATAATACTGTGTGCAGGGGACACTATGGGACATAATACTGTGTGCAGGGGCCACTATGGGACATAATACTGTGTGCAGGGGTCACTATGGGACATAATACTGTGTGCAGGGGCCACTATGGGACATAATACTGTGTGCAGGCGCCACTATGGGACATAATACTGTGTGCAGGGGACACTATGGGACATAATACTGTGTGCAGGGGCCACTATGGGACATAATACTGTGTGCAGGGGCCACTATGGGACATAATACTGTGTGCAGGGGTCACTATGGGGAATAATACTGTGTGCAGGGGCCACTATGGGACATAATACTGTGCGCAGGGGCCTCTATGGGGCATAATACTGTGCGCAGGGGCCACTATGGGACATAATACTGTGCTCAGGGGCCACTATGGGACATAATACTGTGCGCAGGGGCCACTATGGGACATAATACTGTGCGCAGGGGCCACTATGGGACATAATACTGTGCGCAGGGGCCACTATGGGACATAATACTGTGCGCAGGGGCCACTATGGGGCATAATACTGTGTGCAGGAGCCACTATGGGGGATAATACTGTGCGCAGGGGACACTATGGGACATAATACTGTGCGCAGGAGCCACTATGGGATATAATACTGTGCGCAGGGTCCACTATGGGGGATAATACTGTGCGCAGGGGCCACTATGGGGCATAATACTGTGCGCAGGGGCCACTATGGGGCATAATACTGTGCGCAGGGGCCACTATGGGGCATAATACTGTGCGCAGGGGCCACTATGGGGCATAATACTGTGCGCAGGGGCCACTATGGGGAATAATACTGTGCGCAGGGGCCACTATGGGGCATAATACTGTGCGCAGGGGCCACTATGGGGCATAATACTGTGCGCAGGGGCCACTATGGGACATAATACTGTGCGCAGGGGCCACTATGGGGCATAATACTGTGCGCAGGGGCCACTATGGGGCATAATACTGTGCGCAGGGGCCACTATGGGGCATAATACTGTGCGCAGGGGCCACTATGGGGCATAATACTGTGCGCAGGGGCCACTATGGGGCATAATACTGTGCGCAGGGGCCACTATGGGGCATAATACTGTGCGCAGGGGCCACTATGGGGCATAATACTGTGCGCAGGGGCCTCTATGGGGCATAATACTGTGCGCAGGGGCCACTATGGGGCATAATACTGTGCGCAGGGGCCACTATGGGGCATAATACTGTGCGGAGGGGCCACTATGGGGCATAATACTGTGCGGAGGGGCCACTATGGGGCATAATACTGTGCGCAGGGGCCACTATGGGGCATAATACTGTGCGCAGGGGCCACTATGGGGCATAATACTGTGCGCAGGGGCCACTATGGGGCATAATACTGTGCGCAGGGGCCACTATGGGGCATAATACTGTGCGCAGGGGCCACTATGGGGCATAATACTGTGCGCAGGCGCCACTATGGGACATAATACTGTGCGCAGGGGACACTATGGGGCATAATACTGTGTGCAGGGGCCACTATGGGACGTAATACTGTGTGCAGGGGCCACTATGGGGCGTAATACTGTGTGCAGGGGCCACTATGGGACGTAATACTGTGTGCAGGGGCCACTATGGGGGATAATACTGTGTGCAGGAGCCACTATGGGGTATAATACTGTGTGCAGGGGCCACTATGGGACATAATACTGTGTGCAGGGCCACTATGGGGTATAATACTGTGTGCAGGGGCCACTATGGGGTATAATACTGTGTGCAGGGGCCACTATGGGACATAATACTGTGTGCAGGGGCCACTATGGGACATAATACTGTGTGCAGGGGCCACTATGGGACATAATACTGTGTGCAGGAGCCACTATGGGGGATAATACTGTGTGCAGGGGCCACTATGGGGCATAATACTGTGTGCAGGGGCCACTATGGGACGTAATACTGTGTGCAGGGTCCACTATGGGGGATAATACTGTGTGCAGGGGCCACTATGGGACGTAATACTGTGTGCAGGGGCCACTATGGGACGTAATACTGTGTGCAGGGGCCACTATGGGACGTAATACTGTGTGCAGGGGCCACTATGGGACATAATACTGTGTGCAGGGGCCACTATGGGACATAATACTGTGTGCAGGGGCCACTATGGGGGATAATACTGTGTGCAGGGGCCACTATGGGACGTAATACTGTGTGCAGGGGCCACTATGGGACGTAATACTGTGTGCAGGGGCCACTATGGGACGTAATACTGTGTGCAGGGGCCACTATGGGACGTAACACTGTGTGCAGGGGCCACTATGGGACGTAATACTGTGTGCAGGGGCCACTATGGGACGTAATACTGTGTGCAGGGGCCACTATGGGGCGTAATACTGTGTGCAGGGGCCACTATGGGGGATAATACTGTGTGCAGGGGCCACTATGGGACATAATACTGTGTGCAGGGGCCACTATGGGACATAATACTGTGTGCAGGGGCCACTATGGGACATAATACTGTGCGCAGGGCCACTATGGGGCATAATACTGTGCACAGGGGCCACTATGGGACATAATACTGTGCGCAGGGGCCACTATGGGACATAATACTGTGCGCAGGGGCCACTATGGGACATAATACTGTGCGCAGGCGCCACTATGGGACATAATACTGTGCGCAGGGGCCACTATGGGACATAATACTGTGCGCAGGCGCCACTATGGGACATAATACTGTGTGCAGGGGCCACTATGGGGCATAATACTGTGCGCAGGGGCCACTATGGGGCATAATACTGTGCGCAGGGGCCACTATGGGGTATAATACTGTGTGCAGGGGCCACTATGGGGCATAATACTGTGCGCAGGGGCCACTATGGGGTATAATACTGTGCGCAGGGGCCACTATGGGACATAATACTGTGTGCAGGGGCCACTATGGGACATAATACTGTCCGCAGGGGCCTCTATGGGGCATAATACTGTGCGCAGGGGCCACTATGGGACATAATACTGTGCGCAGGGGCCACTATGGGACATAATACTGTGCGCAGGGGCCACTATGGGACATAATACTGTGCGCAGGGGCCACTATGGGACATAATACTGTGCGCAGGCGCCACTATGGGACATAATACTGTGCGCAGGGGCCACTATGGGACATAATACTGTGCGCAGGCGCCACTATGGGACATAATACTGTGCGCAGGGGCCACTATGGGGCATAATACTGTGCGCAGGGGCCACTATGGGGCATAATACTGTGCGCAGGGGCCACTATGGGACATAATACTGTGCGCAGGCGCCACTATGGGACATAATACTGTGCGCAGGGGCCACTATGGGACATAATACTGTGTGCAGGGGCCACTATGGGGCATAATACTGTGTGCAGGGGCCACTATGGGACATAATGCTGTGTGCAGGGGCCACTATGGGGCATAATACTGTGCGCAGGGGCCACTATGGGGCATAATACTGTGTGCAGGGGCCACTATGGGACATAATACTGTGCGCAGGGGCCACTATGGGGCATAATACTGTGCGCAGGGGCCACTATGGGGCATAATACTGTGCGCAGGGGCCACTATGGGGTATAATACTGTGTGCAGGGGCCACTATGGGGCATAATACTGTGCGCAGGGGCCTCTATGGGGCATAATACTGTGCGCAGGGGCCACTATGGGACATAATACTGTGCGCAGGGGCCACTACGGGACATAATACTGTGCGCAGGGGCCACTATGGGACATAATACTGTGCGCAGGCGCCACTATGGGACATAATACTGTGCGCAGGGGCCACTATGGGGCATAATACTGTGCGCAGGGGCCACTATGGGGCATAATACTGTGCGCAGGGGCCTCTATGGGGCATAATACTGTGCGCAGGGGCCACTATGGGGCATAATACTGTGCGCAGGGGCCACTATGGGACATAATACTGTGTGCAGGGGTCACTATGGGACATAATACTGTGTGCAGGGGCCTCTATGGGGCATAATACTGTGTGCAGGGGCCACTATGGGACATAATACTGTGTGCAGGGGTCACTATGGGACATAATACTGTGTGCAGGGGCCACTATGGGGCATAATACTGTGCGCAGGGGCCTCTATGGGACATAATACTGTGCGCAGGGGCCACTATGGGGCATAATACTGTGTGCAGGGGCCACTATGGGACATAATACTGTGCGCCGGGGCCACTATGGGGGATAATACTGTGCGCAGGGGCCACTATGGGACATAATACTGTGCGCCGGGGCCACTATGGGGCATAATACTGTGCGCAGGGGCCTCTATGGGACATAATACTGTGCGCAGGGGCCACTATGGGACATAATACTGTGTGCAGGGGCCACTATGGGACATAATACTGTGTGCAGGGGCCACTATGGGACATAATACTGTGCGCCGGGGCCACAGAGATCATGCAAAAGTGTCCGTTCTTAAAAAAAAAAAAAAAAAAAAAAAAAAAAAAAATGGCCATGCCCTTGGGAAGACTTGTTTCCATATCATTAGTAAATTAAAGGGTTCTTGGGGGGCTCAGGTTGTTCTGGGGGAGCAAAATCCAATCCCCATAAGGTGACACCACAGCTACAATAGGGGAACTCCTCACATATATAAGTCTACGTTGTGTAAGTTTTCTCTCAATCCCTGGTGAAGTAATTTTTTTATTCTATCCACAGGTCCAAGTCGTGTCTGAGGGCAACGAGTCTCCTCTCTTCAAGCAATTCTTCTGTAACTGGTTGTGATCTCCACACTGTAACCAGGAATCCATGTCAGGTCCTAGTAAGCCGTATACTGTGCTCTGGCCCTGTAGTGACCTCGGCGTATACTGTACCAGCAGAGTATCAGTGGTGATAGAGACTGAAGGAGTCCAGCGCTCTGAGTGATGCGGACTACAACCAATCCTACACATTAAACATTGATTGTAATCTACGTGTACGCTTCATGGTGATTGACTTGGACCTGAGCGCGTGGCGTCCGACAGCTGTAGTTACATATCACATCATTAATGTATGAAAGCTAGCACCCGGCCAACACAGGGCTGCACCCGTCCGTCTGACACATGGCTGCACCCGTCCGTGCATCCGTCCGACACATGGCTGCACCCCCCCGTCCATCGACACATGGCTGCACCCCCCCGTCCATCGACACATGGCTGCACCACCCCCGTCCATCCGACACATGGCTGCACCACCCCCGTCCATCCGACACATGGCTGCACCACCCCCGTCCATCCGACACATGGCTGCACCACCCCCGTCCATCCGACACATGGCTGCGTCCATCCGTCCGACACATGGCTGCACCCGTCCGACACATGGCTGCACCCGTCCGTCCATCCGTCCGACACATGGCTGCACCCGTCCGTGCATCCGTCCGACACATGGCTGCACCCCCCCGTCCATCGACACATGGCTGCACCACCCCGTCCATCCGACACATGGCTGCACCACCCCCGTCCATCCGACACATGGCTGCACCACCCCCGTCCATCCGACACATGGCTGCGTCCATCCATCCGACACATGGCTGCACCCGTCCGTCCATCCGTCCCACACATGGCTGCACCCGTCCGTCCATCCGTCCGACACGGCTGCACCCGTCCGTCCATCCGTCCGACACATGGCTGCGCCCGTCCGTCCGTCCGTCCGTCCGACACACGGCTGCGCCCGTCCGTCCGTCCGTCCGTCCGACACACGGCTGCACCCTCCCGTCCGTCCGACACACGGCTGCACCCTCCCGTCCGTCCGACACACGGATGCACCCTCCCGTCCGTCCGACACACGGCTGCACCCTCCCGTCCGTCCGACACACGGCTGCACCCTCCCGTCCGTCCGACACACGGCTGCACCCTCCCGTCCGTCCGACACACGGCTGCACCCTCCCGTCCGTCCGACACACGGCTGCACCCTCCCGTCCGTCCGACACACGGCTGCACCCTCCCGTCCGTCCGACACACGGCTGCACCCTCCCGTCCGTCCGACACACGGCTGCACCCTCCCGTCCGTCCGACACACGGCTGCACCCTCCCGTCCGTCCGACACACGGCTGCACCCTCCCGTCCGTCCGACACACGGCTGCACCCTCCCGTCCGTCCGACACACGGCTGCACCCTCCCGTCCGTCCGACACACGGCTGCACCCTCCCGTCCGTCCGACACACGGCTGCACCCTCCCGTCCGTCCGACACACGGCTGCACCCTCCCGTCCGTCCGACACACGGCTGCACCCTCCCGTCCGTCCGACACACGGCTGCACCCTCCCGTCCGTCCGACACACGGCTGCACCCTCCCGTCCGTCCGACACACGGCTGCACCCTCCCGTCCGTCCGACACACGGCTGCACCCTCCCGTCCGTCCGACACACGGCTGCACCCTCCCGTCCGTCCGACACACGGCTGCACCCTCCCGTCCGTCCGACACACGGCTGCACCCTCCCGTCCGTCCGACACACGGCTGCACCCTCCCGTCCGTCCGACACACGGCTGCACCCTCCCGTCCGTCCGACACACGGCTGCACCCTCCCGTCCGTCCGACACACGGCTGCACCCACCCGTCCGTCCGACACACGGCTGCACCCGTCCGTCCGACACACGGCTGCACCCGTCCGTCCGACACACGGCTGCACCCGTCCGTCCGACACACGGCTGCACCCGTCCGTCCGACACACGGCTGCACCCGTCCGTCCGACACACGGCTGCACCCGTCCGTCCGACACACGGCTGCACCCGTCCGTCCGACACACGGCTGCACCCGTCCGTCCGACACACGGCTGCACCCGTCCGTCCGACACACGGCTGCACCCGTCCGTCCGACACACGGCTGCACCCGTCCGTCCGACACACGGCTGCACCCGTCCGTCCGACACACGGCTGCACCCGTCCGTCCGACACACGGCTGCACCCGTCCGTCCGACACACGGCTGCACCCGTCCGTCCGACACACGGCTGCACCCGTCCGTCCATCCGTCCGACACATGGCTGCACCTGTCCGTCCGACACATGGCTGCACCCTCCCGTCCGTCCGACACATGGCTGCACCCGTCCGTCCATCCGTCCGACACATGGCTGCACCCGTCCACATGCATGCTTCCCTGCCCAGCCCTTACCCTCCCAATAACAGCACCGCACAAGGTGTGGACAAGAATTCTCAGAAGACATTCCTCTTAGAAAGAACTTTATTTCAAGAAACACACAGCAAAAAGTACAAAACAACATTTGCTGGAAAGGCTTTAATCATACCAACATTTTATAGGTAAAATATACACTCTAGTGGAAAGGCCAAAGCATTAAAAGAACACTGGTCCTGTGGGGGCGGTCCACACAGATTAGTCAGGCTCCGCCCCCGCAGAACAAATAACAGTATCAGTCTAGGCTGGCGTGTTCCTTTGTCTGAAAATTCCAAAGTCAACTGGGTCAGGCAGGGCAAATTATCAGTTACATCTAGAAGATGGGCCGAGCCTTGTGCACCAACCTGCGGTAACACTAGAAGTCTCAGCATGCTGGGACTTGTGGTTCATCACATTAAAGAGCATTGCATTGGTCCATGTAAGCAGAGACTCCTGAGTCTGGAGATGTCAGCGGCTTCCTATACTGCCCTTTGCTAGTAGGACTTTAATACAGACATAAAAATGGACCATTTCAACATCGGTTCCGCCTGCAACCCCCCATTTGAGTGCATGAGGCCATGGGCTACTTTACATGGCCAAATTTACTGGCAATTGGTTCGGGCTAGTGAATCCGGCAGATACACATACAAAGTTTCCCCACCTGAACATGACTTGTAGGACTGCACATGGTGCAGGGCCTTGGGGACAATGTAGTAGGCATAACACCATCTCCATATCTAAAAGGTTATTAAAGGATCGGTGGCGGACAGACCACTGGGACCCCCCAGAACCTGACAATTGGGGTCCTGCATTATCCTATCTGATTGGTGCAGGGACTGCCGGAGAAGGCCTCAGACAGCACCTGGCGCTCTCCGGTAATAAGTGGAGGCCTCCACCATGTCCTTACACAAAAGCAAAGAAACTCCAATCCGACTACATCTGAAAGAACCGAGTCCGAGCGGTTACCAATGAAAGCGTAAAATGGGGCCGTCACGGGTGACAATTGTATTTATTTAGGATTTGACATCAAATTTGGGACAAGACGTCATAAAACCACTTTTGACTTTAAGAGCAAAGGCTAGAAGCAACATCATAAGGAGGGACGTAACAGCGAGGAGGATTCCCGGGAGAGCCGAGGTCAAGAACTGGCGAGCGGTCAGACCTGCGGAGACAACATCTGTGAGAACGGCGGTGTGGTGTTATACAATGGGCGTCCGCGTCACGCTTTTGTTACCTAGTTTTTCGTCCTGTTGGAGGACAAGGGGTCCAGCGCTGCCCATCCCATAGACGGAGAGATCCGTCGGAGCACGACGACCTTGAAGGAAGAGAATAAAGGTCAAGAGACAACCAGCAGGCCCAATGGAGGGAAGGCCCAATGGAGGGAAGGCCCAATGGAGGGAAGGCCCAATGGAGGGAAGGCCCAATGGAGGACGTGTGGGGTGGGGAGATTTGGGCTACCTGCACAACATCCACCAACAGGAAACAATTGTAGTGAGTCTCATCGTTTACCATAGACAGTCATGTAACATCTGCAGACCAAACATTCCCTATCCCACCATACAAAACACGGGTAACCGACCATAAGGGGGTTCTCCCATTACTCACTACCTAGAGGGATGTCTGATATTTGGGGTACTGGGATCCTAAACAATAATGGGGTCCCAAGTGTAACCCGTGTGAATGGCACGGTGATCCCCATACTCATCCACCATTTAATTTCCCTTCTATGAGATTTCCAAAGATCTCCACCCCAGAAGAGAGACCCTGGCCAAACAACTTCAACTTCTTCAGGTTCCCCAGGACTAGAGACATGGCCGCTTTATTCCAGGAACAGTCATCTGACGCTGCAAATCATCTCCAATAAAGTGAATGTGGCAAGGCTGCAATACCGCACACAGCCTATGGACAGAGGTGGCGCTGCTTCTGACTGGAATAGCCTGGGTCGTGTACTTACTGCGTGTGAGGTCAGCACAGTCTAAGGCACAGCTTTCAGAGGAGGACGGCAGACACACCGAGACGCTACAGAAGAAATACACCTGCGAGAGAAAGCACAATGGTCATGGATGATGAAGAAGCCGTGAGGATTTAGGGTCAGGGCGGATTTAGAGACCTATCAGATTGGTTGGGGTGTCGGACCCAAAGTAATCAGCAACAACTAGACAGAGAATGGAGCAGGAAGCAGACAGGGCTGAATAGAGTCACATAGGTCCTGCTCAAGGGAATGCAGTAACCTGGTCTGACCACTACACCGAGAACAGCGCTGTCTGCTTCCTGCTCCATTCTCTGTGTATTGGCTGCTGATCGGTGAGTGTTCCGGTTTCAAGTCCAGATAAGGAACAAGGGGTGTCAGAACCCCAACCAATAGGATAGTGGTTACATATCCTTAGGGCAAATCAGCACAATTTTTAAAGCCCAGAAAATCCCTTTAACTTGGTTCTAACATTACTGATTTGACGACATCTTCTGTCTACAGGTCTTGAATGTTACAGTGAAGGGGGATGGGCGAGTGTCCCCAGACATAGGTTAGGGCCACCTGAATCCGTTTCCCCACTTGATTCGCTGCCTCAATATCACCTGCAAAAAATGTCAGACCTGACCGTAATCGTGTATACTGGGCTGAGCATCTTGAGAGGAAGGCGAGGTCACAACTTATCTGATCCTTCAGCAGGTTCCATACATTGTCATCACTCTCGGACTCATCAATCTGCAATCACTATCAGTAAGACTCTGCAATGTGGGTGGAAACAGCAACAACTACATGGAGTCTATACGCTGTAACCCCCGAGTCACTGCGCAGAAGCCATGTTTTATCCCCCGTCCTACCTGAGTGTTGTATGGAAAGCCAACAAAAGTGAAGGCAGAAACCGCAAATCTCCGATAGCCTGAAGGGACGGACGCTGGCAGAATCTTGGTCAGGGTGTCATCTTCTGAAAATGGACATCTACAAGACAGGAGAGTCCGTCATACACGTATGAGTGGCAACAGAGATGGAGAAGAAGAAAACCCAGATAAGGTGACATGGAAAGAATCAAAATGCGCCCAGATAATCCTGCTATCATGTCTGGCTAGGACATGGCTGATGGTCTCGGGGAGTCGTTCCTGAGCCCTTAGTAACGCCCCTGTTGTCCTCATCCTCCTCCATTCTTATAGGACAGTATTTTGTTTGCATTCTATACATGACCATCCAGAAAACAGAGCTCTACACAACAACTCACCCATCTTGGATGACAGGCCAACGCACAGTAGACGCTGGATCCGTACTCGGGGCTCCCCAGCATTGGTGCAGGCGGAGGTGCAGCCTGGGATCAGAAGGTTGGAGAAGTCTGGCCTCCAAGAACACCAGCTCCCGAAGTGGAATCTGCAATGGAAAGTCCTCTGGTGCGTAGAAGGAGGAAAACGATGGACCTACACCAAAGTGTTACAAGAAGGGATTCTTCTTAAATACCTGGATGGAAAAACATGGCCGCTTTCTTCAAGAAGTGCTACCATAATTGTCCATGAGTGATGTCTGGTATGGACTGAGCTGGAATATCACACACCCCTGGGAAATTAAAGGGCTATGGATGGTGCAAAAAAAAAAAAAACCCAAACCTGCCTCCACCTCTATGGAAGATAATAGGAGACATTTCAGACTGCAAGGAAGATTGCTCCAAAAATTTTAAGGGTGAAGATGTTCTCCGTTATGGCTAAGCAAGAACACATGGCCAGCTAGGTCTTCATGAACATGGGAGACCACGTATGGCTTGCAGGGGCACTAGGGGCACTAGGCCCTGGTCATTGGGGCTTTCATCATTAGACAACCCCTATAACACTGCAGCTCAGACACGTAGGGAGCCCTGGAAATATTACTAATAAGTCCGCGGCCTGGTCACCTCTAGAAATGCGCAGCTCCACGCTCAGGACTCCAGTACTGGTCACCGTTGGAGGTTGCGGGGCCAAAACCACCAGAGAGACATTTGACAGGGTGTTATTATACAGGCACTGAGACAAAACCCTGGAAGGGATCACAAAAACATTATATAGACATCATAGGGTGGGGGGACTCCGACCTGAAACAACCAAAATCTTACAAAACACTCACGAGAGGCTGCTGTCCCGGGTGATGGACCCTAAGGGGGAGACGAGAACGTCTGGCTTTGCAGTTAGAGACAGTTCATACATTGGACGTCCTTGGAAAAACTGAAAGAGACAGACAAGGCTGATTCAACAGTCTCCATGCAAGGTGACCTCTAAAGGGCGTACGTAATATCTCCTCACCCGACGAGCGCTGCAGGACGAGAGGTCGCCTTGAAATTGCAGAAAGTCTCCCAAGATTGTAGGAGGGGGACACGTACCAGGGCCGAGAACAACTGAAGATAATCGCAGTGGTGGGCTGGTGACGTGGCGAGACAGGATCAATTGGAAGAGTCCATCAGGGAAGCAGTGAACGGTTACTGAAGGAAACATGGTAGAAGAGAATAGAATGCGATTATTGGATCCACCATCAGTCTCCGATGTAGCAGTGCTGGCCATGCGCTGAGCTCGACTGCATCTTCGGAGTAGCCTAGCTGAGTGCACAGCCAGCTCTGCTACATCTCGGCATAGCAATGCATTGACCAGCGTCGATTACAGAGTATAGAATTCGGCCAATCAACGCTGGTTCTGCCGGTGGAGGCGGAGTCTAAGATCGGTCCACAGCAGTCTCCATTCTGGTCCGATCTTAGACTCCGCCTCCTCACAGACGAGCCTCCAGCAGAACCAGCATTGATTGGCCGAATGCTGTAGTCTGTATGACATTCGGCCAATCAACACTGGTCAATGCATTCCTATGGGAAAAAGTCAGCTCCGGCATATCGCAAGCTGACAGGGATCCCGACATAATACAGTGATTTGGGCTTGTTAGATGCCCCCAGACATGCTCCCCCTGCTGTCCCAGTTACATTGCAGAGGTGTTGGCATCATTTCCTGGGGTGTCATAGTGGACTTGGAATGGTGGGATCCCCTGAAACAAAACATTTTCTCCCATAGACTATAATGGGGTTCGATATTTGTTCCAATAGTCCAATATTGAGCGGCTATTCGAAATGAATATCGAATATTTTACTGTCCGCTCATCTCTACTCACCAGTATGTCCATAGTAGCATGGGACGATGGTATCTGTAGGGTCATGGCAGCAACGATAATCTAAGCACATGTCACGTGAGACTGTGGAATTTAGGCAAGTTATCTTCCCCGTTGGAACTGAACACTGCGATGGAGTCAACTTATCTGTCAAAGGACAAAAAAACCCCATAGGTATCAAAAGGTAGCGGCAGGAGGAGGACAACAGCGGACAGTGAGGTGAATATACCGGACATGGGTGTTGGCACTGAACCCGTAAGCCTTGGCCGTGTTGTCACTTGGTCCTCTGGTGGCGCGATTATCACTGGAGGACTCTCCGTTGTTCCGTACGGTGTAGTTCTGGAAGGTTGGCCAGTCGTAGACATTCTTGTCTTACTTGGTTTATGTGTGCGACTTATTACTTTTGGACGCAAAAGTTTTGGCTTAGGGCAAATTAGATTCAGGTCTTCAGAATTTTCACGGCCAACCAGTCTCACGCGAAGAAGCCACTCGCCATCCTACAAGAAGAACAACAAGCAAACTGGTAGGGTTTGTAGATCCAACTCTCTGAAATAAAATAGTTTTATAGAACTTCTGGGTCATTTACACTTTTCAGACATTTGTTCGGATTGAGCAGCAAAAAGACCTTTGGTGTATCTAAGACTTGAAAGAACATCTCCATGTGTGACCACGGACCTGGCCAGCACACGAGGAGGTATGGTAGACAGTCACGTCATCTTCTACACACAGGAGCTTCTCATTTTGAGGCTTTTGCCCTGTTCCAATCTGTTTGTAACCAGTCCTATTACTAGTACCAATCCCCAAAACACATCCTCTGTACGGTGTCAGTGGTGGAGATCAGCAGACATAACACTACATGGCACCCAAGTCACTGATGGCACTGAGACTCACAATACCGGGGTGAACAATGGAGCAAGGAGGCAATGGCTCTACCCTAACCATTGTGTCTAACGACAGGTGAAGTCACGATGGCCATCCAGGATATCTGCCAATTTTCAGGAATCTGTAAAGTCTCCCCATTTTTTATTTTTTTTTTTGAGTATAAAAAATTTCAGTAGTATTGGCAAGGTTGGCCATCCAAGTGCCACAAGCAGCTTAATGGCTGGAGGTCCCGGTGTTACAGATCTATCCTAAGGATATCCTGGTCCCAGAAAACCCCTTTAACAACCAGGCCATCTTTGTGCTCATTGATGGCTTCCTTGGCACCTCTGCAATGCAACTGGGACAGCAGGGGAAGCATGTCTGGGGGCATCTAACAAGCCAAGTCACTGTATTACGTCGGGATCCCTGTCAGCTTGTGATATGCGGGAGCTGACTTTTTACCATAGGAATGCATTGACCAGCGTTGATTGGCTGAATGTCATACAGAGAACAGCGTTCGTCCAATCAACGCTGGTTCTGCCGGAGACTCGTCTGTGAGGAGGCGGAGTCTAAGATCGGACCAGAATGGAGACTGCTGTGGACCGATCTTAGACTCCGCCTCCTCCGGCAGAACCAGCGTTGATTGGCCAAAGGCTGTACTCTGTATGACATTCGGCCAATCAACGCTGGTCAATGCATTCCTATGCCGAGATGTAGCAAAGCTGGCCGTGCACTCAGCTCGAATACTCCAGAGATGAGCCGAGCTGAGCGCACGGCCAGCACTGCTACATCGGAGAACCTCTGAACCCTGCTGCACACTCAGCTCTGCGGAGATGTAGCAGAGCTGAGTGTGCGGCAGGGTTCAGCGGTTCTCCAGTGTAGCAGCGCTGGCCGTGCGCTGAGCTTGGCTGCATCTCTGGTGTAGTCGAGCTGAGGGCACGGCCAGCTCTGCTACATCTCGGCATAGGAATGCATTGACCAGCGTTGATTGGCCGAATGCCATACAGAGTACAGCATTCGGCCAATCAATGCTGGTTCTGCCGGAGGAGGAGGAGTCTAAGATTGGTCCACAGCAGTCTCCATTCTGGTCCGATCTTAGACTCCGCCTCCTCACAGACGAGTCTCCGGCAGAACCAGCGTTGATTCGCCAAATGCTGTAGTCTGTATGGCATTCGGCCAATCAACGCTGGTCAATGCATTCCTATGGGAAAAAGTCAGCTCCGGCATATCACAAGCTGACAGGGATCCCGACCAGATAGAGCCCCAAAGAGCTGGTGAGTGACATTCCCCCCTAAATAAAGGTAACCCCTAGCTAACCCTGCCTGTACATCTGTCCCTGTCTCACAGTCATATAGTTCAGTCTCAAATTAACCGGATATTAAATCCACCATTCGTATAAATTGGAGGTTATCTGATTTTGGCCGCCAATTACTTTTTCTGACTTTTTTCCGATGCCTCCGTTGTTGTAGTTCCTGTCCCACCTCCCCTGCGCAGTTATTGGTGCAAAAAACGCGCCAGGGAAGGTGGAAGGGGATACGAATTTTTACTGAGTTTGCCGCCTGGTGTTCAATTGAAAACAAACATCTTGAACGGCCTGATATCTGATCAAACATGTACTCGATCGAACGCTGTTCGCTCATCTCTATCTACCACCAATAGCGGCATCTTCCGCCATTGGGCAAACAATGCACCTGCACTGAGCCCTATGGTAGTGGGGGAACCTTAGCCAACATCAATGAGGTGCCAGAAGTCTGGTTTCTCTACTGATGACGAAACAAGAACAAAGATCTCTGCTCTCCTCCATGTACAAGCAGCGGGAGTAGAGCCGGGGTAGTGAAAGCCAATGGAAGAGGCTGAACACAGACTTACTGCACCCCACTGTGCTCTGCAGATCTAGGGGGGCCTCGTCTGTGTCAGTGAGAGGTTTATCCAGTGCAGTGGATGTGCAGAGACCCCTTTGTACCCCCCCCCCCCAACATAACCCCTTTAAATGCACAGTAAGATGGTAACAGTATTATAACAGTACATTGTAACGTGTCACGTGGGTGTATACAGCCGCCACCACCCCGAGTGTAACCCACCTTCCGGACAGAGAGGCATATGGAGTAAGGAGAGTAAAATACACTTTCACCATTTGGGCCTTGTGTTGAGAGAAGACATTTCGATAGACAACCTTGTAGATCATAACCCATATCAAACTCATCTGTGGAGGAGAAGAGAATAACTTGTAGATAACACAATACGTATCCACCGAGATCTCTAGCCGAGGGCCTGACAAGCTGAGTATATCCCCGATACAGATATATAGGGGGCCTGACAAGCTGAGTATATCCCCTGATACAGATATATAGGGGGCCTGACAAGCTGAGTATATCGTCTGATACAGATATATAGGGGGCCTGACAAGCTGAGTATATCCCCCGATACAGATATATAGGGGGCCTGACAAGCTGAGTATATCCCCTGATACAGATATATAAGGGGCCTGACAAGCTGAATATATCCCCTGATACAGATATATAGGGGGCCTGACAAGCTGAGTATATCCCCTGATACAGATATATAGGGGGCCTGACAAGCTGAATATATCCCCTGATACAGATATATAGGGGGCCTGACAAGCTGAGTATATCCCCTGATACAGATATATAAGGGGCCTGACAAGCTGAATATATCCCCTGATACAGATATATAGGGGGCCTGACAAGCTGAGTATATCCCCTGATACAGATATATAGGGGGCCTGATATTCTGAGTATATCCCCTGATACAGATATATAGGGGGCCTGATATTCTGAGTATATCCCCTGATACAGATATATAGGGGGCCTGATATTCTGAGTATATCCCCTGATACAGATATATAGGGGGCCTGATATTCTGAGTATATCCCCCGATACAGATATATAAGGGGTCTGATATTCTGAGTATATCCCCTGATACAGATATATAGGGGGCCTGATATTCTGAGTATATCCCCCGATACAGATATATAAGGGGTCTGATATTCTGAGTATATCCCTGATACAAATATATACGGGGGCCTGATATTCTGAGTATATCCCTGATACAGATATATAGGGGGCCTGATATTCTGAGCATATCCCCAGCCAGTCACACACACGGAGCAGACTCGGGGTTCATTCAGTTCAGTTTTTCATTCCACTTCTAAAATTAGGAAACTGCACCAATCCTCACCCCCTGTGTGAATATTCCCCTACACCTGATTATAATTTTGCAGATTTTTACACCGTCTACTTTTTCACCACCTTTTAGCATTTTGCGCTGAATATTTGGCACCTGCTACATCTGTAAGACCCCAGACCACCAGGACTACGCCCCCACCCCCCAAAACTACATAAGGAAACTCACCTCGAACTTGGAAGAAGACTTGTCCCCCTAAGTAGCCAGGGGCCACATGGAGCTGCACCCCCTCCTCTCCACACTTATAGTCTGCCCCAGCGGAGGTACTACACGATCCAAGCAGGGGCCACATGGACAAGAGGAGCAACCACAAACCATCGAAAAACTTCCAGGCCACCATTCTGTGGAGGGAGGGAGGGGGATTTCTACAGGCAGGGGGTAAGTACCATGTACCCCTGAGTGATGCCTGTGTATAAGAGGAGCGAGTCCCACCTCTGGGTCATATATATAGAGTAAGGGGTCAGTGGGTGTCGGCGGCCTGGGGCAGGTCATTTATCACTAATTACCCCCAATCATGTGGCCTGTTCTTTACCCCACCTGCCGTTAATCAGACAGAGCACCGGCGCCCCCTAGTGGCCACCTTGGGGTACTGCATGGCATGGTCAAATCGCTCACCTAAAATCCGACGTGTGGTTGTACCACAAAATGGCGCCGTAGGGCAAGAAAACCATGGCCGCCATTAACGACTTGAAAGCCAAAACCATTTACATTAAGGGCCTAGCTACAGGAAGGGCCGACACAAAGGGGCAGGATTTGGGGGTCAAATGACCCCAATGTAGGCAGTTTGTGGGAGATCTATGGTACGAAAGCGGCGTTCCCAGATGGGACAGTGTCCTAGTACTGAGGCCTCGTCACTACCTAACAGGCGCAGCGCCATACATTGTACAGCCAGTGACCGCGCAGTGTCTGGCGCATAGGCCATTTTAGGATGTGACAAGTAATTGAATAGGATTAATATAATTGATGTAAATGTTAATTCTTTGCATAGATTTGTGTCTTCTGCTTGCACCATCGTGTCCTGCAGTCTGTGTAAGAAGGGATCGGTGACTTGGAAGGTGCAGAGAGAACAGAAGGGGCTTTCTTAGGAGATAATATTGATGATGGATCCTTGGAGGGGTCTGACACCCGGCCCCCCTAGTAGTCAGGTGTTTGAAAAGGTCACAATACTTGGATGAGCGATCCCCTCCTTACATAGCAGGCACTGCCCTGTATATCGGATAGTGCATCTACCTGGTATTGCAGTTCAGCCCCATTCTCTTGAATGGGACTGAACTGCAAACAGATCACTTGAACGATGAATGTGACATCACAGGCCGGTGAGTTAGCTGCAGCATCCATGGCTCGAGACTCCATTCATTTGAGCCTAATCATGTATGGGATGCCAATGCTAGGTCGGGGCTAGCCGCGCAGAGTTACGTACCCCGATATGTGCTGACATGAGAGCGCTCGCTGCAGTCATTCCCGGCCCATGGATGTTACGTGACCACAAGCCGCCTGTATACAGAGACAAGGGGGGCCATGTGAGCGCCAGGGTACTGCTAAGGTTAGTCTTCTCCTAAATAGGCCCCCCAGCACGAGGATCAAGATGACAGACTTTTCTTCCCTATTGAATTCAGTAGGAAAATCTACAGCAAATCTGCTCAACATGTGATAAAAACGGACGTGATGTAGATCTACAATTCCTGACCGCAGATCAAAGAAAAAAAATCCATTTTTTTTGGTTGCTTTTGGACAGACACGAGCATGGGGTTATTCAATGTTTGTGCCCTTAAGAGAAAAAAAAAAAGCAGAAATGGAGCCATTTTATTTTATTGTAACAAACAGATGTAAAAACAAGTCTTAGGCTTTATGTGCATGACGTGTCACATCTGCATTCGGGATTCCTTTCGGGGAGTGCCCCCCCCACAAATGGAATATACAAGCAGTGAGCTTATGAAAGCAGACAGACCTCAGTTCTTAACCTGTAGGTCGCGACCCCGGCGGGGGTCGAACAACCAAAACACAGGGGTCATACCTCCCAACCATCCCGGTCGGCATGTCCCAGTTTCAACTGGACGCCGATAAGTTGAACACACAGGCGATTAAAGCAGGAGCTGTCACAACCGGCTCCTGCTCTAGCGCTGCGGCTTCTGCACGTGTAGCCGCGATGTGATGACGTCACATCGCGCCTACAACTATATGAGTGAGCGAGACTGTGGAGAGAGCGGCGGGGGAGTGTTGGAAGGTGAGTGTAAGAGGTTTTATTTGTTTTAAACATTAAGGTGGAACATAATGAAGGGGCAGATGAAGGGGGGGATGGCATGACACTGGGGGCAGAGATGGGGGTACATGAAACTGGGGGCAGATGAAGGGGGGGACGGCATGACACTGGGGGCAGAGATGGAGGGGACATGAAACTGAGGGCAGAGATGAGGGGACATGAAACTGTGGACAGATGAAGGGGGGGTACGGCATGACACTGGGGGCAGAGATGGGGGGACATGAAACTGGGGGCAGAGATGGGGGTACATGAAACTGGGGGCAGATGAAGGGGGGGACGGCATGACACTGGGGGCAGAGATGGAGGGGACATGAAACTGAGGGCAGAGATGAGGGGACATGAAACTGGGGGCAGAGATGGGGGGACATGAAACTGTGGGCAGATGAAGGGGGTACGGCATGACACTGGGGGCAGAGATGGGGGGGGCATGAAACTGGGGCAGAGATGGAGGGGGGGACATGAAACTGGGGGCAGATGAAGGGTGTATATGAAACTGGGGGCAGAGATGGAGGGGGGCATATAATGTACGGGTGACTGTAGGAGGATTATACTGTGTGCGGGCACATGAAAAATGAATGAGAATGGGCGGAGTCAACATAAAAGCGGGCGGAGCTAAATTCACATATTTGAGCATATTTTGTCCCTCTTTCTAATATTCAAAAGTTGGGAGGTATGCCTAAAGCCATCAGAAAATACGTATTTCCGATTGCTTTAGCCACTGAGAAGCCGCGCTACTGTCTGCAGCAGCGCTATTCAGCTGGAACGCATGCCGTTATGGACGCACATTCCAAACTGAATGGGGTCACCGCTACATGAGGAACTGTATTGCGGGGTCACGGCCTTAGAAAGGTTGAGAACCACTGTCATAGATTATAATGGGGTCCAGGTGTTTTCCACACGAATCATGCAGAGAGGAAAGTAGTCCATGAAGTCCTGTTCTCTCTGCAGCTTCTCTGCGGACACTGCACGGAAAACACGCGGACCCCATTATAGTCTATGGGGTCTGTGTGCTTTCATACGTTCACTGCTTATCAATGCATTCGGTAATCCATTCAGGGGGTCCTCCGGGAGACCTAAACAGAATACCGAACGCAGATGTGAACCAGGCCTTACACAGCTAGCCACATTGACCGGTTTGTCTCTATGGCCCTATACAAATTCCCGTGTATTATCATGGGCCTGCGTATATGGCATCACCTTTTGCAGCCCGGGATGGAGCATGGATGGCATCCTTTGCCGCTCACAGACCTGGCACATACACAAGGCTTATACTGAGAATAAATGGGGTTCCCTATAAAACACTCCGACAGGGTCAATGGAAGGGAAACAAAAATCCACATCAGTTTATTCAGTAAGAAAGAACTGGTTGTAGCAGAACAGTCTGTTCCACAGGGGGCAGAATTGGGTGACGGGCGACATCTCAGATGCAAAGCCAAAGGTCACTGGTTACACAAAAACACTAAAATCGGCATCTCCTCCCCTTCAGTTACACATAAGCAATCCGCAGTGACGTCTACGGCAGGCACTTTGTTTCTGTCCATCTTTGAAGTCCTAATAAAGTTGCTTCATGTAGAGATGGCCTCCTTCTCTTTGCCCTTAGAGGGCGCCGTCTTTTGCTTTTTGCCGGCCTGTGACATCATCAGCGTGTCTCTCTTCTCTATGTTGCGCAGCTGCTTCTTGCGAGCCCGTTTCAGTTTTGCTGGATTCCGGATCTAAGGGAAGAGAATATCTGCGGTTAGCGGAAGTAGAGGCAGCGAGCGACGGCGAAAATAATGGACTGTTCTATAGGATGATGGACTGGTCTGTGCCAAAATACGTGCTCCACCTTGTGCTGCCGACATAAGCAGGCGCAGCATAAAAGATGGCGATTATCCGCAGCACATCGCCCCGTGTAAAAGGGACGTGCTGCAGATAAGCCTTATGTTAACCCCTTCCCGACATGCGCCGTAATAGTACGGCGCATGTCGGGTCTGTAACTACTGCTTTAAGCAGTAGACAACCGGCTCTAATGCCTCTGATCGGTCCCCGGACTGATCAGAGGCATTAACCCCTCCGACGCCGCCATTTTGCCCGGGATCGCCGGCTCCTGGAGCCTGTACAAGGCTCCCAGGCTTGTCTGCAAATCCTCTCTTTTGCAGGCTGGTCTATGCATTAGCATTGTAATGCATTGCATTAGTGATCAGACCCCCTGGGGTTCAACACCCCTAGGGGGTCTAATAAATGCAAATAAAAAAAAAAGTTAAAAAAAATATAAAAAGAATTAAAAGTTCAAATCACCCCCTTTCCCTAGAACACATATAAAAGTAGTTAAAAACTGTGAAACACATACATGTTAGGTATCCCCGCGTCCGAAATCGCCGGCTCTACAAATCTATAAAAATATTTTTCCTGTTCGGTAAACGCCGTAGCGGGAAAAATAGTCGAAAGTGCCAAACCGCCATTTTTTCACTGTTTTGATTCTGATAAAAATTTGAATAAAAAGTGATCAAAGCAATAACATTTCCCGAAAATGGTAGAACTACAAAGTACACCCGGCCCCACAAAAAAAGACGCCCTATGCATCCCCGTACACGCACGTATAAAAAAGTTATGGCCGTCGGAATATGGCGACTTTTAGAAAAAAAATTTTTTAACACAGTTTTGGAATTTTTTTTAGGGGTCAAAATGTAAATAAAACCATATAAATTTGGTATCCCTGGAACCGTACCGAAACACAGAATACAGGGGACATGTCATTTTGGCTGCACAGTGAACGCCGTAAAACCAAAGCCTGTAAGAAAGTCGCAGAAATGCATTTTTTCTTCAAATCCACCCCATTCTGAATTTTTTTCCTGCTTCCCTGTACATTATATAGAATAATTAATGGTAGTATCATGAAGAAAAATTTGTCCCGCAAAAATTAAGACCTCATATGGCTCTGGGAGCGGAGAAATAAAAAAGTTATGGGGTTTAGAAGGAGGGGAGTCAAAAACGAAAAACCAAAATAAAAAAATGCCATCGGCGGGAAGGGGTTAAAGGGCCGGGATCGGCAGAGATAATCCAGCCCTTAGCTCTGTCCTACTTCTCTCTGAACTGGCTGACGGATCCCGACTAAGGTAAGGGTTAAAAAAGAGAGGAGAACCCCGAACACGGCCCCTCGGGCCGCCACTTACCACTTGCACCACCTCCGCTCGTCTCTCATTCTCCAGCCTACGTTTCAGATTTTCTTCCCGACGTCTCTTTTTCTCCTAAAAACAAAGCAGGATTTAATACAAAATCTTCCCGAGTGCAAAGAGTCCACTGGGACATATGGTGGGAGTTGTAGTCAGATATGGTTTTAGGCTCTGGGTTAGTCTCACATCTAGGCCAGACTTGCCTGGTCTCTTATAGTAGGCGGTATAATGTACAGAACATTGATGTGCTATATAGTAAGTCGCCCTAGTCCTGTATCAGGCGCACGGACGGACGGACGGCCTCACCTCTTTCTCCTGCTGCTTTTCATCCTTTAACTGCTGGGCCAGGCTTTGCATCAACTTTTTCTCTTGTCTTTGCTTCATTTTCACCTCCCACGAGGTTCGCAGCGGCCGATCCTTCACCATGATTGAGAACCTGAGGAGGCAGCGGATACATGAAGCTTAGTATATATTCTGTATAAGGATGCAAAGTCTTATTCCTCCACCGGTGGGCAGTATCGTTGCATGATTGCCCTATAGCCCACCTTGTCAGGGGGCGGCTGTGCTCGCTTGTCCAACTGCAAGGCAGCTGCTGTGATATAAAGCAGGGCCTCACTAGTAATGGCAGACCTGCAGTCTCTGTGGCTGGAATGGCTGAAGGATCTTCGGACATCATCACCAAGAGTCCTCAGGTAGTCGCCGGGCTCCGCGTAGGGAAATTCCAATCCCAAATCAATCATTTCCAGTACGGAAAACTTTGCCTCTCTTCACACCATTAACATGACCCCAGCAGGGAACTGAAGCTGCCGCTTACACGTTTCGGCAGTCTAGTCGTAGCATCATGATAGGACTAAGGCCGTCCGATGACATGTGGAAGCTGTAACTTTAGTTGTGGTGCAACCGTTCCGTGCTGGAAATGATTGGCTTTGGATTGGAAACCGTGTTACTCACCTCTCCTGGTCTTCTTCAGGTACAGTATGTTGAATGGTGTCAGCGATTGTCCTATGGTTGGGCAAGTGTGACCAATTTCATGACAAGTCACAACACCACCTGACCACAGGGGCCCAATCACAGGCCTCAGCCATCCAGAAGACGATGAAGACTCAGCCCAAGCCCAGAGAGGAGTAAGGCTGGGTTCACACTGGGTTTTGTGGTCAAGATTTTGAGGCGGAATCCACCAAAAAATCGGCCCCCCATTGAAATCAACGAGAGTCGGTCATTTCTTTACTCCTCGAGCGGTCTGTTCAGGCTCCGGAATAAAGAAGCGACCTGCTCATTCTTCAGCCGCTGACCTCCGCCTCCCTCCTGACTAGGCACATTCATTTGGGCCTAATCTGGAGCGGAGTGCTGCACCGGCATCCAGTCGTGGCTTCCGTTTTTTTTGGTCCGGAATCTGAGTTGGCCTCTGCCTCAAATTCTAGACCAAAGAACTCTGTGACCTCAGCCTTAGACCGGGTTCACACAGGGTATTTTGGACCAGAAACTGATGCGGAGGCTGCCTCAGGTTCCAGGCCAAAAAACAGGTAACTGCGACTAGATGCCGATGCAGCACTCCGCTCCGGATTAGGCCCAGATGAATGTGCCTAGTCAGGAGGGAGTGTCTTCAGTCGGACGTCCGAGACGAAAGCGGCCGCAGCATCCGTCTGAAGAATGAGCACGTCGCTTCTTATTTCCGGGAACCGGAGCAAACCACTACCGAAAAAAAGAACTGACCGGCTCCAATTGATTCCGTTTTTTGGAAAGGATTTTGAGGTGGATTCCGTCTCAATATCCTAATCAAAATACCCCTAAGGCTCACACTACCACCGATGTCTGTTGCAGGAGAGAATGGGACGGGGACAACTTGCCGGTGGTCATTTGAATGGTTTTTATAGGTGACCGCCGGTGTCCATACTGCGCCCTCCCTGCCTGGTAACCGTTTTATTTTTTTTTGCACAGACACAAACTAAGACCTGCAGGACTCTGTGTCTATGCAAAGAAAATAGTTACCAGGTTTGAGGGTGCTTATGGACACCGGCGCTCCCCTTTAAAACCCATTCATATGAATGACCGCCGGCGCCCCCTGTCCAGATTCACTGGGGTTTACAACGGAGGTAGTGAGAACATTTGCTCACCTCCCCGGGCGCTGCTTATACTCTCTGGTGTCTCCCATTCACCTGCTCACCTCCCCGGGCGCTGCTTATACTCTCTGGTGTCTCCCATTCACCTGCTCACCTCCCCGGGCGCTGCTTATACTCTCTGGTCTGAGGATAGCCTCTCCCATTCACCCTCTCACCTCCCCGGGCGCTGCTTATACTCTCTGGTCTGAGGATAGCCTCTCCCATTCACCTGCTCACCTCCCCGGGCGCTTTGTATACTCTCTGGTCTGAGGATAGCCTCTCCCATTCACCTGCTCACCTCCCCGGGCGCTGCTTATACTCTCTGGTCTGAGGATAGCCTCTCCCATTCACCTGCTCACCTCCCCGGGCGCTGCTTATACTCTCTGGTCTGAGGATAGCCTCTCCCATTCACCCTCTCACCTCCCCGGGCACTGCTTATACTCTCTGGTCTGAGGATAGCCTCTCCCATTCACCTGCTCACCTCCCCGGGCGCTGCTTATACTCTCTGGTCTGAGGATAGCCTCTCCCATTCACCTGCTCACCTCCCCGGGCGCTTTGTATACTCTCTGGTCTGAGGATAGCCTCTCCCATTCACCTGCTCACCTCCCCGGGCGCTGCTTATACTCTCTGGTCTGAGATAGCCTCTCCCATTCACCTGCTCACTTCCCCGGGCGCTGCTTATACTCTCTGGTCTGAGGATAGCCTCTCCCATTCACCTGCTCACCTCCCCGGGCGCTGCTTATACTCTCTGGTCTGAGGATAGCCTCTCCCATTCACCTGCTCACCTCCCCGGGCGCTTTGTATACTCTCTGGTCTGAGGATAGCCTCTCCCATTCACCTGCTCACCTCCCCCGGGCGCTGCTTATACTCTCTGGTCTGAGGATAGCCTCTCCCATTCACCTGCTCACCTCCCCGGGCGCTGCTTATACTCTCTGGTCTGAGATAGCCTCTCCCATTCACCTGCTCACTTCCCCGGGCGCTGCTTATACTCTCTGGTCTGAGGATAGCCTCTCCCATTCACCTGCTCACCTCCCCGGGCGCTGCTTATACTCTCTGGTCTGAGGATAGCCTCTCCCATTCACCTGCTCACCTCCCCGGGCGCTTTGTATACTCTCTGGTCTGAGGATAGCCTCTCCCATTCACCTGCTCACCTCCCCGGGCGCTGCTTATACTCTCTGGTGTCTCCCATTCACCTGCTCACCTCCCCGGGCACTGCTTATACTCTCTGGTCTGAGGATAGCCTCTCCCATTCACCTGCTCACCTCCCCGGGCGCTGCTTATACTCTCTGGTCTGAGGATAGCCTCTCCCATTCACCTGCTCACCTCCCCGGGCGCTGCTTATACTCTCTGGTCTGAGGATAGCCTCCCCCATTCACCTGCTCACCTCCCCGGGCGCTGCTTATACTCTCTGGTGTCTCCCATTCACCTGCTCACCTCCCCGGGCACTGCTTATACTCTCTGGTCTGAGGATAGCCTCTCCCATTCACCTGCTCACCTCCCCGGGCGCTTTGTATACTCTCTGGTCTGAGGATAGCCTCTCCCATTCACCTGCTCACCTCCCCGGGCGCTGCTTATACTCTCTGGTCTGAGGATAGCCTCCCCCATTCACCTGCTCACCTCCCCGGGCGCTGCTTATACTCTCTGGTGTCTCCCATTCACCTGCTCACCTCCCCGGGCACTGCTTATACTCTCTGGTCTGAGGATAGCCTCTCCCATTCACCTGCTCGCCTCCCCGGGCGCTGCTTATACTCTCTGGTCTGAGGATAGCCTCTCCCATTCACCTGCTCACCTCCCCGGGCGCTGCTTATACTCTCTGGTCTGAGGATAGCCTCTCCCATTCACCTGCTCACCTCCCCGGGCGCTGCTTATACTCTCTGGTCTGAGGATAGCCTCCCCCATTCACCTGCTCACCTCCCCGGGCGCTGCTTATACTCTCTGGTCTGAGGATAGCCTCTCCCATTCACCTGCTCACCTCCCCCGGGCGCTGCTTATACTCTCTGGTCTGAGATAGCCTCTCCCATTCACCTGCTCGCCTCCCCGGGCGCTTCGTATACTCTCTGGTCTGAGGATAACCTCTCCCATTCACCTGCTCCCCTCCCTGGGCGCTTCGTATACTCTCTGGTCTGAGGATAGCCTCTCCCATTCACCTGCTCACCTCCCCGGGCGCTGCTTATACTCTCTGGTCTGAGGATAGCCTCTCCCATTCACCTGCTCACCTCCCCGGGCGCTGCTTATACTCTCTGGTCTGAGGATAGCCTCTCCCATTCACCTGCTCCCCTCCCCGGGCGCTTCGTACACTCTCTGGTCTGAGGATAGCCTCTCCCATTCACCTGCTCCCCTCCCCGGGCGCTTCGTATACTCTCTGGTCTGAGGATAGCCTCTCCCATTCACCTGCTCACCTCCCCGGGCGCTGCTTATACTCTCTGGTGTCTCCCATTCACCTGCTCGCCTTCCCGGGCACTTCGTATACTCTCTGGTGTGAGATAGCCTCTCCCATTCACCTGCTCACCTCCCCGGGCGTTGCTTATACTCTCTGGTCTGAGGATAGCCTCTCCCATTCACCTGCTCACCTCCCCGGGCGCTTTGTATACTCTCTGGTCTGAGAGAGCCTCTCCCATTCACCTGCTCACCTCCCCGGGCGCTGCTTATACTCTCTGGTCTGAGGATAGCCTCTCCCATTCACCTGCTCGCCTCCCCGGGCGCTGCTTATACTCTCTGGTGTCTCCCATTCACCTGCTCCCCTCCCCGGGCGCTGCTTATACTCTCTGGTCTGAGGATAGCCTCTCCCATTCACCTGCTCGCCTTCCCGGGCACTTCGTATACTCTCTGGTCTGAGGATAGCCTCTCCCATTCACCTGCTCACCTCCCCGGGCGCTGCTTATACTCTCTGGTGTCTCCCATTCACCTGCTCACCTCCCCAGGCGCTGCTTATACTCTCTGGTCTGAGGATAGCCTCTCCCATTCACCTGCTCACCTCCCCGGGCGCTTTGTATACTCTCTGGTCTGAGATAGCCTCTCCCATTCACCTGCTCACCTCCCCAGGAGCTGCTTATACTCTCTGGTCTGAGGATAGCCTCTCCCATTCACCCTCTCACCTCCCCGGGCGCTTCGTATACTCTCTGGTCTGAGATAGCCTCTCCCATTCACCCTCTCACCTCCCCGGGCGCTGCTTATACTCTCTGGTCTGAGATAGCCTCTCCCATTCACCCTCTCACCTCCCCGGGCGCTGCTTATACTCTCTGGTCTGAGGATAGCCTCTCCCATTCACCTGCTCACCTCCCCGGGCGCTGCTTATACTCTCCGGTGTCTCCCATTCACCTGCTCACCTCCCCCGGGCGCTGCTTATACTCTCTGGTCTGAGGATAGCCTCTCCCATTCACCTGCTCACCTCCCCGGGCGCTGCTTATACTCTCTGGTCTGAGGATAGCCTCTCCCATTCACCTGCTCACCTCCCCGGGCGCTTCGTATACTCTCTGGTCTGAGATAGCCTCTCCCATTAACCCTCTCACCTCCCCGGGCGCTGCTTATACTCTCTGGTCTGAGGATAGCCTCTCCCATTCACCTGCTCACCTCCCCGGGCGCTGCTTATACTCTCTGGTCTGAGGATAGCCTCTCCCATTCACCTGCTCACCTCCCCGGGCGCTTTGTATACTCTCTGGTCTGAGGATAGCCTCTCCCATTCACCTGCTCACCTCCCCGGGCGCTGCTTATACTCTCTGGTCTGAGATAGCCTCTCCCATTCACCTGCTCACTTCCCCGGGCGCTGCTTATACTCTCTGGTCTGAGGATAGCCTCTCCCATTCACCTGCTCACCTCCCCGGGCGCTGCTTATACTCTCTGGTCTGAGGATAGCCTCTCCCATTCACCTGCTCACCTCCCCGGGCGCTTTGTATACTCTCTGGTCTGAGGATAGCCTCTCCCATTCACCTGCTCATCTCCCCGGGCGCTGCTTATACTCTCTGGTGTCTCCCATTCACCTGCTCACCTCCCCGGGCACTGCTTATACTCTCTGGTCTGAGGATAGCCTCTCCCATTCACCTGCTCGCCTCCCCGGGCGCTGCTTATACTCTCTGGTCTGAGGATAGCCTCTCCCATTTACCTGCTCACCTCCCCGGGCGCTGCTTATACTCTCTGGTCTGAGGATAGCCTCTCCCATTCACCTGCTCACCTCCCCGGGCGCTGCTTATACTCTCTGGTCTGAGGATAGCCTCCCCCATTCACCTGCTCACCTCCCCGGGCGCTGCTTATACTCTCTGGTGTCTCCCATTCACCTGCTCACCTCCCCGGGCACTGCTTATACTCTCTGGTCTGAGGATAGCCTCTCCCATTCACCTGCTCACCTCCCCGGGCGCTGCTTATACTCTCTGGTCTGAGGATAGCCTCCCCCATTCACCTGCTCACCTCCCCGGGCGCTGCTTATACTCTCTGGTGTCTCCCATTCACCTGCTCACCTCCCCGGGCGCTGCTTATACTCTCTGGTCTGAGGATAGCCTCTCCCATTCACCTGCTCACCTCCCCGGGCGCTGCTTATACTCTCTGGTCTGAGGATAGCCTCCCCCATTCACCTGCTCACCTCCCCGGGCGCTGCTTATACTCTCTGGTGTCTCCCATTCACCTGCTCACCTCCCCGGGCACTGCTTATACTCTCTGGTCTGAGGATAGCCTCTCCCATTCACCTGCTCGCCTCCCCGGGCGCTGCTTATACTCTCTGGTCTGAGGATAGCCTCTCCCATTCACCTGCTCACCTCCCCGGGCGCTGCTTATACTCTCTGGTCTGAGGATAGCCTCTCCCATTCACCTGCTCACCTCTCCGGGCGCTGCTTATACTCTCTGGTCTGAGGATAGCCTCCCCCATTCACCTGCTCACCTCCCCGGGCGCTGCTTATACTCTCTGGTCTGAGGATAGCCTCTCCCATTCACCTGCTCACCTCCCCCGGGCGCTGCTTATACTCTCTGGTCTGAGATAGCCTCTCCCATTCACCTGCTCGCCTCCCCGGGCGCTTCGTATACTCTCTGGTCTGAGGATAACCTCTCCCATTCACCTGCTCCCCTCCCTGGGCGCTTCGTATACTCTCTGGTCTGAGGATAGCCTCTCCCATTCACCTGCTCACCTCCCCGGGCGCTGCTTATACTCTCTGGTCTGAGGATAGCCTCTCCCATTCACCTGCTCCCCTCCCCGGGCGCTTCGTACACTCTCTGGTCTGAGGATAGCCTCTCCCATTCACCTGCTCCCCTCCCCGGGCGCTGCTTATACTCTCTGGTGTCTCCCATTCACCTGCTCGCCTTCCCGGGCACTTCGTATACTCTCTGGTGTGAGATAGCCTCTCCCATTCACCTGCTCACCTCCCCGGGCGTTGCTTATACTCTCTGGTCTGAGGATAGCCTCTCCCATTCACCTGCTCACCTCCCCGGGCGCTTTGTATACTCTCTGGTGTGAGATAGCCTCTCCCATTCACCTGCTCACCTCCCCGGGCGTTGCTTATACTCTCTGGTCTGAGGATAGCCTCTCCCATTCACCTGCTCACCTCCCCGGGCGCTGCTTATACTCTCTGGTCTGAGGATAGCCTCTCCCATTCACCTGCTCGCCTCCCCGGGCGCTGCTTATACTCTCTGGTGTCTCCCATTCACCTGCTCCCCTCCCCGGGCGCTGCTTATACTCTCTGGTCTGAGGATAGCCTCTCCCATTCACCTGCTCGCCTTCCCGGGCACTTCGTATACTCTCTGGTCTGAGGATAGCCTCTCCCATTCACCTGCTCACCTCTCCGGGCGCTGCTTATACTCTCTGGTCTGAGGATAGCCTCCCCCATTCACCTGCTCACCTCCCCGGGCGCTGCTTATACTCTCTGGTCTGAGGATAGCCTCTCCCATTCACCTGCTCACCTCCCCCGGGCGCTGCTTATACTCTCTGGTCTGAGATAGCCTCTCCCATTCACCTGCTCGCCTCCCCGGGCGCTTCGTATACTCTCTGGTCTGAGGATAACCTCTCCCATTCACCTGCTCCCCTCCCTGGGCGCTTCGTATACTCTCTGGTCTGAGGATAGCCTCTCCCATTCACCTGCTCACCTCCCCGGGCGCTGCTTATACTCTCTGGTCTGAGGATAGCCTCTCCCATTCACCTGCTCCCCTCCCCGGGCGCTTCGTACACTCTCTGGTCTGAGGATAGCCTCTCCCATTCACCTGCTCCCCTCCCCGGGCGCTGCTTATACTCTCTGGTGTCTCCCATTCACCTGCTCGCCTTCCCGGGCACTTCGTATACTCTCTGGTGTGAGATAGCCTCTCCCATTCACCTGCTCACCTCCCCGGGCGTTGCTTATACTCTCTGGTCTGAGGATAGCCTCTCCCATTCACCTGCTCACCTCCCCGGGCGCTTTGTATACTCTCTGGTGTGAGATAGCCTCTCCCATTCACCTGCTCACCTCCCCGGGCGTTGCTTATACTCTCTGGTCTGAGGATAGCCTCTCCCATTCACCTGCTCACCTCCCCGGGCGCTGCTTATACTCTCTGGTCTGAGGATAGCCTCTCCCATTCACCTGCTCGCCTCCCCGGGCGCTGCTTATACTCTCTGGTGTCTCCCATTCACCTGCTCCCCTCCCCGGGCGCTGCTTATACTCTCTGGTCTGAGGATAGCCTCTCCCATTCACCTGCTCGCCTTCCCGGGCACTTCGTATACTCTCTGGTCTGAGGATAGCCTCTCCCATTCACCTGCTCACCTCCCCGGGCGCTGCTTATACTCTCTGGTGTCTCCCATTCACCTGCTCACCTCCCCAGGCGCTGCTTATACTCTCTGGTCTGAGGATAGCCTCTCCCATTCACCTGCTCACCTCCCCGGGCGCTTTGTATACTCTCTGGTCTGAGATAGCCTCTCCCATTCACCTGCTCACCTCCCCAGGAGCTGCTTATACTCTCTGGTCTGAGGATAGCCTCTCCCATTCACCCTCTCACCTCCCCGGGCGCTTCGTATACTCTCTGGTCTGAGATAGCCTCTCCCATTCACCCTCTCACCTCCTCGGGCGCTGCTTATACTCTCTGGTCTGAGATAGCCTCTCCCATTCACCCTCTCACCTCCCCGGGCGCTGCTTATACTCTCTGGTCTGAGGATAGCCTCTCCCATTCACCTGCTCACCTCCCCGGGCGCTGCTTATACTCTCCGGTGTCTCCCATTCACCTGCTCACCTCCCCCGGGCGCTGCTTATACTCTCTGGTCTGAGGATAGCCTCTCCCATTCACCTGCTCACCTGCCCGGGCGCTGCTTATACTCTCTGGTCTGAGGATAGCCTCTCCCATTCACCTGCTCACCTCCCCGGGCGCTTCGTATACTCTCTGGTCTGAGATAGCCTCTCCCATTAACCCTCTCACCTCCCCGGGCGCTGCTTATACTCTCTGGTCTGAGATAGCCTCTCCCATTCACCCTCTCACCTCCCCGGGCGCTGCTTATACTCTCTGGTCTGAGGATAGCCTCTCCCATTCACCTGCTCACCTCCCCGGGCGCTTCGTATACTCTCTGGTCTGAGGATAGCCTCTCCCATTCACCTGCTCACCTCCCCGGGCGCTTCTTATACTCTCTGGTCTGAGGATAGCCTCTCCCATTCACCTGCTCACCTCCCCGGGCGCTGCTTATACTCTCTGGTCTGAGGATAGCCTCTCCCATTCACCTGCTCACCTCCCCGGGCGCTGCTTATACTCTCCGGTGTCTCCCATTCACCTGCTCACCTCCCCCGGGCGCTGCTTATACTCTCTGGTCTGAGGATAGCCTCTCCCATTCACCCTCTCACCTCCCCGGGCGCTGCTTATACTCTCTGGTCTGAGGATAGCCTCTCCCATTCACCTGCTCCCCTCCCCGGGCGCTGCTTATACTCTCTGGTCTGAGATAGCCTCTCCCATTCACCTGCTCGCCTTCCCGGGCACTTCGTATACTCTCTGGTCTGAGGATAGCCTCTCCCATTCACCTGCTCACCTCCCCGGGCGCTGCTTATACTCTCTGGTGTCTCCCATTCACCTGCTCCCCTCCCCGGGCGCTTCGTACACTCTCTGGTCTGAGGATAGCCTCTCCCATTCACCTGCTCACCTCCCCGGGCGCTGCTTATACTCTCTGGTCTGAGATAGCCTCTCCCATTCACCCTCTCACCTCCCCGGGCGCTGCTTATACTCTCTGGTCTGAGGATAGCCTCTCCCATTCACCTGCTCACCTCCCCGGGCGCTTTGTATACTCTCTGGTCTGAGGATAGCCTCTCCCATTCACCTGCTCACCTCCCCGGGCGCTGCTTATACTCTCTGGTCTGAGGATAGCCTCTCCCATTCACCTGCTCACTTCCCCGGGCGCTTCGTATACTCTCTGGTCTGAGGATAGCCTCTCCCATTCACCTGCTCACCTCCCCGGGCGCTTTGTATACTCTCTGGTCTGAGGATAGCCTCTCCCATTCACCTGCTCACCTCCCCGGGCGCTGCTTATACTCTCTGGTGTCTCCCATTCACCCTCTCACCTCCCCGGGCGCTGCTTATACTCTCTGGTCTGAGATAGCCTCTCCCATTCACCCTCTCACCTCCCCGGGCGCTGCTTATACTCTCTGGTCTGAGGATAGCCTCTCCCATTCACCTGCTCACCTCCCCGGGCGCTGCTTATACTCTCTGGTCTGAGATAGCCTCTCCCATTCACCTGCTCACCTCCCCGGGCGCTTCGTATACTCTCTGGTCTGAGGATAGCCTCTCCCATTCACCTGCTCGCCTCCCCGGGCGCTGCTTATACTCTCTGGTCTGAGGATAGCCTCTCCCATTCACCTGCTCACCTCCCCGGGCGCTTTGTATACTCTCTGGTCTGAGGATAGCCTCTCCCATTCACCTGCTCGCCTCCCCGGGCGCTGCTTATACTCTCTGGTCTGAGGATAGCCTCCCCCATTCACCTGCTCACCTCCCCGGGCACTTCGTATACTCTCTGGCCTCTCCCATTCATCTGCTCACTTCCCCGGGCGCTGCTTATACTCTCTGGTGTCTCCCATTCACCTGCTCACCTCCCCGGGCGCTGCTTATACTCTCTGGTCTGAGGATAGCCTCTCCCATTCACCTGCTCACCTCCCCGGGCGCTTTGTATACTCTCTGGTCTGAGGATAGCCTCTCCCATTCACCTGCTCGCCTCCCCGGGCGCTGCTTATACTCTCTGGTCTGAGGATAGCCTCTCCCATTCACCTGCTCACCTCCCCGGGCGCTTTGTATACTCTCTGGTCTGAGGATAGCCTCTCCCATTCACCTGCTCACCTCCCCGGGCGCTGCTTATACTCTCTGGTGTCTCCCATTCACCCTCTCACCTCCCCGGGCGCTGCTTATACTCTCTGGTCTGAGATAGCCTCTCCCATTCACCCTCTCACCTCCCCGGGCGCTGCTTATACTCTCTGGTCTGAGGATAGCCTCTCCCATTCACCTGCTCACCTCCCCGGGCGCTGCTTATACTCTCTGGTCTGAGATAGCCTCTCCCATTCACCTGCTCACCTCCCCGGGCGCTTCGTATACTCTCTGGTCTGAGGATAGCCTCTCCCATTCACCTGCTCGCCTCCCCGGGCGCTGCTTATACTCTCTGGTCTGAGGATAGCCTCTCCCATTCACCTGCTCACCTCCCCGGGCGCTTTGTATACTCTCTGGTCTGAGGATAGCCTCTCCCATTCACCTGCTCGCCTCCCCGGGCGCTGCTTATACTCTCTGGTCTGAGGATAGCCTCCCCCATTCACCTGCTCACCTCCCCGGGCACTTCGTATACTCTCTGGCCTCTCCCATTCATCTGCTCACTTCCCCGGGCGCTGCTTATACTCTCTGGTGTCTCCCATTCACCTGCTCACCTCCCCGGGCGCTGCTTATACTCTCTGGTCTGAGGATAGCCTCTCCCATTCACCTGCTCACCTCCCCGGGCGCTTTGTATACTCTCTGGTCTGAGGATAGCCTCTCCCATTCACCTGCTCGCCTCCCCGGGCGCTGCTTATACTCTCTGGTCTGAGGATAGCCTCTCCCATTCACCTGCTCACCTCCCCGGGCGCTTTGTATACTCTCTGGTCTGAGGATAGCCTCTCCCATTCACCTGCTCACCTCCCCGGGCGCTGCTTATACTCTCTGGCCTCTCCCATTCATCTGCTCACTTCCCCGGGCGCTGCTTATACTCTCTGGTGTCTCCCATTCACCTGCTCACCTCCCCGGGCGCTGCTTATACTCTCTGGTGTCTCCCATTCACCTGCTCACCTCCCCGGGCGCTGCTTATACTCTATGGTCTGAGGATAGCCTCTCCCATTCACCCTCTCACCTCCCCGGGCGCTGCTTATACTCTCTGGCCTCTCCCATTCACCTGCTCACCTCTTCTTATTCTCTTTCCAGACTCTTCCAGATTTTGGCTTCCCCTGGGGTATCAGCGGCTGGGCCGGGGCTTCCCTCTTCCTCTTCAGATTTGGCTGATTCTCCCCTCCAGTCTTCTGGGGTCCCTGGCTCTCCTCTGCCTGCACTGGCTCCTCCTCCCTCTTGTCCTGGCCCTTCTCTGCCTGCACAGGAGCCGCCACCACCTCCATCTTGGTCTCCTCTACACGATCCCCCTCCTCCGGGGTCTCTGCCGCCTCCTGATCTCCCCTCCGCCTGCTTCTCCTTGTCTTCCCCCTCCTGTCCATGTTAGCTGCCGCCTCTCTCTCGCTGCCCACGACAACTTCCGCTTAGCAGAAGCCTCACACTCCACGTGCGGCCTCCGGCGGACGCGCTCTGATGACGTCACGCGGCGCTGCCCGAACCCTGTCACCATAAAAACATGAACGCGCGTCTGGTTCCTCGTCCCTGTACAGCGCCCCCTGGAGTGGATTCACTATAGTGACAGCAGAACAACAGAGACAGTTATTGCCACCTACAGCGCCCCCTATGGACAGTGCACTTAGATATTTGGAGAAGGGGGGGATACTGAGGAGGGGGAAGGAGAAGCGAACTGCCCCATTTCTATAAGACACCAGAATAGCGCACAGGACTCCCCGAAATGTATACAGACCCCCGAAACCATTGCATAGCGACCTCTGCAGCCATAGCAGAAGAATGACGGAGCGAGCGAGGCGCCGAGCGAACACCAACAAGTTGGAAAACTCACACCTAGCTTTAGTTATATTATGTAGATTGCATAGCTCCTAGGCAGGACTGACCGCTTCTCTATGTGGGCGGAGCTATGGGACGGCCGGCGTCCACAAGAACATGGCGGCTCTCAGAGGTCCAGAGCGTCCTGAACCAGTGCCCGTACTCCGGGCGTACGCTGCCCCACCTGTGTGGGCTTACCACAGGACCGCAGTGCTCTGCCGCGGCCGGACAAGGGGTCGCCTGCGCCGTGGTCTGGATCGTCGGTTCGGCCTGGTGTCCCGTGGCGGCTGCGGCCTCTGGACTCTGCATGTCCGTCGGGGATGTCACCGATGTCTGCTCAGGGCCATCTACAGGAGAAGGGTTGTGACGACAGGCGAGTTAGGGGACTTTGAGAAGGGAGAGGGGTGGGGTGTTGAGAGTGAGGAGGTTGCCGATCCACTAGGAGACGCAGGAATGGGGGGGCCTGGGGCAGGTAAACCTGGGGCCCCCTGGAAGGGGAACGGGGATAGGGCCACCACAGCGCCCACAGACAGAATGGGGGCACATGGCTTGCCGCGGGACGGGGGCCCTCATAGGCACCCCTGTAATATTGGTGCATAGGGAGCCCAGGGTTTGGTGAGGCCGTGGGCACAGGTTGGTGGGGGGGAAAGGTGACACACGGTCTGGGGGGGGGGGGGGGGTTTGAAGGGGTCACTGGGTAGGTAAGACAGGGAAGGGGGCATAGGGTTGAGGGGAAAAGGGGCACGGGATAGGAGAAAGAAGAGAGCACATGAGGGAGTGGGTAGAAAAAAGGGGGTTGGCGGGTGCCAGGGGGGAGATGAGGAAAAGGGAGCACAACGCAAAGGAAGAAGCCTGCGCGGCGCTATGGGTGGGTTGCGCAGGGGGTCAGGGTTCCGCAGGTGAAGTCGTGGGTACTGCTAGTATATATATATATAGGGAACACAATGTACATTAGTTTTCCTATCAGTCTGTCTTTGTAGAATGGGAGAAAATCCACACAAACACAGAGAGAACATACAAACTCCTTGTAGATATTGTTCCTGGTGGGATTTGAACCCAGGACTCCAGCACTGTGAGGCTGCAGTGCTAAACACTGAGCCACCATGTTGCCCCTTTTGCTGCGATTCTATCCATTTTGGAGTGGGATCAGGACATAACATGTGCACAGAACCCTTGGCTGAGGATTGGGGTTTTCGGGACAATTGTGTGCACACGTGGACTCCTTCTATCTGCCCTTCACCTGTAATTTGGCTTGAGGTGACTGATGGCTCCACTTATCCCTTTTCTCTCCCTCCTCCCTATCGTCTTACCCCATCCCCCTCTTCCCGTCCTTTCCTAGAGAAACCGATTCATATGTAAAAAAACAAACACATGGAGATTCATCTCTGACCTCTGCCACAGGAACATTACAGAAGAGACGCGCGTCTTGTGAGTCCCTGGGATATTCTGGCACCACCTGACAGTCTCATAGCCAATAGACAGTGGTGGGCGGGGACCTTACACTGCTGATGTCATATACACTATATTATAAAAATGAATTTCTGTCTGTCTGTCTGTCTGTTCTCTAATGCGAACCAAATGACTGGACCGATCTTCACCAAATTTGGCACAGAGATACTTCAGGTATCCGGGAAGGTTTAAGACGAGACTCCAACTCGCTCGGACGTACCGTTGCTGAGATACAGCATTCCAAACACAGTGCCCCCCCCCTTAGCCAATACAAACCTGCAAGACTTTCACTCATATTCCAACTGCAATACACACGGTCACTCCACAAGCACAATACAACACTGATATCCAAACTGAGATACACGCATCAGAGGATTAGATACACAGATCAGCACACAGTCCCACACACCAGAGGATTAAATACGCGCTTCTGCAGACAGTTCCACACACTGAAGGATTTGATACAGGCGTCTACACACAGTTCCACATGCCAAAGGATTAGATACAGGCGTCTACACACAGTTCCACACTCCAGAGGATTAGATACGCGCGTCTGCACACAGTCCCACAAACCAGAGAATTAAATACGCACTTCTGCACACAGTTCCACACTGAAGGATTAGATACAGGCGTCTACACACAGTTCCACACTCCAGAGGATTAGATACGCGCGTCTGCACACAGTTGTACACGCTATAGGATTAGATACACGCGTCTTCACACAGTACCACATGCAGTAGGATTAGATACGTGCGTCTACACACAGTTCCACACGCCAAAGGATTAGATACGCGCCTCTTCACACAATACCACACAGGGAAAGATTAGATACGTGTGTGTGCACACAGTACCACACTTTGGAGGATGAGATACATGCCTCTGCACACAGTACCACAAGCCAGAGAATTAGATACGTGTCTCAGCACACAGTATCACACGGGGGAGGATTAGATACGCTCATCTACACACAGTACCACATGCCGTAGGATTATATACGCACGTCTGCACACAGTACCACATGCCGGGTGATTGGATACATGCTTCTACACACAGTTCCACACACTGTAGGATTAGATACGCACCTCTTCACATAATACCACACAGGGGAGGATTAGATACATGTGTCTTCACACAGTTGTACTCGCCATAGGATTAGATACACGCTTCTGCACACAGTACCACATGCCGTAGGATTAGATACGCGCGTCTACACACAGTACCACATGGGGGAGGATTAGATACGCGCGTCTGCACACAGTACCACATGCCGTAGAATTAGATACGCGCATCTACACACAGTTCCACACTCCAGAGGATTAGATATGCGCGTCTGCACACGCCATAGAATTAGATACACGCGTCTGCACACAGTACCACATGCAGTAGGATTAGATACGCGACTCTTCACACAGTACCACACAGGGGAGGATTAGATACGTGTGTGCACACAGTATCACACTTTGGAGGATTAGATACATGCCTCTGCACACAGTACCACAAGCCAGAGAATTAGATACGCGTCTCAGCACACAGTATCACACGGGGGAGGATTAGATACATGCCTCTGCACACAGTACCACAAGCCAGAGAATTAGATACGCGTATCAGCACACAGTATCACACGGGGGAGGATTAGATACAGGCCTCTGCATACAGTACCACATGCCAGAGAATTAGATACGCATATCAGCACACAGTTCCACATGGGGGAGGATTAGATACGCGCATCTGCACACAGTACCACACGCCAGAGTCATTAGATACGCGTGTCTGCACACAGTTTCACTTACTGGAGGATTAGATACACGCCTCTTCACACAATATCACATGGGGAGGATTAGATATGTGCATCTGCACAAAGTACCACACCAACAAGAATTAGATACTTGCATCTAAACACAGTACTACACGGGGAAGGATTAGATACAGCTTTACTCCAGGTATCCATAACAACTGATCACAGGTTTTTCACTGACATCCAAAATGAGATTCACACAATCACATGACGCTTATGGACATACACACAAACAACATACAAAATACACCAGTGCAAAACTGGACAATTCTTATGGGGCCACTACACAAACATAAAATGTAATATACCCGTGCGAAGCCGCGTCCTCCAGCTAGTATAATATATAAGGTGCTGTAAGGTGAACACAAGGCGTTACAGTAATGGAGGACGTACGGATGGCTCTGTGGCTCCTCTCACTGCAGGATACAGAGCACTGACTGCTGGAACGCTTACACATTGCTATAGAGTTACAGAAGGAATAGGAGAGTTTAGTCAGATTGAATCAATTACAGGCGATTAGTGAGAGAGATCAATAAACAGGAGGGCGTCTATCTGTGGTGTGCGACTGCAGGTTCTTCTAATTCCACCCCATTTATAATTTTTATTTTCTCAGATCCCCAGTATACGGTTTGGAATATTATGGCCCTATCGTGAGGTAATATTCGTCTTACCAATAAACCAGCCACGAAATATCTTTGTAAATGGAAAGAAGATTAAAAGACGAGAATCCCGAAATGCAGAATGGCTGCAGAAGGAAAAGGGTTAAACAAGTGCCCCGAAATGTAATGCAATGGAGAGAAGACGAGAAACATAAGAATGTAGTAATATATATATATATAGGAAAGCGGGTGAGAATATAAGATGCGGGAATTACTCCATGTAACATCCTACACAACATTACACGAAACTTACAAGAATCCAGGACTCAGGGAAACTTCCTTGGAATTGTCTCCAGCACAGATGTCTGACAAATGTCTCAGCTTTCCTATGTCTTTGCTGTGGGATTTCCATGAGCTTGATGTTTGGTCTGTGTAGAGAATCCCTCTATGTCTGCCGGGTGCTGTGGCGTGTACCTGTAATCCTAGCTTCTCTGGGGGGCTTAGGCTGTGGGATCGCTCCATTTGGGAGTTCTGGTCTGATCTGCCTGGGTCTGGTGTTAGCACTATGCTCATCAGTAATATGGTGACTCTGGTCTAAGACCTCGTGCACCAGCCCAAATATATAACACTATGTACGATCGTGTAGGATTGGAGGGCACTTACATAAATACACTTAACAGGTAATAGCACTTAGCAGTAGGACCGGAGCAACCAAAGTGACACCCAGCCTTTTTATTATTATTATTTATTTATATAGCACCATTAATCACATAGTGCTATACATTAGTATATTAATCCCATGGTGCTCTGTACATTATTATATTATTCCCATGGTGCTGTACATTATTATATTAATGCCATGGTGCTGTACATTATTATATTAATCCCATGGTGTTGTACATTATTATATTAATCCCATGGTGCTGTACATTATTATATTATTCCCATGGTGCTCTGTACATTATTATATTAATGCCATGGTGCTCTGTATAGTATTATATTAATCCCATGGTGTTGTACATTATTATATTAATCCCATGGTGCTGTACATTATTATATTAATCCCATGGTGCTGTACATTATTATATTAATCCCATGGTGCTGTACATTATTATATTAATCCCATGGTGTTCTGTACATTATTATATTAATCCCATGGTGCTGTACATTATTATATTAATCACATAGTGCTATACATTAGTATATTAATCCCATGGTGCTGTACATTATTATATTAATCCCATGGTGTTCTGTACATTATTATATTAATCCCATGGTGCTGTACATTATTATATTAATCCCATGGTGTTCTGTACATTATTAATTTAATCCCATGGTGCTGTACATTATTATATTAATCCCATGGTGCTGTACATTATTATATTAATCCCATGGTGCTCTGTACATTATTATATTAATCCCATGGTGCTCTGTACATTATTATACTACTCACATGGTGCTCTGTACATTATTATATTAATCCCATGGTGTTCTGTACATTATTATATTAATCCCATGGTGCTCTGTATAGTATTATATTAATCCCATGGTGCTCTGTACATTATTATATTAATCCCATGGTGCTCTGTACATTATTATATTAATCCCATGGTGTTCTGTACATTATTATATTAATCCCATGGTGCTGTACATTATTATATTAATTCCATGGTGCTTTACATTTGGGGGTTACATACAATACACAGAATATACAGGTAGATATAATACTAACAATGACTGACTGGCACAGTGGGGTAGAGGGCCGGGCCCGCGAGGGCTTACAATCTATGAGGGAAGGGGGTAGAGACAGAAGGAGAGGGGGAGACCGTACAGATGGCGGTGCGGTGATAGTGTTATTGGGGGTGTAGGCCTTCCGGAATAGGGGAGTCTTCAGGGCCTTCTTGTGATTGTGGGGGTCAGTCTTATGTGTCTTGGTAAGGAGTTCCAGAGTATGGGGGAGGCCTTTCCTATTGCCGCAGATGGAAGTTTCTCTCTGTAACTTTCTGTAATAGTCGCCATTTCCAGGGAATTTTGTAGAGTTCTGCTCCTTCTGTGGGGTCTGGTGTTTCCCTTCATTACCGATAAGAGCACTCAGGGGGTCACCGGCCTGGTTCAACCACATTCAGTCTTTACTAGAGATGAGCGAGTAATGTTCGGATCAGCCGATCCGAACAGCACACTCGCATAGAAATGAATGGATGTAGTCGGCACGCGGGGGGTTAAGCGGCCGGCCGACGTCAAAGCACCAGGTGCATCCATTCATTTCTATGGAGCGTGCTGTTCGGATCGGCTGACTCATCTCATCTCTAGTCTTTACTTAGACGATGTCCCACTAATATACAGATTGCACTTATGAACAGCCAGTGTGGAGTAGCCCAAAGTGATACCCAGCCATTTTATGCGAATTTGTCTCTGCAACTTTTTGAAATAGTCATTTGCAGGGCAGTGATGTCTCCTATGTGTAGAGAATCCCTCTATCTCTGCCGGGTGCTGTGGCGCTCACCTGTAATCCTAGCTTCTCTGGGGGGCTTAGGCTGTGGGATCGCTCCATTTGGGAGTTCTGGTCTGATCTGCCTGGGTCTGGTGTTAGCACTATGCTCGTCAGTAATATGGTGACTCTGGTCTAAGACCTCGTGCACCAGCCCAAATATATAAAACTATGTACGATCGTGTAGGATTGGAGGGCACTTACAAAAATCCACTTAACAAGTAATAGCACTTAGCAGTAGGACCGGAGCAACCAAAGTGACACCCAGCCTTTCCTATTGCCGCAGATGGAAGGTTCTCTCTGTAACTTTCTGTAATAGTCGCCATTTCCAGGGAATTTTGAAGAGTTCTGCTCCTTCTGTGGGGTCTGGTGTTTCCCTTCACTACCGATAAGAGCGCTCAGGGGGTCACCGGCCCGGGTCAACAACCACATACAGTCTTTACTTAGACAACGTCCCACTTATATACAGATTGCACTTATGAACAGCCGGCTTGGAGTAGCCCAAAGTGACACCCAGTCTTTACATATCAATTTGTCTCTGCAACTTTTTTGTAGAATTTTGAAACCAAAACTATTTTCTACAAGTTCCTGAAATGTAATAGAAGGTTATGGAGAAAATGGAAAACCAAAATGTAGTAACAGCCTCGGTGGGGGAGGGGGGGGTCTGACCTGAGATTTATCTTCTATGTTCTGTTTTACAACTCATAGGACAAATATACAAGTATCAGACTCACAGAGACTTAGATGAAATATTTTGTAAGACGGATACGGCGGAGACCCAGGGTCATTGCCCACAATCACAGACAATCTGGTTGTAGGTATTTAGGGGGTTATCTGGTTTCTACTATTGATAACCTACCCTTAGGAGAGGCCATCAATGCTAGATCTGTGGGGGTCCAACACCAGAGACCCTGCAGATCAGCTATAACAAGATGTTGTGGCTCCCAATAATACTTATATTCTGGACGCTGCGCTGTCACTCGCTGGTGGGTGGAGGTTCTTTAGTGCTGCCAATCACGTGTAGCTATAAAACCGTCAGGGGGGTCTTTCCGCCAAGCAGATAGAGAGGGTACATATAGGGACATCCATGTCTGGATACTGGCCGCTCTATCTGTATTAAATAGCCAGGTCAGTGCTGTACAGCGCCCCCCTCATGTTTACCTTATTTCCACCACTCCAGCCCATAACGACCTATAAAAAAACCACAACCTTCTGCGGTAGCGGCTGTCGCCGGGCCCCTAATATCTCAGGCCCTGTGCCAGCCGCTACCACTGCTTCCCCGGTAGTTACGCCACTGCCCTTCATTATGTTCCTCCTCAATTTGCCCTCAAGGTTAACATAAAAAACATAAAAAACAGTGTTACTTAACTCTCCTCGCTGCTCTGTCTGCAGTCTCACTTACGGAGTTGTAGTGAATGACATCATCACATTGCGCCTACATCTCCAGGAGCCGGAGCTCAGCGGTGAAGCAGGAACTGAGCTGTGACAGCGTCTACTACACTCGTCTGTGTATTCAACTCATCTGTGTCCTCCAGAAACCAGAACATACCTCCCGCCAACTGGGACTGCGGGACAGGACCCCAAATTCGGTATAGTTGGGGGTATGCTGTTGTCTCTTATGTGTAGAGAATCCCTCTATCTCTGCCGGGTGCTGTGGCGCTCACCTGTAATCCTAGCTACTCTGGGCGGCTTAGGCTGTGGGATCGCTCCATTTGGGAGTTCTGGTCTGATCTGCCTGGGTCTGGTGTTAGCACTATGCTCATCAGTAATATGGTGACTCTGGTCTAAGACCTCGTGCACCAGCCCAAATATATAACACTATGTACGATCGTGTAGGATTGGAGGGCACTTGAGAGATGGCACACAATAAGTAATAGCACTTAGCAGTAGGACCGGAGCAACCACAGTGACACCCAGCCTTTCCTATTGCCGCAGATGGAAGTTTCTCTCTGGAACTTTCTGTAATTGTCGCCATTTCCAGGGAATTTTGTAGAATTTTGAAACCAAAACTATTTTCTACAAGTTCCTGAAATGTAATGTAATGAAAGATTATGAATGATAATCTGTTTTAGCCCAAACAGCAGCACAACTGGGGTATTCCTGCCGCTATGAGCTGTTAGGACAGCTTTGACCCCTATAAGAGGCCGGAAGACCAACTCCCCCTTGTGTTAGTAGCAAGTATAAAGTACAGCGTGTATTTCATAGAAATAATATAAAATAGTACAACATAGTACAATAATACAGCATAGGGAGGGAGCCTTGTGCTGCTGTTTGGGATAAGGGAAAACACATTATCATTCATAATCTTTCATTCCCCCTACGCCCAACAGCAGCACAACTGGGGATTTAGCGAGTATCGCTTTTACCCTAGGCTGGGTGATCCTGGCAGGCTGGTGCCAACACCGAGTGTCCAAACGCTGTAGAGTCCGTCGTCCGCCAGTCCAGTCTATAATGCTTGGCGAATGTTAGATGTGAACTCCAGGAAGCCACGGCACATATCTGCTCTAAGGAAAGGGAACGCCTTTCGGCCCAAGATGTTGCCACTGCTCGGGTCACTTTATATGACAGGTACTTCCAATCCACTTCAGATAAGGGTTCAAAGGGTGGAGTACAGAGCCCCTGTAGAACCGCAGCCAGGTCCCAGGTAGGGACAGGAGGCTGCACTTGTGGGCGGAGCCTAGCAGCCCCTCTTAGGAATTGTTTGATAAGAGGATCTTGAGATAATCTAGTCTCCAGGAGAGCAGACAGAGCTGAAACTTGGACCTTCAGGGTAGCGGGTGCTAGCCCCCTTTCCAGGCCATCTTGTAGGAACTCCAAGACTGAATTTCTCCGTAATATCTGGGCGATCCTTCGATAGCTCTGATTAGTTGATTCCGCTCTTGAATGTGCTAGGGTCCTTAGCACTCCCTGGGACAATCCTCCTTCTCCGCATACGTCATTGTTAACCTCCAGGCAGTGAGGTTGAATTTGTCCAGGCCCTGGCACGGCCGGCTGTTTAGAGTTACCAGGTTTCGGACTGTTGGAAGCCTCCAGTAGTTCCCCCGACTCTTAAGCATGAGGTCGGTGAACCATGCCCTTTTTGGCCAGAATGGCATGATCACTATTGCCGAGGTCTGGTCCTGCCTGAGTTTCGCCAATACCGTCGGAATGGGAGGAAAAACGTATGCCAGTTTGAACCTCCAAGGTATTGACAGGGCATATACCGCCAAAGGGTTGTCTTCCCGGTACAGGGAGCAAAACCTTTCTACTTTGGCGGTGTATTGGGTGGCCATCAGATCCACCTCGGGGAGACCCCACATCTCGGTGAGATGGTGAAAGATGTCTTGGTTTAGAGACCATTCTCCTGAGGCTGTCAAACCTCTGCTGAGTTGATCCGCCAGGATGTTCAGACAACCTCAGATGTGTACCGCTGACAACTGGAGAAGATTCTGTTCTGCCCAGGCGAAGATCAAGTTGGTAACCTGCAGAAGAGAGGGGGACCTGGTTCCCCCTTGTTTGTTGATGTAACGGACTGCCGTCAGGTTGTCCGTCCGTATCTTAACTGCTTTCCCCCGCAAAACACGCGCAAATGTCAGAAGTGCTCGGTGAACTGCCGTAAGCTCGTGCCAATTGGATGAGCGCATTCTCTCCAGATGGTTCCATGTACCTTGTGCCAGGGTCTCCCCCAGATGAGCTCCCCATCCTGTGAGGGAGGCATCTGTTGTCAACAGAGTCCAGGTGAACCTGACCGAGGACTGCCCATCTCGTAGATGGGACCACCAGGATAGTGAACGCCGGGTGCTGATGGTTGACTGGATAGGCTTCTGTAGTCCCGAAGGACTGTGATTCCAGACTCTCAAGATTTCGCTCTGCAGTGGGTGCATGTGCCACAGGGCCCAGGGGACTGCTTCTATGGAGGCGGACATCAATCCTTGGACCTTCATGGCCATCCTGATCGTAACCTTCCTGGTGACGGAGAGATGATGAACTGCTCGAGCAATCTTTTCCTTGCGAGGAGAAGGCAGAGAGATCATCATATTGATAGAGTCTAAAATGAAACCCAGGAACTGGATTCGTGTTGATGGAATTATGACTGACTTCTGCCAGTTTATTAGCCAGCCCAGCTGGCTTAGCAAAGCTACTATGGTCTGTACTTGCGTAGTGAGAACCTCCTTTGACTGAGCCTTGAGAAGCCAGTCGTCCAGATATGGGACTATGAAGATCCCTTGGAGGCGCAGGGCGGCAGCGACCGGAGCTATCACCTTTGTGAAGGTGTGGGGGGCTGATGATATGCCGAATGGTAGTGCGGTGAACTGAAGGTGCAGTAGTCTTCCATCTACAGTCCTATGAAAAAGTTTGGGCACCCCTATTAATCTTAATCATTTTTAGTTCTAAATATTTTGGTGTTTGCAGCAGCCATTTCAGTTTGATATATCTAATAACTGATGGACACAGTAATATTTCAGGATTGAAATGAGGTTTATTGTACTAACAGAAAATGTGCAATATGCATTACACCAAAATTTGACCGGTGCAAAAGTATGGGCACCTCAACAGAAAAGTGACATTAATATTTAGTAGATCCTCCTTTTGCAAAGATAACAGCCTCTAGTCGCTTCCTGTAGCTTTTAATCAGTTCCTGGATCCTGGATAAAGGTATTTTGGACAAACAATTCAAGTTCAGTTAAGTTAGATGGTCGCCGAGCATGGACAGCCCGCTTAAAATCATCCCACAGATGTTCAATGATATTCAGGTCTGGGGACTGGGATGGCCATTCCAGAACATTGTAATTGTTCCTCTGCATGAATGCCTGAGGATTTGGAGCGGTGTTTTGGATCATTGTCTTGCTGAAATATCCATCCCCGGCGTAACTTCAACTTCGTCACTGATTCTTGAACATTATTCTCAAGAATCTGCTGATACTGAGTGGAATCCATGCGACCCTCAACTTTAACAAGATTCCCGGTGCCGGCATTGGCCACACAGCCCCAAAGCATGATGGAACCTCCACCAAATTTTACAGTGGGTAGCATGTGTTTTTCTTGGAATGCTGTTTCTTTTTGGACGCCATGCATAACGCCTTTTTTATAACCAAACAACTCAATCTTTGTTTCCAAAATGAAGCTGCCTTGTCCAAATGTGCTTTTTCATACCTCAGGCAACTCTATTTGTGGCGTACGTGCAGAAACGGCTTCTTTCTCATCACTCTCCCATACAGCTTCTCCTTGTGCAAAGTGCGCTGTATAGTTGACCGATGCACAGTGACACCATCTGCAGCAAGATGATGCTGCAGCTCTTTGGAGGTGTCTGTGGATTGTCCTTGACTGTTCTCACCATTCTTCTTCTCTGCCTTTCTGATATTTTTCTTGGCCTGCCACTTCTGGGCTTAACCAGAACTGTCCCCGTGGTCTTCCATTTCCTTACTATGTTCCTCACAGTGGAAACTGACAGGTTAAATCTCTGAGACAACGTTTTGTATCCTTCCCCTGAACAACTATGTTGAACAATCTTTGTTTTCAGATCATTTGAGAGCGGGCTGTCCATGCTCGGCGACCATCAAACTTAACTGAACTTGAATTGTTTTGTAGAAAGAAATGGTCCAAAATACCTTCATCCAAGATCCAGGAACTGATTAAAAGCTACAGGAAGCAACTAGAGGCTGTTATCTAGAGGATGTACTAAATATTAATGTCACTTTTCTGTTGAGGTGCACATACTTTTGCACCGGTCATATTTTGGTTTAATGCATATTGCGCATTTTCTGTTAGTACAATAAACCTCATTCCAATCCTGAAATATTACTGTGTCCATCAGTTATTAGATATATCAAACTGAAACGGCTGTTGCAAACACCAAAATATTTAGAACTAAAAATGATTAAGATTAATAGGGGTGCCCAAACTTTTTCATAGGACTGTATATTGCAACCCTTAGAAATTTCCTGTGTGCGGGAAAGATAGGTACGTGGAGAAAAGCATCCCTTAGGTCCAGGGAGACGAAATGATCTCCAGGCTGTAGAAAGGGTAGCACAGACTTGTGCGGAACCGTAGCACAGACTTGTGCGGAACCGTACCTTGTGGATGAACTGATTCAGATAGCTGAGATCAATAATCATTCGCCATCCGCCCGAAGTCTTGGATACCAGGAAAACCGGAGAGTAGACACCTTGGCCCTGTTCCACTTGAGGAACAAGTTCCAGCGCTGCCTTGTCCACGTATTCTTGGACAGATTTCTCCCGATGAAGTTGTTTGGGGCCCTGAAAAGGGCGAGTTGTTACAAATCTGTCTACAGGACTAGATGTGAAGACAATCCTGTAGCCCTCCTACACTGTTTGAATGACCCAGGGGTCCCAGGTGTGCAGGCGTCAGGCAGCTGCATGGTAGGAAAGACAGCCGCCTACTTCGGAGGGAATTGGGGGGCGGGAGGTAACACCGTCAGAGGGCCTTCCTGCGCTCACGGGAGGTACCACGTCCTCTACCTCTGGACTGAGGTCCAGCGCGCCTATGACCTTTGGAGCCTCTCTGAGAAAATCCACGTCCTCGAAAGGATCTTCGCCTCTCAGCAGGTTGGGGGAGATTCTTCCCTTTGGAGACAGCGAGGCCCTCCATTATTCTGTCCAGCTCCCTGCCCAAGAGCCTACCTGGTTCGAAGGGAAGAGAGCAGAGGCTGAACTTCGATGAGTTGTCCACCCACCAAGGCTTCAGCCATAAGGGACGTCTGGCTGCAGTAGAGAGAGCCATCATTCTAGCCGCCAGACTTGCCTGGAAACGCGTAGCATCCGAAAGATGGTCAACCAGCAGGTTGATGTCCTTTACTGCTGACAGTCGATCGTCCCGATTAATTCCCGCATCAATATCCCTACTAAGGGATCGCAATTCAGAATGGAGGCCCGAGACGACCTCATTAGCCGCGATCGCCACAGAGGACTGAGCGGAGGAGGCTGCATACATACGCCTCATGGACCCTTCTTGCTGGCGGTCCATGGGATCTTGTAGACCCGACCTGTCTTCTGCGGGGAGCACTGTGCGCCGGAGAGCTTCGCTACCGCGATGTCCACCTTGGGCGGTGGACCCCAGGCCCCCAGCTGGGATTCCGAGGTAGACAATAGCGCTCTAAATCTTTTGGATGAGACGAACGCCCTTTCAGGACGTCTCCAGTCTCCCTCCATGGTCCGGATTAGATCCGAGCTGCCTCTGAAGGTCTTCGACCTATGGCTCGGCCCCTTGCCAGCCTCTCGGTCTCTAGGCCTGATGATTTTAAATAACCTAGGCATCCTCTCTAGTGGGAAAATTTCCTTCTCCGCATCCTCCGGATCCTCGGAGGAAGAATCCACCTCCCTGATCTGAAGCTCCTCAGGGGGGGGGGGGGGGGAGAGGGCTCAGATGACTCTAGGCGGGGCCTCTTCGCCAGGTGGGAAACGGTGTCTTCCACCTTTCTCATGGAGTGGGACACTAAGTCTTTGACCCACGACACTACCTCTCGGATGGGGGTGGGTTCAGAGGGAGGAGCTCTGCACCCCTTGCAAAACCTGTGTTCACAGGAATCTGGTATCGGGATCCTGCAATTGGCACAGGCCAGATGCTTCCTCTTTGATGCACTCTTTCTCCTAGGAGGGAGGGCGGAAGAGGATGAAGATGACATTCTAGGAAAAAGAAGAAACAGACAATCAATCTCCTTAAATCAGCAGGTAAACCACCCACTCCCTCCCCCTCCACCAGACCTCTACGAAGTACGAACTTTGTCTCAACAAAGCAATCAGCAAACAGTAATCACTACTCTGACACAGGGTCTTGAGTAGGTGCCTGTAACCGGAACGACAAGCAAGAACTAGGCGGTGGAGGGGGGTTTAAATAGGACTTCCAGTAGGAAGGGGAGGGGCCGGAATCCAGAAGCCTCGCCCACGGTCTCTACCCCCCCCCCCCCCCCCCGTCCAGGGTGGAGGGAGGGGGGCGGACTATGATACAAAGTCCAACTAGTGGACTGGAGGAGCGCAGAGACTCCCAAAAAATCTAGTCTGCGGCCTACTCCGGGTTGCGACCTACCGCACATGCGCGGCCGGACCGGAAATGGCCGCCTGGCTTCCCAGAACACCTCTACCCCTACCACCTGTCCTGTCCCACAGGACAGAAAAAAACACATGGGGGAGTTGGTCTTCCGGCCTTTTATAGGGGTCAAAGCTGTTAGGTAATTAAAAATTCCACCTGTCCTAACAGCTCATAGGGGCAGGAATACCCCAGTTGTGCTGCTGTTGGGCGTAGGGGGAATAGAAGGTTATGGAGAAAATGGAAAACCAAAATGTAGTAACAGCCTTGGTGGGGGGCGGGGGTCTGACCTGAGATTTATCTTCCATGTTCTGTTTTACAACTCATGGGACAAATATACAAGTATAGGACTCACAGAGACTTGGATGGAATATTTTGTAAGATGGACACGGCGGAGACCCAGGTTCATTGCCCACAATCACAGACAGTCTGGTTGTTGGTATTTAGGGGGTTATCTGGTTTCTACTATTGATATCCTACCCTTAGGAGAGGCCATCAATGCTAGATCTGTGGGGGTCCAACACCTGGGACTCTGCAGATCAGCTATAACAAGATGTTGCGGCTCCCAATAATACTTATATTCTGGGCGCTGCGCTGTCACTCGCCGGTGGGTGTAGGTTCTTTAGTGCTGCCAATCACGTGTAGCTATAAAACCGTCAGGGGGGTCTTTCCGCCAAGCAGATAGAGAGGGTACATATAGGGACCCTGGATCCTGGCCGGTCTATCTGTATTAAATAGCCAGGTCAGTGCTGTACAGTGCCCCCTCATGTTTACCTTATTTCCACCACTCCAGCCGATAACGACCTATTTAAAAAAAAACAAAAAAAACGCTGCGGTAGCGGCTGTCGCCAGGCCCCTAATATCTCAGGCCCTGTGCCAGCCGCTACCACTGCTTCCCCGGTAGTTATGCCACTGCCCTTCATTATGTTCCTCCTCAATTTGCCCTCAAGGTTAACATAAAAATCAGTGTTACTTACCTCTCCTCGCTGCTCTGTCTGCAGTCTCACTTACGGAGTTGTAGTGAATGACATCATCACATCGCGCCTACATCTCCAGGAGCCGGAGCTCAGCGGTGAAGCAGGAACTGAGATGTGACAGCAACTACTATACTTTTTTTTTTTTTTATAAATTCTTTATTTATAAAACACAAGAACAAACAAAAGGGAAAACAGTTTGAGGCAATGAACAAGCCAGCAGCAAAACAAGGGTGGCCCACGAAAAAAATAAGGGCCCAAAAGCTAAAAACAGAACAAGGAGCGCGGGGATAGAGCCTCTACTCCAGCAATAAAGTGAGAGAGGCACCGGCATCGCCAAGGAACACTAAAGAGGTGGAGGAGGGGTAGGAAGGGGAAACCAGGAGGGATCGAAAGGGGAAAGCAGGAAAATAAGAAGAGGGAGAGGCGGGAAAGGGCAGAAAGCACACGAAAGGGATGAGGAGGAGACGAAGGGGGGGGGCTCCGGGACCAAGCTGCCAAGTGAAACGCAGACCTAACCCATGACATCTCTGTAAGACTGGGACCCCTGAAAAAGGATCCACGGGGTCCAAGCCTTCAAGAAAGCCTCGTGGGAGTCTCAGAGAGACGCCGTGAGCTCCTCCATAGATTGGATGTCCTCTACCTTGCGAATCCAATGGCGAAGAGACGGGGGGTTGGGGGATTTCCACAACGCCAGAACGCAGGCCCTGGCGGCATTGATCAGATGACGGATCGCTGATTTACGGTAGGCTCGGCGGGGAATACTAGAAAGGTGGAGGAGGAAACAAGCCGGTGTATTAGGGAGGGCAGTTTGGAAGATCTGGGATGTCAGGCGGTGGACTCCATCCCAGAAGTCCCTTAGGGCTGAGCAACCCCAAAAAACATGGAGGAGAGTCCCCTCCTCCAAACCACAGCGCCAACAGAGTGGAGAGGTAGACGGAAAGAACTTGTGAAAGAGAGAGGGGACATGGTACCACCTGGTAAGGATCTTGTAATCCGCCTCTTGATACTTACAGGCCATAGAGCTCTTATGGGCTAGTTCCAAGATCCTTGAGCATTCCACATCTGAGAAGGAGAGATTGAGATCAGCCTCCCATTTGGACAAAAAATCAGGTCTGTGGTTCGGAGGAGGGGAGACCAGCATCATGTAGAGCTCCGACAAGGAGTGACGCAGAAGCCCAGAGCCCGTACAAGCCTTCTCAAAGCCCGTAAGAGGCCTATCGAAGTTCCCCGAGACACGAAGGGAGGAAAGGAAATGGGAGAGCTACAAAACCCTCCAGAGGCCGAGGGGGGTAGGCCCATTTCGGAATGAGGAGCCGCAAGCGAGCGCCATGTACCATCCGTACGGTAATGAAGGACGCTCTGCAAGCCTGCATTGGACCAGACTCGGAACGGACCTCCAGTGAGCCCAGCAGGAAATGCTGGGTTCCCTAAAACAGGAAAGAGGGGGCAAGGAGAAGGGGAAAGGCAAACCTTACGGAGGAGCGATCTACATACCTTAAGAGTCGGTCCGATCGTGGGGTGAGAGTTAAGAAAGGGAGGAGTGACTGAGTCCAACCAGGGAAGCAAATGGAGCGGAAGATTCGAAAAAGAGTCCTCCGGGGAGACCCACTGTTTGAAGGGGGAGTGGCAGCACCAATCGATCACCCGCTGCAGGAGAGCAGCCTCATAGTAGCGGCGGGGGTCCGGTAGGCCCAGACCCCCCATTGTTTCGGGAGAGTCAAAGTGGAACGCGCAAGCCTGGCACGTTTACCCTGCCAAACAAAACGGACTAGATCAGAGTAGAGTAGCTTAAAAAGCTAGGGAGGACATGAATCAGCAAAGTTTGCAGTAGGTAGAGGAGCCTTGGCATTACATTCTTTTTATAAATGGCACAGCGACTGAACCAGATATAGGTGCCTCTCGCCCACCTTTTCAGGTCCAGGCGAACAGTCTTAAATAGAGTAAGATAGTTCGTGGCAAAGAGATCTCGAAGGTCCCCAGGAATTCACACCCCTAGGTATTTGATGGCCGATCGAGACCAGTGGAAGGGAAAAGTGAGAGCAAGGGAGGATCTAAGCCCCGGTGTCAAAGAGACATCAAGCGCCTCAGACTTTTGATAATTGATTTTGAAGTTGGTAAGAAGGGGGACAACACGTCCAGCTCGGAAATCAAGACAGGGAGGGAAAAAGAGGGGTCACGCAAGAAAAACAAGAGGTCATCCGCGTAGGACGCTACCTTAAGGTGCTTTCTCCCCATCTCGAGACCCAGCAAGGTCGCGTTGGCCCGAAGCGTCCGAAGGAGGGGTTCCAGGGTGAGGACGAAAATTAAGGGGGAGAGGGGACAACCCTGACGCGTGCTATTACCAATCAGGAAAGGAGAGGAAAGGATACCATTGACCCTAGTGGAAGCCGAGGGGTTGGAGTACAAAGAGGAGATCCAGGATTTCATGACCGGGCCAAGACCGATGTGATTCAGAACCTCAAAGAGGAAAGGCCAACCTACCCGGTCGAATGCCTTCTCCGCATCAGTAGAGAGAAGACAGAGCGGGAGGTCCCGAGAGCGAGCAAAATGGACGGCATTGATAACCTTCACAGTGTGATCTCTCGCCTCCCGTGAGGGAATAAAGCCAACCTGGTCGGAGTCCACTAGGTCAAGAAGGAGAGGGGCAAGGCGAGTGGCCAGAACCTTGGAAAAGATTTTCAAGTCCACATTAAGAAGGGAGATGGGTCTATAACTGGAGCAGAGAGCAGGATCCTTACCCTCCTTATGTATAACTGTAATGTGGGCTCTGGTCAGATCTGGAGGGAGGGAGGAACCCTCGGAGATGGAGTTAATGGCGTGCGACAGGGGGCCCAGGAGCAAGGGCGTGAACTTTTATAATAGGAAGCAGGGAGGCCATCAGGGCCCAGGGCCTTGCTAGGTTGCATGGACTTGAGAGCCTGCGCAACCTCATCACCGGTAATAGGAGCTTCCAATGAAGCCAGAGCCGCATTTGAAAGACGGGGCAAACCCGAGTCCTCGAGGTACCGTTTGATCGCTGGGAGAAGCGGAGAATCCGAGTGGACCGTGAAAGCAGGATAGAGGTTATACAGACGGCGGTAAAAACCGGCGAATTCCTCCGTGATACAATTCGGATCGGTGAGACGTGAACCCGAGGACCCTGCAATAAGGGGGACAAAGTTACGCGAGCACTGCTCCCGGAGGGACCGAGCTAAAGTCCTATTGCACTTGTTCCCGAACTCATAAAAATGACGTTGGCCTCTAGCTAAGAGGCATCTAGTCCTAATATCCAGACACTCGCGCAACTTCCTACGGGCCAAAAGAAGGGCAGCATGAACATCCGACGCATGCGAACATTTGTGGGTCTGCTCCAAAGAGACTACATCGGCTATCAAAGCCGCTATCTCACGAGACCTCTCCTTCTTCAAACGAGAGCCATGTTGAACCAGCACCCCCCTAATGACACACTTGTGAGCCGCCCAGAGCGTAACCGGGGAGACGTTGGCCGTGTCATTTTCCCGAAAATAAAATTCGAGAGCTGAAGAGACCGCCTGAGAAGTCGGAATGTCCTGAAGGAGCGACTCATTGAGGCGCCACTGCCAAGACCGAGGTCTCATGGCGGGGGATGACAGCTCAACATGGACCATCGCATGGTCGGAGAAGGTAATAGGATCGATCGTCGAACCACGGAGCAGAGCGACATCGGCATGCTGAACAAAGAAATAGTCTAGTCTGGAGTAAACATCGCGAGGGTGAGAATAGAATGAGTAATCCCGTACGTCCGGATGAATCACACGCCAAGCATCAATCAGATGGTGAGAGTGGAGGAGCCTGCGAACCCGGCAAAGCGCCCAGGCCGGCAGGTACGACTGGACACTGGAAATGTCCATCGACGGGTCCAGAGCTAGGTTGAAGTCCCCACCCACCAAGAGAGTGCCCTCAGCAAAGTCAGAAAGCTATCTAGGATACGATCTAGGGTACCAATCTGGTCCGAATTGGGGAGATAAAGATTAGCAAAGGTGAACAAGGTGCCAGCCAACTCCCCCTTTACAAACAAGAACCTGCCTGTGTTGTCCGAGACCACGGCCCGGAACTTCCACACCACTGTGCAACCAATCAGAATACTAACTCCTCTAGACTTAGAATCAGAGAAACAACTGTCATAACTATCAGGGTATCTAGAGGAAGAGAGAGAAGGAGCTGAGCCCTCCCGGAAATGCGTCTCCTGAATAAATGCAACCGCACCCCTCTTACTCCAGAGTAGTCGCAAGAGAGAGGACCGCTTCTCCGGGGTGTTAAGCCCGTTCGCGTTGATAGAGGAAAAGATCAGTGAGTCTAAGGTGAGGATCCGGAGCACCCCTCAGGGCGGGGGAGAGAAAGGGGGAGAGGAAGGAGAAGGGGAGAAAGTAGAGAGGGGGAAGGGAAGGGGAAAGGAGAAAAATAGGGAGGGGAGGGGGAGGCGAGAGGAGAAGAGTAAAGGAGACCGAGAAGAAAGGAGGGAGGAGGAAGGTAGGAACAAAGGACCAAGGAAAAGGAAAAAGAAAAACAATCAAAAACGGCCAGGGAAAGGAGGGGGGGGGCGAGATACACCAGCTGGAACCGAAGCCCGCACCGCGCGGCAGCGGGGCACAAAACTTAACGGTAAGAGGAGAAACAAGAGAGCAAACAACATTAGAGTCAATCAGGCAACAATGAAAAAATGCGGAGATACAATGTAAGCGGGCCGCGGCGGGCCCATCAAAGTCTACTCAGCGAGTAAGGATACAGAGCTCCCCGAGGGAGCCACAGCAGAGTCCACAAGGCACCGCCCCTGGTGCGGCAGCGGAGGGGAAGAAGGCCGAGCAGCGGTGGGAGGCACAGGGAGCGGGTACTCCAACCAGTCCGGCAGGGACAGACCCAGGACATCCAGAAAATTAGCCAGGGCCTCCGCCTGATCCGGGGAATGCAAAGTGAAGACAGCTCCATTGCGACGGACTTGAAGATGGAAGGGGTGACCCCAACGATAGGAGGCGCCAGAGTCCAAGACCATGCGAAGAACGGGTTTCAGGAGGCGCTGCATAGCCAAAGTGCAGCGGGAGACATCCGGGAGAAGGGTAATCGAACCGTCCATGAATGGAACCGGACCATGATGGCAAGCCGCCTGGAGGATATCCTCTTTCTCCTTGTAGAAATGTACCCGACAAAGGACATCTTTAGGATCAGTGGAGGAGGCCCTCCTGGGCCCCAAAACGCGGTGAAACCTGTCGATATTGATTGCAGTGTCTGTCAGTCTGGACAGAACGGTATTGAACACTGAGACAGCAATAGAGTGAAGCTCCCCTGTAGGCCCAGCATCAGGGATGCCCCGTAACTTTATATTGTTTTGGCGGCCCCTATTTTCCTGGTCATCCACCTGCAGTAAGAGATGACGGTTCAAATTGCGTTGATTAGATAAGGTTTGCTCCACCGCCAGGAGATGCTGATCGATGGAGTCCGTACGGAGCTGTTGAGATGAAACCGTAGCCGAAAGAGAGTCCAGGTTAGCCTTGAAGCCATTTAGAATTTTGTCCTGCCACTCCTCCACCCTGCGAACAAGAACCTCCATGTCCGATTTAGTAGGCATGGCATGGAGTAACTCCCAGATATCTGACAACTTGGGGCGCTTGGGCCGTCCAGGGGAGGGAGAAGCCCTGGAAGAAGAAACAGATGAATCAGAGTCCATAGGAGCACGTAGTGTGGCAGGGGTAGAAGAGAAATCCAAGTCCACATCACGCTGCAGAGGGGGCCGAGTGGGGTCATCCCCGGGGGGCAGGGGTGAGACTTGTACTGGCTGATTGAGAGGGGAGCGGGCCCCAAGGGAGGGGGTCAGGTACATCTCAGGGGAGGCAGTGGAAGCCATGGCAGGAGGCAGGGGAGTGAGAGGCTGATGGCCACCAAGTCCAGGGTCTGGGTAAAAGGTCCTGAGGAGGCAGCCTCATGCAGTACCAGCAGAGAGCCGGGGATGGGAGGAAGGTCGGCCACTGAGGACAGTCCACCATGGGAGGTCGTAGGAGGAGCAGGAAGCATAGGAGGAGAAACAGACATGGCGTCCCAGGAAGAGGAGTGGGGGAGGGGGGCCGCCACGAGATCATCGCCGCCATTCCTGTGATATGCTGGTACCTGGTCAGCAGCAGTCCGGGGAGTCCCCATGCTGGGAGGAAGAAGCGCAGGAGCCAGGGAGGTCGCAGGAGGAGCCGGAGCAGAAGCCGTCACCGCAGGAGCCTGCTGCAGTACCGCCGGGACCGCCGAGGACAGGGAGGAAGCGCGCGCCGGCGCCATGTTGGAGTCAGCAGATGGGGGAGCCGATGAGGCCGCGGCGAGGAGGAACCGCGCCAGAGGAGGATCGAGCCGGGCAGAGGATGATGCCTTGCGGCCCACACGTCGAACCATGATGGAGCCGGGAACAGGTAAGTGCCGGATCCCAAGATAGGTGAAGAGATAGCCATTGGGGTCCGGGAGCTCTGAGGGATCACGTCTTCACTAGAGATGAGCGAACACTGTTCGGATCAGCCGATCTGAACAGCACGCACCCATGGAAATGAATGGAAGCGCCTGTGACGCTGACTTTGCCGGCGGCCGGCCGGCGTCACAGGTGCTTTCATTCATTTCTATGGGTGCGTGCTGTTCGGATCGGCTAATCCGAACAGTGTTCGCTCATCTCTAGTCTTCACACCGCCATGTCCTAAGCCACGCCCCCCAGCGACTTCTACACTTGTCTGTGTATTCAACTCATCTGTGTCCTCCAGAAACCAGGACATACCTCCCGCCGACTGGAACTGCGGGACAGGACCCCAAATTCGGTATAGTTGGGAGGTATGCTGTTGTCTCCTATGTGTAGAGAATCCCTCTTTCTCTGCCGGGTGCTGTGGCGTGTACCTGTAATCCTAGCTTCTCTGGGGGGCTTAGGCTGTGGGATCGCTCCAGTTGGGAGTTCTGGTCTGATCTGCCTGGGTCTGGTGTTAGCACTATGCTCATCAGTAATATGGTGACTCTGGTCTAAGACTTTGTGCACCAGCCCAAATATGTAAAACTATGTACGATCGTGTAGGATTGGAGGGCACTTACAAAAAAGCATTTAATAGGTAATAGCACTTAGCAGTAGGACCGAAGCAACCAAAGTGACACCAAGCCTTTCCTATTGCCGCAGATGGAAGTTTCTCTCGGTAACTTTCTGTAATAGTCGCCATTTCCAGGGAATTTTGTAGAATTTTGAAACCAAAACTATTTTCTACAAGTTCCTGAAATGTAATATAAAGTTATGGAGAAAATGGGAAACCAAACTGTAGTAACAGCCTTGGTGGGGGAGGGGGGGACTGACCTGAGATTTATCTTCCATGTTCTTGTAACACTCAGGAGGGCCAGGGCTGGTATCACGGGTAATATATCAGATGTGGCCGGCTTTCAGGGGGTCCCTGGGTCCCAAATGTGCACAAAATCTCCTTTTTGATGTCCCCAACTACCCACCCCCACGTGATATCTGACAATGACAACAGACAACCACATCTCGGGGGTAGCCGTTGCTCTTTTACTAGCAGGACAAAGTAATACAAATGTACATATGGAGTAATTCTTCACATACAATACAGCGATCTTTGTAGGTAGTGTCCAATTAAGCAGGTGATAGAGCTTGGAGCCGGAATGCTTTGGATAGTTTAATTAGTAGTTGCTTGGGTAGTTAAACTTGTATATACTTGTAAAGATGGCCTGTATCCAGGGGGTTAGTCCTCAACAAACTGGGTACACGTATGTAGAAGAGCAAATACAGGGGTGTCAGCAGCGGGAGACCCTCAAATTCTGCCAGACTAGCTATGGGTTTCTTAAATATAGATCTGTCCCAAAGACTTACTTGAATAGAGAGATACGTGTGAGGTCCCAGATGTATGGATAACCAGGTCCGTCAACTTTAGTGCTTGTAGGCTTGGAGCTTCAGAGGAAAACACTCTCTGAGGAGAATCTTGAGTACAGAGGAAAAGCCATCTCTGTTTGAAGTGCTCTGAGACTTGGCTGCCATTTTCAGCTTTCCATGTGCTGCTAGCTCCACATGTCTTGTCTACATCTAGCTCCACACAAAGGAAACAGACAAAAGGTCCCCAACCCCCCCAGAGGAGCCTGTAACTCCTCCTCCTCCAGGCCAGTCAAGGGAGCTTGATTGGTCCTGAAGGTCACCTGATCATAATGGACACACCTTCACATTGGCAACTCAAATTACAATGGCAAGTATATGCAGGTGTAGTTCACAAAAACATCCAGAAGATGGCGCATTAATAGACCCCCTGTGTGCTGGCTCTGGTAATATATAGAAGGAATGAAGGGGGAGGAAACTCTTTACCTTACATGCAAATGTCCATACCATCTCGGTCTGCAAGGACTATTAAAGGGAATGGGACGAGCAGTACCGGGACATTACATTCTGTTTTAAAACTCATGGGACAAATATACAAATATCGGACTCAAAGAGAATTGGATGGAATATTTTGTAAGACGGACACGGCGGAGACCCAGGGTCATTGCCCACAATCACAGACAATCTGGTTGTAGGTATTTAGGGGGTTATCTGGTTTCTACTATTGATATCTTACCCTTAGGAGAGGCCATCAATGCTAGATCTGTGGGAGTCCAACACCTGGGACCCTGCAGATCAGCTATAACAAGATGGCGCGGCTCCCAATAATACTTATATTCTGGACGCTGCGCTGTCACTCGCCGGTGGGTGGAGGTTCTTTAGTGCTGCCAATCATGTGCAGCAATAAAACCGCCAGGGGCTCTTTCCGCCAAGCAGATAGAGAGGGTACATATAGGGACATCCATGTCTGGATCCTGGCCGCTCTATCTGTATTAAATAGCCAGGTCAGTGCTGTACAGCGCCCCCCTCATGTTTACCTTATTTCCACCACTCCAGCCGATAACGACCTATAAAAAAAACCACAACCTTCTGCGGTAGCGGCTGTCGCCGGGCCCCTAATATCTCAGGCCCTGTGCCAGCCGCTACCACTGCTTCCCCGGTAGTTATGCCACTGCCCTTCATTATGTTCCTCCTCAATTTGCCCTCAAGGTTAACATAAAAAACAGTGTTACTTACCTCTCCTCGCTGCTCTGTCTGCAGTGTCACTTACGGAGTTGTAGTGAATGACATCATCACATCGCGCCTACATCTCCAGGAGCCGGAGCTCAGCGGTGAAGCAGGAGCTGAGCTGTGACAGCAACTACTACACTCGTCTGTGTATTCAACTCATCTGTATCCTCCAGAAACCAGAACATACCTCCCGCCAACTGGGACTGCGGGACAGGACCCCAAATTCGGTTTAGTTGGGCGGTATGCTGTTGTCTCCTACGTGTAGAGAATCCTTCTATCTCTGCCGGCTGCTGTGGCGCTCACCTGTAATCCTAGCTTCTCTGGGGCGCTTACGTTGTGGGATCGCTCCATTTGGGAGTCCTGGTCTGATCTGCCAGGGTCTGGTGTTAGCACTCTATACTCATCATTAATATAGTGACTCTGGTCGAAGACCTCGTGCACCAGCCCAAATATATAACACTATGTACGATCGTGTAGGATTGGAGGGCACTTACAAAAACCCACTTAATAGGTAATAGCACTTAGCAGTAGGACTGGAGCAACCAAAGTGATCCCCAGCCTTTCCTATTGCCGCAGATGGAAGTTTCTCTCTGGAACTTTCTGTAATAGTCGCCATTTCCAGGGAATTTTGTAGAGTTCTGCTCCTTCTGTGGGGTCTGGTGTTTCTGTTCATTACTGATAAGAGCGCTCAGGGGGTCACCGGCCCGGGTCAACAACCACATTCAGTCTTTACTCAGACGATAAGACACTTATATACAGATTGCACTTATGAACAGCCGGCTTGGAGTAGCCCAAAGTGACACCCAGTCTTTTTATGTCAATTTGTCTCTGCAACTTTTTGAAAAAGTCATTTGCAGGGCAGTGATGTCTCCTATGTGTAGAGAATCCCTCTATCTCTGCCGGGTGCTGTGGCGTCTACCTGTAATCCTAGCTTCTCTGGGGGGCTTAGGCTGTGGGATCGCTCCATTTGGGAGTTCTGGTCTGATCTGCCTGGGTCTGGTGTTAGCACTATGCTCATCAGTAATATGGTGACTCTGGTCTAAGACCTCGTGCACCAGCCCAAATATATAACACTATGTACGATCGTGTAGGATTGGAGGGCACTTGAGAGATGGCACACAATAAGTAATAGCACTTAGCAGTAGGACCGGAGCAACCAAAGTGACACCCAGCCTTTCCTATTGCCGCAGATGGAAGTTTCTCTCTGTAACTTTCTGTAATAGTCGCCATTTCCAGGGAATTTTGTAGAATTTTGAAACCAAAACTATTTTCTACAAGTTCCTGAAATGTAATGTAATGAAAGATTCTGAATGATAATCTGTTTTAGCCCAAACAGCAGCACAACTGGGGTATTCCTGCCCCTATGAGCTGTTAGGACAGGTGGAATCTTTAATTACCTAACAGCTTTGACCCCTATAAGAGGCCGGAAGACCAACTCCCCCTTGTGTTAGTAGCAAGTATAATACATAAGTACACGTTTATACAAATAACACAGATAGTACAATAATACAGCATAGGGAGGGAGCCTTGTGCTGCTGTTTGGGCTAACAGATTATCATTCATAATCTTTCATTCCCCCTACACCCAACAGCAGCACAACTGGGGATTTAGCAAGTATCGCTTTTACCCTAGGGTGGGTGATCCTGGCAGGTTGATGCCAACACCGAGTGTCCAAACGCTGTAGAGTCCGTCGTTCTCCAGTCCAGTCTATAATGCTTGGCGAATGTTAGATGTGAACTCCAGGAAGCCACGGCACATATCTGCTCTAAGGAAAGGGAACGCCTTTCGGCCCAAGATGTTGCCACTGCTCGGGTGGCATGGGCACGGACAAAGTCTGGTACCGGGAGGTCCTGGGTACGTAGGGAGCAGATAATGGCTTCCTTGATCCATCTTGACAGAGTTGGTTTGGATGCTTTGGCACCTCTATTGTGGCCAAACACGTTGACTAGTAAATTCTCTGATTTTCGGAAGGACGCAGTGCGCTCCAGGTAGATTCATAATGCTCTCACCAAGGCCAACTTGTGCATCTTCTCCTCCCACTCGGAGACAGGAGAGGGAAAAAGGTCAGTAAGACAATTACCTGGTTGATATTCTGAGGAGTGGGTACCTTTGGCAAGAATCCTGGAACGAACCTCAGCTGGACTCTGTCTGGAAAGAAGGTTATGAAGGGTTCGGAGGCCGCTAGGGCCTGTAGTTTGCCAACCCTCTTGGCGGAGGTTATTGCCAGCAGGAAAGTCACTTTATATTATTATTATTATTATTATTATTTATATAGCACCATTATTCCCATGGTGCTTTACATTTGGGGGTTACATACAATACACAGAATATACAGGTAGATATAATACTAACAGTGACCGACTGGCACAGTGGGGTAGAGGGCCCTGCCCGCAGGGCTTACAATCTATGAGGGAAAGGGGGTAGAGACAGAAGGAGAGGGGGAGACTGTACAGATGGCGGTGCGGTGATAGTGTTATTGGGGGGTGTAGGCCTTCCTGAATAGGGGAGTCTTCAGGGCCTTCTTGAAACCTGTGATTGTGGGGGTCAGTCTTATGTGTCATGGTAAGGAGTTCCAGAGTATGGGGGATGCACGAGGTCATTGGAGGATCTGAGGTTACGTGTGGGCAGGTAGCGCAAGATTAGTTCAGAGATATATGGAGGGGACAGGTGAGGATGAGGTCAGAGATATATGGAGGGGACAGGTGAGGATGAGGTCAGAGATATATGGAGGGGACAGGTGAGGATGAGGTCAGAGATATATGGAGGGGACAGGTGAGGATGAGGTCAGAGATATATGGAGGGGACAGGTGAGGTCAGAGATATATGGAGGGGACAGGTTGTGGATGGCTTTGTATGTTAGCGTTAGTAGCTTGAACTCAATTCGCTGGGCTATAGGTAGCCAGTGGAGGGACTGGCAGAGGGGAGCAGCCGATGAAGATCGTGGGGTGAGGTGGATTAAGCGAGCAGCGCAGTTTAAGGTGGACTGGAGGGGAGCGAGAGTGTTAGCTGGGAGTCCATGGAGAAGGGTGTTGCAGTAGTCATATAGTATATATAGTCATGTAGTATATGACAAGTACTTCCATTCCACTTCCGATAAGGGTTCAAAGGATGGAGAACAGAGACCCTGTAGAACCGCAGCCAGGTCCCAGGTAGGGACAGGAGGCTGCACTTGAGGGCGAAGTCTGGTAGCCCCTCTTAGAAACTGTCTGATTAGAGGATCTAGTGATAACCTGGTTTCCAGGAGAGCAGACAGAGCTGAAACTTGAACCTTCAGGGTAGCCGGTGCCAGCCCTCTTTCCAGGCCGTCTCGTAGAAATTCCAAGACTGCATCCCTGTTAGGGTCGCGCTGGTTACTCGTACACCAGTTTTGAAATATTCGGGCGACCCTCTGGTAGCTCTGGTTAGTCGATCCTGCTCTTGAGTGCGCCAATGTTCTTAGAACTCCCTGAGACAATCCTCTTTTGCCCCCTATGGGCTGGTTAACCTCCAGGCAGTGAGGTTGAATTTGTCCAGGCCTTAGCAAGGCCAACTGTTCCGGATTACCAGCTTCTGCGCTGGTGGAAGCCTTCAGTAGTTCCCCCGACTCATAGGAATGAAGTCGGTGAACCATACCCTTTTTGACCAGAATGGCATGCTCCCTATTGCCGATGTCTGGTTGTGCCTGAGTTTCGTCAATACCTTCGGAATGGGAGGAAAAATGTATGCCAGTTTGAACCTCCAAGGTATTGACAGGGCAGCCAACACCAAAGGGTTGTCCTTCCGGTACAGGGAGCAAAACCTTTCTATTCTGGCGTTGTAATGGGTGGCCATCAGATCCACCTCAGGGAGACCCCACCTCTTGTTGAGATGGTGAAAGGTACTCTGGTGTAGGGACCACTCGCCTGAGGTAGCTAATCTTTTGCTGATTTGGTCCGCTAGGATGCTTAGGCAACCTGGGAACTGAACTGCTGACAGCTGGGAGATCTTCTGCTCTGTCCAGGCGAAGATCCAGATGCTGACTTGTGGAAGGGAGGGGGACCCGGTTCCCCCTGTCTGATGCTGAGGCAGACTGTCGTCAGGTTGTCCGTCTGACCCCTGATCGTCTTCTTCCCAGGAAGTGATGCAAGCGTCGGAAGTCCCCAGCGAACTGCCATAAGCTCTCGCCAGCTGGATGAGTGCGTTCTCTCCAGGTAATTCCAGGTGCCTTATACCGGGATCTCCCCCAGATGAGCTCCCCATCCTGTGAGGGAGGCATCTGTTGTCAACAGGGTCCAGGTAAACCTGGCCGAGGATTTCCCATTGCGAAGACGGGCTCACTGGGCTGGTGATTGCCGGGTGCTGATGGTTACCTGGAAAGGCTTTTATAGTCCCGAAGGACAGTGATTCCAGACTCTCAAGATCTCGTTGTGTAGTGAGCCCATACGCCACCGGGCCCAGGGAACTTCTTCTTTGGGGGCGGACATCGACCCTAGGACCTTCCTGGCTCTCGTGACCTTCCTGGTGGCAGAGAGATGATGAACCGCACAAGCAATCTTTCCCCTGCGAGGAGTGGACCAAGAGATCATTATGATGAGAGAGTCCTTGGTGAATCCCCAGAACTGGATCCATACTGATGGAATCACTACTGGCTTTAGCCAGACTATTAGCCAGCCAGGCTGACACGACCAAGCTACTACGGTCTGAACCTGCATGGTAAGGGCCTCCTTGGCTTGGGCTCTGAGAAACTAGTCGTTCCGATAAGGGACTCTGAAGCATCCTGGAAGGTGCAGGGTAGTAACGGCGGAGTTCTTTCCTTTAGGAAGGTATGGCGGACTGAAGGTCTGCCGTCTGGGAGGGTGGAGCATTGAAGATGCTGCATCTTTCCATCTGGGTGTACAGCCACTGCTAGAAACTTCCTGCGCTTAATGAAGTTTGTAGTGTGCAGATCTGCGTCTCTCAAGTCCAGGATGATAAAGGGGTCTCCGGGCCCTAGACGGGGTAATACTGCTTTGATTATCTTCATGCAGACCTGAATTCTGTGAATGAGCTGAATCAGGCTTCTGAGATCGGTAATCATACGCCATCCCTCTGGTGTCTTGGGTATGAAGAAGATCGGAACGCCGAACCCCTGGCAGCGCAATACTTAAGGCTCTAAGCCGGCTCCTTCCAGATGAAGTTGTTTGGTGCCCTAAAAAGGGTGAGTTGTTACACAATTGCCCGCAGTGGGGGCGGTGAAATATCTTCTGTACCTGTTCTGGATGGGTGAAATAACCCCGGGGTCTTGTATGAACTGGCGCCGGGCGTGAAGATGATGAGGCAGATGCCCGCCTACCAGTGGGGGACTTGAGATATGGGGGGCTTAGTCAGAGGCCCTTCTTGCGCTCGCGGGAGGTGCCCCGCCCCCTACATCTGGACTGGGGGCCAGTGCACCTCTGACCTCTGAAGCCCCTAGAGGATGATCTGCAGCCTCGAAAGGGAGCCCTCCTACTTTCGGGCGGCTGTGGCAGATTCTTTGTTTTCGTATTTGCCAGGTTCTTCATAATCTTGTCAAGCTCCCTGCCGAAGAGCCTCCCCGGCTCTAATGGGAGCGCACAGAGCCCAAATTTTGAGGTGTTGTCCACCCTCCACGGCTTCAGCCATAATGGGCGCCTGGCTACTGTAGAGAGAGCCATCGCTTTTGAAGCTAGCCTTGCCTGCATCCATGAGGCCTCTGCTAGGTGGTCCACCATTAAATTTATGTCGGACATGGCCGAAAAGTGGTTGTCACGGTGGACCCCTGTGTCTATATCGCTAGATAGGGACGCTAGCTCGGCCCGCAGGCCAGAGACCACCTCATTGGCTGCGATGGCTACTGAGGCCTGAGAGGAGGTCGTAGAGTATGCCCGTCTTAGGGAACCCTCTACACGGCGGTCCATTGGGTCCCGCAGGCTTGAGCCATCCTCTGCGGGAAGCACTGTTCAGCGCGACAACTTCGCCACAGCGATGTCCACTTTGGGTGGCAGACCCAGACTCCCTGCTGGGACTCAGATACCGGGAAGAGTGCTTTAAAGCGGGCAGATGGTGCAAAGGCTCTTTCTGGGCGACTCCACTCTCCCTCCATGATGCGGACTAGGTCCGAATTGGCTCTGAATGTCTTCGACCAGCGGCTAGGTCCCTCGCTAGCTTCGCGGTCTCTGGGCCTAATGGCCATAAAGAGCCTATGTTTGTTTTGGTACCGTGTTAGCCAGTGGTTATAAAATATAAAAAGAGCCTACTCATTTTATCTAAGGAAAAATTTTTCCTTTCTGTCTCCTCTAGGTCCTCGTCCGAGGACTCCACCTCCCCGATGTGTAATCTTTCCAAGGAGGGGAGGGAGGGCTCGGCCACATCTAGCCGGGGCCTCTTCACCAAATGAGAAAGGGTGTCATCCACCTTTCTCATGGACTGGGAGACAAAGTCCTTGACCCATGAGACTACCTCTCTAATAGGGGTAGCCTCAGAGGGGGGGGGGGGGGGCCTACAGCCTTGACATCTGTACTCACAGGCATCTGGGAGGGGGATTCTGCATTTGGCGCAGGCCAGATGTTTCCTTTTTGACATGGTCTTCCTTCGCGGCAGGGCTGCAAGAAAAAAGCGCAGTAAGCGGAATCCAGGCTGTGGGGGGCCCAATTTTAGGCCCCCTGCATGTCTGCTCCCCTTACCAGATGACGATGAGGAAGACATACTGCAAGAGAGGAGAAAACACACAAAAATGCAATAAGGAGGACCTCCTAAACCTTGGAGTAACCCCCCCCCCCCTCCGCCCCTCCTTCTCCACCAAACCTTTTTCCTTTTACAGAAGGTAAGTCCAAGTTGATAGAGAATCAGGCTACAGAGGCGCAGATCTCAGTACAATGCCTGCAACTGAAGCAACAGGCGAAGGCACTCTGGTGGAGGAAGGTTTAAATAGGGGACCTGGGGGAGGACCTGTGTACGCCCCCTCTGCAGACTCAGTCTTTCCAGAAACCAGGGGCGCTCCCCACCGGAGGGGGCACCCTGATATGGGGAAGACTCAGAGCTTCCTTCTTCTTCTTTCTTTCTTTTTTTTTTTTTCTCTTTATCCCTGGACTGCGCATGTGCGGCAAATCCCGGAAGCGGTCCTCGGCACGGCTGGAAACTCTGGCATCCGGCCAGGAGCACCAATCGCCGCTTGAATGTAAGAAGATGACCTGCCCGACATCAGGAGGAGAAGGCAGCCCCCTGACAGCGCAGCAGGAGAGAGAATCTAACCACGCAAGGTAGGTAAATCAAAGGGGGGAGAGGGGACCCCTCTAAGAGGTCAGAAACACCTCTCCCCCAACCACCTGTCCTGTCCCACAGGACAGAAAAAAAACACAAGGGGGAGTTGGTCTTCCGGCCTCTTATAGGGGTCAAAAGCTGTTAGGTAATTAAAAATTCCACCTGTACTAACAGCTCATAGGGGCAGGAATACCCCAGTTGTGCTGCTGTTTGGGCGTACGGGGAATATAAGATGCGGGGAATTACTTCACAGTATGGAGGTCTCTAACCAGGGAAGTGGTGATGGCGGATTCATTAAACAAGTTCATAGAGGGCCTGGGCGCCTTTCTTGAAGAGAATAATATTACAGCTATGGAGTTTAGATTTTAAGGACACGTTGATCCAGGGTTTTATACTGACGGCCAGATTGGAGTCGGGAAGGAGTTTTTTTCCCCAGGAGCCTCATGGGGTTTTTGCTTTCCCCTGGATCAGCACTGTAGGGGATTGTAGGGTTATAGGTTGGACTAGAACAGGGGTAGGCAACCTTTTTTGTTCGGCGTGCCGATTTAAATAAAAAAATCAAAGATGAGGTCCTCGGAGTGCCGGGCAATAATTGTAAAGCTGATGACACCTACACTAAAGTCATATAGCACAAACCACAACATAGGGGTGCTGTCATACTGCGCTCCCAGCCACATGCGCTTACTACTATTTGCCTGGATACACATGTTCTTTTCCATTAGAAGCAATGTAACATATGTAACCCACAATTAGTGGTAATCTATGTGACTGGGAGCAGAGTAAGGTCATACCTGTAAAGCGCTGACACACAATGTACCTGGATGCTCCATCCAGTCCCTTGGCCCTTCAGTTTTCTGTAAGTGAAACACAGATTAATTTCAGTCACTTTTAGTTCCTGGCGGTGCAGTAACCGCAAAACCCCAGCCAGGAATTAATGGGTGTCACACTTACACCAAAGTGACCGCACTGGTGCCCAGGAACTGGATTTGACTATAATTGCATCTAGTTACAGTGTCACCACCCAATAGAATCACACCAAGGCTGAGGCCCCACATTACAAAAATGCAGCTTTTTTTGTTGCAGATTTAGCTGCGTTTTTTTTCCATCAAAGCCAAGAAAGGCTAGAAAAGGAACGGGAAATATATAGAAAGCTTCTTATATGTCTCCCTCCTGCTCAATCTACTCCAGGCTTCGGCTCAAAAACCACAGCAAAATCTGCAACAACAAAAAAACTGTTTCTGCAACGTGGGGCTTTAGCCTAAGGCTGAGGCCCCCACGTTGTGAAAACACAGCTTTTTTGTTGAATATTTTGCTGCGTTTTTCTGAGCCTAAGGGCTCGTTCACATCTGCGCCCGGTCTCCGTTCTGCAGGTTTCCGTTTCCTGCACAAAACAGAGGCAGGAGACGGAAACCTGCAGGTCGTGAGCGTTTTATGCTCTCCGCCGCAAAACCGTTTTCTTTAAATCGGACACAGAGTTGGACATGCAGTACTCTGTGTCCGATTTTAAAAACCGGACATTTTGGCCCAGATACACAGCCACAAAAAATTGCTGTATATATGGGTCAATTGAAATGTATAGGTCTGTACTCTTATCCAAAGTTGTGGATAAAAAGTCTGGTCATGTACATTACAGCTTAGTAACTCATATTAATAGCAGTTAACCCCATCATGTCCCTCACATTAACCAACTGTGTGCTTTACATAAGGGATACTGATATGTGAGACATATGGAGGTAATAAGTGAACATCTTCATTATATAGGTCCTTTATTAGTACCCCTATATGTCTCACACATCAGTAACACTTATGTGAGCCACACAGGGGTTAATATGAGGGATATGATGGGGTTAACTGTTATTAATGTGAGGCACATGGAGTTACTAACACTAAATTAATAACCCCAAATGCCTGACAGTAATAAGAATAGTTAGTAACACACACACGTACCTGGTGTTTTTACTTTCACTTGGCTTCCTCTCCTCCTCAGGGCTGCAGACGGCAGGAGCTCCTCCTCACATGTAGCAGCAGGTCCAGGAGAGACCTTATCCTGTGCAGTGAGAGGCTCACCTCTGATTGGTGGCAGGGAGGGAAGGGGGCGTGTCCTACACCTCGGCTTTAGCAGAGCACTGAAGGGACGCTCTCTCTCTCAATTTAGTGCATGAAGGTTGCAGGCTGGCTGCCGTGCCAGCAAAATATGCCTCGCGTGCCAGGGGTTGCCGACCCCTGGACTAGAAGGACTAATGTCTTCATCCAACCTCATCTACTATGTACACAACATTACACTAAACTTACAAGAATCCAGGACTCAAGGAAACTTCCTTGGAATTGTCTCCAGCACAGATGTCTGACAAATGACTCCGCTTTCCTATGTCTTTGCTGTGGGATTTCCATGAGCTTGATGTTTGGTCTGTGTAGAGAATCCCTCTATCTCTGCCGGGTGCTGTGGCGTGTACCTGTAATCCTAGCTTCTCTGGGGGGCTTAGGCTGTGGGATCGCTCCATTTGGGAGTTCTGGTCTGATCTGCCTGGGTCTGGTGTTAGCACTATGCTCATCAGTAATATGGTGACTCTGGTCTAAGACCTCGTGCACCAGCCCAAATATATAACACTATGTACAATCGTGTAGGATTGGAGGGCACTTACATAAATACACTTAACAGATAATAGCACTTAGCAGTAGGACCGGAGCAACCAAAGTGACACCCAGCCTTTCCTATTGCCGCAGATGGAAGTTTCTCTCTGTAATTGTCGCCAATTCCAGGGAATTTTGTAGAGTTCTGTTCCTTCTGTGGGGTCTGGTGTTTCCCTTCATTACCGATAAGAGCGCTCAGGGGGTCACCGGCCCGGGTCAACAACCACATTCAGTCTTTACTCAGACGACAAGACACTTATATACAGACTAGCTATAACCCGCGACTTCGTCCGTTGTCACCTCTCCCTTGCGCGATCCACCTGCAGCGCGGCCTGTGGCCCCCCCCCCCACGGCCCTTTCCTTGCGGCCAGCGCAGTCTCCTCCCACAACGTCGTGGACCGGGACCCCACGGCCCTGCTGCTGCACCTACGGCCCTCCTCTTTCCCTCCACCCGCGCCTCCGCCTCTCCCCTTACCCTCCACCCGCGTCCCAGGCCCCCTTTCCCCCTTTAGAGTTACAGTAACCTCCTACATCTACCCCTTGCCCCCAGCACCACCCACCCGTGACCTCTGTTACCCTCCCTCCCCTTTCCACTTGTGCAATCTCGCCCCCCCTTCCCTCCTACTTGCCTTCTGCCCTCTGGAGTGAAAGTCACCCCCCCCCTGGCCCCCTCTCTAACCCCTACCACCAGAACCTCCACCAAACCAGCAAACTCCCACCCCCGGCCCCTACCGATCACCCGAGCCCCCCCACCCCTCTCCCCATTAAGCAAGCTGGCGATCCCTGTTCCCGCGGCACTCACCATGTAGATGTTGGGGAGCTGTGTGTCCTTTCCGTATGTGCAGTCCTTTCCAAGCCGTGTGTGTTCGCAGTCGCACAGTTCAAGGGATGGTGCAGCTGTGCTTGTTTGGGCCGGGTGCTACGCAATGAGGCAATGAGTGGCCAGCCGGCATGTCAGCGGCATTGGGAAGCATGCGGGCAGCCGCCATGTTCAGCGAGGAGTCCCCGCGCACTGGCCATGCCCACAATCCGGCGCCAACCTATGGGCCGCTGTGCTGGCTCCCTATCCCACCCACATGCACTGCCATGCACCAATAGGAGTGGCGTCTAACTACCTGCTCTGACCGACAGTGGACCAGGTGACAACTTTGGAGGGTCACGGTGGCGTTTTGGGGTGAATGAGACACTTTTAAAGTAGCCTATTACCCCTTCCTGGCCAATGTGTAGGTGTGTGTGAAATTTCTAGGAAATCCATTCAGCCGTTCAAGTGTGATTGAGGAACAAACATCCAAACTCACAAACTTTCACATTTATAATATTAATAGGAAGGATTACACTTATGAACAGCCGGCTTGGAGTAGCCCAAAGTGACACCCAGTCTTTTTATGTGAATTTGTCTCTGCAACTTTTTGAAGTAGTCATTTGCAGGGCAGTGATGTCTCCTATGTGTAGAGAATCCCTCTATCTCTGCCGGGTGCTGTGGTGTGTACCTGTAATCCTAGCTTCTCTGGGGGGCTTAGGCTGTGGGATCGCTCCATTTGGGAGTTCTGGTCTGATCTGCCTGGGTCTGGTGTTAGCACTATGCTCATCAGTAATATGGTGACTCTGGTCTAAGACCTCGTGCACCAGCCCAAATATATAAAACTATGTACGATCGTGTAGGATTGGAGGGCACTTGAGAGATGGCACACAATAAGTAATAGCACTTAGCAGTAGGACCGGAGCAACCAAAGTGACACCCAGCCTTTCCTATTGCCGCAGATGGAAGGTTCTCTCTGTAACTTTCTGTAATTGTCGCCATTTCCAGGGAACTTTGTAGAATTTTGAAACCAAAACTATTTTCTACAAGCTCCTGAAATGTAATGTAATGAAAGATTATGAATGATAATCTGTTTTCCCTTAGCCCAAACAGCAGCACAACTGGGGTATTCCTGCCCCTATGAGCTGTTAGGACAGGGGGAATTTTTAATTACCTAACAGCTTTGACCCCTATAAGAGGCCGGAAGACCAACTCCCCCTTGTGTTAGTAGCAAGTATAAAGTACAGCGTGTATTTCATAGAAATAATATAAAATAGTACAACATAGTACAATAATACAGCATAGGGAGGGAGCCTTGTGCTGCTGTTTGGGCTAAGGGAAAAACAGATTATCATACATAATCTTCCATTCCCCCTACAATTCTTAGGAATTGTTTGATAAGAGGATCTTGAGATAATCTAATCTCCAGGAGAGCAGACAGAGCTGAAACTTGGACCTTCAGGTTAGCGGGTGTTAGCCCCCTTTCCAGGCCGTCTTGTAGGAACTCCAAGACTGAATTTCTGTTAGGGTCGCGTTGTTTACCTGTTCACCAACTCCGTAATATCCGACGTCTCCGCTCTCCCTCCATGGTCCGGATTAGATCCGAGCTGCCTCTGAAGGTCTTCGACCTATGGCTCGGCCCCTCGCCAGCCTCTCGGTCTCTAGGCCTGATGATTTTAAATAACCTAGGCATCCTCTCTAGTGGGAAAATTTCCTTCTCCGCATCCTCCGGATCCTCGGAGGAAGAATCCACCTCCCTGATCTGAAGCTCCTCCGGGGGGGGGGGGGAGAGAGGGCTCAGATGACTCTAGGCGGGGCCTCTTCGCCAGGTGGGAAACGGTGTCTTCCACCTTTCTCATGGAGTGGGACACTAAGTCTTTGACCCACGACACTACCTCTCGGATGGGGGTGGGTTCAGAGGGAGGAGCTCTGCACCCCTGGCAAAACCTGTGTTCACAGGAATCTGGTATCGGGATCCTGCAATTGGCACAGGCCAGATGCTTCCTCTTTGACGCACTCTTTCTCCTAGGAGGGAGGGCGGAAGAGGATGAAGATGACATTCTAGGAAAAAGAAGAAACAGACAATCAATCTCCTTAAATCAGCAGGTAAACCACCCACTCCCTCCCCCTCCACCAGACCTCTACGAAGTAGGAACTTTGTCTCAACAAAGCAATCAGCAAACAATAATCACTACTCTGACACAGGGTGCTTGAGTAGGTGCCTGTAACCGAAGTGAAAAGCAAGAACTAGGCTGTGGAGGGGGGTTTAAATAGGACTTCCAGTAGGAAGGGGAGGGGCCGGAATCCAGAAGCCCGAGCCCACGTAAGAAAGCACAACGGGGTCTCTACCCCCCCCCCCTGTTGTCCAGGGTGGAGGGAGGGGGGCGGACTATCATACAAAGTCCAATTAGTGGACTGGAGGAGCGCAGAGACTCCCAAAAAATCTAGGCCGCGGCCTACTCCGGGTCGCAACCTACCACGCATGCGTGGCCGTACCGGACATGGCCGCCTGGCTTCCCAGAACACCTCTACCCCTACCACCTGTCCTGTCCCACAGAAAAAAACACAAGGGGGAGTTGGTCTTCCGGCCTCTTATAGGGGTTAAAGCTGTTAGGTAATTAAAAATTCCACCTGTCCTAACAGCTCATAGGAGCAGGAATACCCCAGTTGTGCTGCTGTTGGGCGTAGGAAGGGGGTCTGACCTGAGATTTATCTTCCATGTTCTGTTTTACAACTCAAAGGACAAATATACAAATATCGGATTCAAAAAAACTTAGATGGAATATTTTGTAAGACGGACATGGCGGAGACCCAGGTTCATTGCCCACAATCACAGACAGTCTGGTTGTAGGTATTTAGGGGGTTATCTGGTTTCTACTATTGATGTCTTACCCTTAGGAGAGGTCATCAATACTAGATCTGTGGGGGTCCAACACCTGGGACCCTGCAGATCAGCTATAACAAGATGTTGCGGCTCCCAATAATACTTATATTCTGGGCGCTGCGCTGTCACTCGCCGGTGGGTGGAGGTTCTTTAGTGCTGCCAATCACGTGCAGCAATAAAACCGTCAGGGGGGTCTTTCCGCCAAGCAGATAGAGAGGGTACATATAGGGCCATCCATGTCTGGATCCTGGCCGGTCTATCTGTATTAAATAGCCAGGTCAGTGCTGTACAGCGCCCCCTCATGTTTACCTTATTTCCACCACTCCAGCCGATAACGGCCTATTAAAAAAAAAAAAAAAAAGCTGCGGTAGCGGCTGTCGCCAGGCCCCTAATATCTCAGGCCCTGTGCCAGCCGCTACCACTGCTTCCCCGGTAGTTACGACACTGCCCTTCATTATGTTCCTCCTCAATTTGCCCACAAGGTTAACATAAAAATCAGTGTTACTTACCTCTCCTCGCTGCTCTGTCTGCAGTCTCACTTACGGAGTTGTAGTGAATGACATCATCACATCGCGCCTACATCTCCAGGAGCCGGAGCTCAGCGGTGAAGCAGGAACTGAGATGTGACAGCGACTACTATACTTTTTTTTTTTTTTATAAATTCTTTATTTATAAAACACAAGAACAAACAAAAGGGAAATCAGTTTGAGGCAATGAACAAGCCAGCAGCAAAACAAGGGTGGCCCACGAAAAAAATAAGGGCCCAAAAGCTAAAAACAGAACAAGGAGCGTGGGGATAGAGCCTCTACTCCAGCAATAAAGTGAGAGAGGCACCGGCATCGCCAAGGAACACTAAAGAGGTGGAGGAGGGGTAGGAAGGGGAAACCAGGAGGGATCGAAAGGGGAAAGCAGGAAAATAAGAAGAGGGAGAGGCGGGAAAGGGCAGAAAGCACACGAAAGGGATGAGGAGGAGACGAAGGGGGGGGGACTCCGGGACCAAGCTGCCAAGTGAAACGCAGACCTAACCCATGACATCTCTGTAAGACTGGGACCCCTGAAAAAGGATCCACGGGGTCCAAGCCTTCAAGAAAGCCTCGTGGGAGTCTCAGAGAGACGCCGTGAGCTCCTCCATAGATTGGATGTCCTCTACCTTGCGAATCCAATGGCGAAGAGACGGGGGGTTGGGGGATTTCCACAACGCCAGGACGCAGGCCCTGGCGGCATTGATCAGATGACGGATCGCTGATTTACGGTAGGCTCGGCAGGGAATACTAGAAAGGTGGAGGAGGAAACAAGCCGGTGTATTAGGGAGGGCAGTTTGGAAGATCTGGGATGTCAGGCGGTGGACTCCATCCCAGAAGTCCCTTAGGGCTGAGCAACCCCAAAAAACATGGAGGAGAGTCCCCTCCTCCAAACCACAGCGCCAACAGAGTGGAGAGGTAGATGGAAAGAACTTGTGAAAGAGATTGGGGACATGGTACCACCTGGTAAGGATCTTGTAATCCGCCTCTTGATACTTACAGGCCATAGAGCTCTTATGGGCTAGTTCCAAGATCCTTGAGCATTCCACATCTGAGAAGGAGAGATTGAGATCAGCCTCCCATTTGGACAAAAAATCAGATCTGTGGTTCGGAGGAGGGGAGACCAGCATCATGTAGAGCTCCGACAAGGAGTGACGCAGAAGCCCAGAGCCCGTACAAGCCTTCTCAAAGCCCGTAAGAGGCCTATCGAAGTTCCCCGAGACACGAAGGGAGGAAAGGAAATGGGAGAGCTACAAAACCCTCCAGAGGCCGAGGGGGGTAGGCCCATTTCGGAATGAGGAGCCGCAAGCGAGCGCCATGTACCATCCGTACGGTAATGAAGGACGCTCTGCAAGCCTGCATTGGACCAGACTCGGAACGGACCTCCAGTGAGCCCAGCAGGAAATGCTGGGTTCCCTAAAACAGGAAAGAGGGGGCAAGGAGAAGGGGAAAGGCAAACCTTACAGAGGAGCGATCTACATACCTTAAGAGTCGGTCCGATCGTGGGGTGAGAGTTAAGAAAGGGAGGAGTGACTGAGTCCAACCAGGGAAGCAAATGGAGCGGAAGATTCGAAAAAGAGTCCTCCGGGGAGACCCACTGTTTGAAGGGGGAGTGGCAGCACCAATCGATCACCCGCTGCAGGAGAGCAGCCTCATAGTAGCGGCGGGGGTCCGGTAGGCCCAGACCCCCCATTGTTTCGGGAGAGTCAAAGTGGAATGCGCAAGCCTGGCACGTTTACCCTGCCAAACAAAACGGACTAGATCAGAGTAGAGTAGCTTAAAAAGCTAGGGAGGACATGAATCGGCAAAGTTTGCAGTAGGTAGAGGAGCCTTGGCATTACATTCTTTTTATAAATGGCACAGCGACTGAACCAGATATAGGTGCCTCTCGCCCACCTTTTCAGGTCCAGGCGAACAGTCTTAAATAGAGTAAGATAGTTCGTGGCAAAGAGATCTCGAAGGTCCCCAGGAATTCACACCCCTAGGTATTTGATGGCCGATCGAGACCAGTGGAAGGGAAAAGTGAGAGCAAGGGAGGATCTAAGCCCCGGTGTCAAAGAGACATCAAGCGCCTCAGACTTTTGATAATTGATTTTGAAGTTGGTAAGAAGGGGGACAACACGTCCAGCTCGGAAATCAAGACAGGGAGGGAAAAAGAGGGGTCACGCAAGAAAAACAAGAGGTCATCCGCGTAGGACGCTACCTTAAGGTGCTTTCTCCCCATCTCGAGACCCAGCAAGGTCGCGTTGGCCCGAAGCGTCCGAAGGAGGGGTTCCAGGGTGAGGACGAAAATTAAGGGGGAGAGGGGACAACCCTGACGCGTGCTATTACCAATCAGGAAAGGAGAGGAAAGGATACCATTGACCCTAGTGGAAGCCGAGGGGTTGGAGTACAAAGAGGAGATCCAGGATTTCATGACCGGGCCAAGACCGATGTGATTCAGAACCTCAAAGAGGAAAGGCCAACCTACCCGGTCGAATGCCTTCTCCGCATCAGTAGAGAGAAGACAGAGCGGGAGGTCCCGAGAGCGAGCAAAATGGACGGCATTGATAACCTTCACAGTGTGATCTCTCGCCTCCCGTGAGGGAATAAAGCCAACCTGGTCGGAGTCCACTAGGTCAAGAAGGAGAGGGGCAAGGCGAGTGGCCAGAACCTTGGAAAAGATTTTCAAGTCCACATTAAGAAGGGAGATGGGTCTATAACTGGAGCAGAGAGCAGGATCCTTACCCTCCTTATGTATAACTGTAATGTGGGCTCTGGTCAGATCTGGAGGGAGGGAGGAACCCTCGGAGATGGAGTTAATGGCGTGCGACAGGGGGCCCAGGAGCAAGGGCGTGAACTTTTATAATAGGAAGCAGGGAGGCCATCAGGGCCCAGGGCCTTGCTAGGTTGCATGGACTTGAGAGCCTGCGCAACCTCATCACCGGTAATAGGAGCTTCCAATGAAGCCAGAGCCGCATTTGAAAGACGGGGCAAACCCGAGTCCTCGAGGTACCGTTTGATCGCTGGGAGAAGCGGAGAATCCGAGTGGACCGTGAAAGCAGGATAGAGGTTATACAGACGGCGGTAAAAACCGGCGAATTCCTCCGTGATACAATTCGGATCGGTGAGACGTGAACCCGAGGACCCTGCAATAAGGGGGACAAAGTTACGCGAGCACTGCTCCCGGAGGGACCGAGCTAAAGTCCTATTGCACTTGTTCCCGAACTCATAAAAATGACGTTGGCCTCTAGCTAAGAGGCACCTAGTCCTAATATCCAGACACTCGCGCAACTTCCTACGGGCCAAAAGAAGGGCAGCATGAACATCCGACGCATGCGAACATTTGTGGGTCTGCTCCAAAGAGACTACATCGGCTATCAAAGCCGCTATCTCACGAGACCTCTCCTTCTTCAAACGAGAGCCATGTTGAACCAGCACCCCCCTAATGACACACTTGTGAGCCGCCCAGAGCGTAACCGGGGAGACGTTGGCCGTGTCATTTTCCCGAAAATAAAATTCGAGAGCTGAAGAGACCGCCTGAGAAGTCAGAATGTCCTGAAGGAGCGACTCATTGAGGCGCCACTGCCAAGACCGAGGTCTCATGGCGGGGGATGACAGCTCAACATGGACCATCGCATGGTCGGAGAAGGTAATAGGATCGATCGTCGAACCACGGAGCAGAGCGACATCGGCATGCTGAACAAAGAAATAGTCTAGTCTGGAGTAAACATCGCGAGGGTGAGAATAGAATGAGTAATCCCGTACGTCCGGATGAATCACACGCCAAGCATCAATCAGATGGTGAGAGTGGAGGAGCCTGGGCCCGCAGGTACGACTGGCCACTGGAAATGTCCATTGTCCACGGGTCCAGAGCTAGGTTGAAGTCCCCACCCACCAAGAGAGTGCCCTCAGCAAAGTCAGAAAGCTATCTAGGATACGATCTAGGGTACCAATCTGGTCCGAATTGGGGAGATAAAGATTAGCAAAGGTGAACAAGGTGCCAGCCAACTCCCTCTTTACAAACAAGAACCTGCCTGTGTTGTCCGAGACCGCGGCCCGGAACTTCCACACCACTGTGCAACCAATCAGAATACTAACTCCTCTAGACTTAGAATCAGAGAAACAACTGTCATAACTATCAGGGTATCTAGAGGAAGAGAGAGAAGGAGCTGAGCCCTCCCGGAAATGCGTCTCCTGAATAAATGCAACCGCAGCCCTCTTACTCCAGAGTAGTCGCAAGAGAGAGGACCGCTTCTCCGGGGTGTTAAGCCCGTTCGCGTTGATAGAGGAAAAGATCAGTGAGTCTAAGGTGAGGATCCGGAGCACCCCTCAGGGCGGGGGAGAGAAAGGGGGAGAGGAAGGAGAAGGGGAGAAAGTAGAGAGGGGGAAGGGAAGGGGAAAGGAGAAAAATAGGGAGGGGAGGGGGAGGCGAGAGGAGAAGAGTAAAGGAGACCGAGAAGAAAGGAGGGAGGAGGAAGGTAGGAACAAAGGACCAAGGAAAAGGAAAAAGAAAAACAATCAAAAACGGCCAGGGAAAGGAGGGGGGGGGGCGAGATACACCAGCTGGAACCGAAGCCCGCACCGCGCGGCAGCGGGGCACAAAACTTAACGGTAAGAGGAGAAACAAGAGAGCAAACAACATTACAGTCAATCAGGCAACAATGAAAAAATGCGGAGATACAATGTCAGCGGGCCGCGGCGGGCCCATCAAAGTCTACTCAGCGAGTAAGGATACAGAGCTCCCCGAGGGAGCCACAGCAGAGTCCACAAGGCACCGCCCCTGGTGCGGCAGCGGAGGGGAAGAAGGCCGAGCAGCGGTGGGAGGCACAGGGAGCGGGTACTCCAACCAGTCCGGCAGGGACAGACCCAGGACATCCAGAAAATTAGCCAGGGCCTCCGCCTGATCCGGGGAATGCAAAGTGAAGACAGCTCCATTGCGACGGACTTGAAGATGGAAGGGGTGACCCCAACGATAGGAGGCGCCAGAGTCCAAGACCATGCGAAGAACGGGTTTCAGGAGGCGCTGCATAGCCAAAGTGCAGCGGGAGACATCCGGGAGAAGGGTAATCGAACCGTCCATGAATGGAACCGGACCATGATGGCAAGCCGCCTGGAGGATATCCTCTTTCTCCTTGTAGAAATGTACCCGACAAAGGACATCTTTAGGATCAGTGGAGGAGGCCCTCCTGGGCCCCAAAACGCGGTGAAACCTGTCGATATTGATTGCAGTGTCTGTCAGTCTGGACAGAACGGTATTGAACACTGAGACAGCAATAGAGTGAAGCTCCCCTGTAGGCCCAGCATCAGGGATGCCCCGTAACTTTATATTGTTTTGGCGGCCCCTATTTTCCTGGTCATCCACCTGCAGTAAGAGATGACGGTTCAAATTGCGTTGAGTAGATAAGGTTTGCTCCACCGCCAGGAGATGCTGATCGATGGAGTCCGTACGGAGCTGTTGAGATGAAACCGTAGCCGAAAGAGAGTCCAGGTTAGCCTTGAAGCCATTTAGAATTTTGTCCTGCCACTCCTCCACCCTGCGAACAAGAACCTCCATGTCCGATTTAGTAGGCATGGCATGGAGTAACTCCCAGATATCTGACAACTTGGGGCGCTTGGGCCGTCCAGGGGAGGGAGAAGCCCTGGAAGAAGAAACAGATGAATCAGAGTCCATAGGAGCACGTAGTGTGGCAGGGGTAGAAGAGAAATCCAAGTCCACATCACGCTGCAGAGGGGGCCGAGTGGGGTCATCCCCGGGGGGCAGGGGTGAGACTTGTACTGGCTGATTGAGAGGGGAGCGGGCCCCAAGGGAGGGGGTCAGGTACATCTCAGGGGAGGCAGTGGAAGCCATGGCAGGAGGCAGGGGAGTGAGAGGCTGATGGCCACCAAGTCCAGGGTCTGGGTAAAAGGTCCTGAGGAGGCAGCCTCATGCAGTACCAGCAGAGAGCCGGGGATGGGAGGAAGGTCGGCCACTGAGGACAGTCCACCATGGGAGGTCGTAGGAGGAGCAGGAAGCATAGGAGGAGAAACAGACATGGCGTCCCAGGAAGAGGAGTGGGGGAGGGGGGCCGCCACGAGATCATCGCCGCCATTCCTGTGATATGCTGGTACCTGGTCAGCAGCAGTCCGGGGAGTCCCCATGCTGGGAGGAAGAAGCGCAGGAGCCAGGGAGGTCGCAGGAGGAGCCGGAGCAGAAGCCGTCACCGCAGGAGCCTGCTGCAGTACCACCGGGACCGCCGAGGACAGGGAGGAAGCGCGCACCGGCGCCATGTTGGAGTCAGCAGATGGGGGAGCCGATGAGGCCGCGGCGAGGAGGAACCACGCCAGAGGAGGATCGAGCCGGGCAGAGGATGATGCCTTGCGGCCCACACGTCGAACCATGATGGAGCCGGGAACAGGTAAGTGCCGGATCCCAAGATAGGTGAAGAGATAGCCGTTGGGGTCCGGGAGCTCTGAGGGATCACGTCTTCACTAGAGATGAGCGAACACTGTTCGGATCAGCCGATCTGAACAGCACGCACCCATGGAAATGAATGGAAGCGCCTGTGACGCTGACTTTGCCGGCGGCCGGCCGGCGTCACAGGTGCTTTCATTCATTTCTATGGGTGCGTGCTGTTCGGATCGGCTAATCCGAACAGTGTTCGCTCATCTCTAGTCTTCACACCGCCATGTCCTAAGCCACGCCCCCCAGCGACTTCTACACTTGTCTGTGTATTCAACTCATCTGTGTCCTCCAGAAACCAGGACATACCTCCCGCCGACTGGAACTGCGGGACAGGACCCCAAATTCGGTATAGTTGGGAGGTATGCTGTTGTCTCCTATGTGTAGAGAATCCCTCTTTCTCTGCCGGGTGCTGTGGCGTGTACCTGTAATCCTAGCTTCTCTGGGGGGCTTAGGCTGTGGGATCGCTCCAGTTGGGAGTTCTGGTCTGATCTGCCTGGGTCTGGTGTTAGCACTATGCTCATCAATAATATGGTGACTCTGGTCTAAGACTTTGTGCACCAGCCCAAATATGTAAAACTATGTACGATCGTGTAGGATTGGAGGGCACTTACAAAAAAGCATTTAATAGGTAATAGCACTTAGCAGTAGGACCGAAGCAACCAAAGTGACACCAAGCCTTTCCTATTGCCGCAGATGGAAGTTTCTCTCGGTAACTTTCTGTAATAGTCGCCATTTCCAGGGAATTTTGTAGAATTTTGAAACCAAAACTATTTTCTACAAGTTCCTGAAATGTAATATAAAGTTATGGAGAAAATGGGAAACCAAACTGTAGTAACAGCCTTGGTGGGGGAGGGGGGGACTGACCTGAGATTTATCTTCCATGTTCTTGTAACACTCAGGAGGGCCAGGGCTGGTATCACGGGTAATATATCAGATGTGGCCGGCTTTCAGGGGGTCCCTGGGTCCCAAATGTGCACAAAATCTCCTTTTTGATGTCCCCAACTACCCACCCCCACGTGATATCTGACAATGACAACAGACAACCACATCTCGGGGGTAGCCGTTGCTCTTTTACTAGCAGGACAAAGTAATACAAATGTACATATGGAGTAATTCTTCACATACAATACAGCGATCTTTGTAGGTAGTGTCCAATTAAGCAGGTGATAGAGCTTGGAGCCGGAATGCTTTGGATAGTTTAATTAGTAGTTGCTTGGGTAGTTAAACTTGTATATACTTGTAAAGATGGCCTGTATCCAGGGGGTTAGTCCTCAACAAACTGGGTACACGTATGTAGAAGAGCAAATACAGGGGTGTCAGCAGCGGGAGACCCTCAAATTCTGCCAGACTAGCTATGGGCTTCTTAAATATAGATCTGTCCCAAAGACTTACTTGAATAGAGAGATACGTGTGAGGTCCCAGATGTATGGATAACCAGGTCCGTCAACTTTAGTGCTTGTAGGCTTGGAGCTTCAGAGGAAAACACTCTCTGAGGAGAATCTTGAGTACAGAGGAAAAGCCATCTCTGTTTGAAGTGCTCTGAGACTTGGCTGCCATTTTCAGCTTTCCATGTGCTGCTAGCTCCACATGTCTTGTCTACATCTAGCTCCACACAAAGGAAACAGACAAAAGGTCCCCAACCCCCCCAGAGGAGCCTGTAACTCCTCCTCCTCCAGGCCAGTCAAGGGAGCTTGATTGGTCCTGAAGGTCACCTGATCATAATGGACACACCTTCACATTGGCAACTCAAATTACAATGGCAAGTATATGCAGGTGTAGTTCACAAAAACATCCAGAAGATGGCGCATTAATAGACCCCCTGTGTGCTGGCTCTGGTAATATATAGAAGGAATGAAGGGGGAGGAAACTCTTTACCTTACATGCAAATGTCCATACCATCTCGGTCTGCAAGGACTATTAAAGGGAATGGGACGAGCAGTACCGGGACATTACATTCTGTTTTAAAACTCATGGGACAAATATACAAATATCGGACTCAAAGAGAATTGGATGGAATATTTTGTAAGACGGACACGGCGGAGACCCAGGGTCATTGCCCACAATCACAGACAATCTGGTTGTAGGTATTTAGGGGGTTATCTGGTTTCTACTATGTGTAGAGTATGCTGTTGTCTCCTACGTGTAGAGAATCCTTCTATCTCTGCCGGCTGCTGTGGCGCTCACCTGTAATCCTAGCTTCTCTGGGGCGCTTACGTTGTGGGATCGCTCCATTTGGGAGTCCTGGTCTGATCTGCCAGGGTCTGGTGTTAGCACTCTATACTCATCATTAATATAGTGACTCTGGTCGAAGACCTCGTGCACCAGCCCAAATATATAACACTATGTACGATCGTGTAGGATTGGAGGGCACTTACAAAAACCCACTTAATAGGTAATAGCACTTAGCAGTAGGACCGGAGCAACCAAAGTGATCCCCAGCCTTTCGTATTGCCGCAGATGGAAGTTTCTCTCTGGAACTTTCTGTAATAGTCGCCATTTCCAGGGAATTTTGTAGAGTTCTGCTCCTTCTGTGGGGTCTGGTGTTTCTGTTCATTACTGATAAGAGCGCTCAGGGGGTCACCGGCCCGGGTCAACAACCACATTCAGTCTTTACTCAGACGATAAGACACTTATATACAGATTGCACTTATGAACAGCCGGCTTGGAGTAGCCCAAAGTGACACCCAGTCTTTTTATGTCAATTTGTCTCTGCAACTTTTTGAAAAAGTCATTTGCAGGGCAGTGATGTCTCCTATGTGTAGAGAATCCCTCTATCTCTGCCGGGTGCTGTGGCGTGTACCTGTAATCCTAGCTTTTCTGGGGGGCTTAGGCTGTGGGATCGCTCCATTTGGGAGTTCTGGTCTGATCTGCCTGGGTCTGGTGTTAGCACTCTATGCTCATCATTAAAATGGTGACTCTGGTCTAAGACCTCGTGCACCAGCCCAAATATATAAAACTATGTACGATCGTGTAGGATTGGAGGGCACTTGAGAGATGGCACACAATAAGTAATAGCACTTAGCAGTAGGACCGGAGCAACCAAAGTGACCCCCAGCCTTTCCTATTGCCGCAGATGGAAGTTTCTCTCTGTAACTTTCTGTAATAGTCGCCATTTCCAGGGAATTTTGTAGAATTTTGAAACCAAAACTATTTTCTACAAGTTCCTGAAATGTAATGTAATGAAAGATTCTGAATGATAATCTGTTTTAGCCCAAACAGCAGCACAACTGGGGTATTCCTGCCCCTATGAGCTGTTAGGACAGGTGGAATCTTTAATTACCTAACAGCTTTGACCCCTATAAGAGGCCGGAAGACCAACTCCCCCTGGTGTTAGTAGCAAGTATAATACATAACTACACGTTTATACAAATAACACAGATAGTACAATAATACAGCATAGGGAGGGAGCCTTGTGCTGCTGTTTGGGCTAACAGATTATCATTCATAATCTTTCATTCCCCCTACACCCAACAGCAGCACAACTGGGGATTTAGCGAGTATCGCTTTTACCCTAGGCTGGGTGATCCTGGCAGGCTGGTGCCAACACCGAGTGTCCAAACGCTGTAGAGTCCGTCGTCCGCCAGTCCAGTCTATAATGCTTGGCGAATGTTAGATGTGAACTCCAGGAAGCCACGGCACATATCTGCTCTAAGGAAAGGGAACGCCTTTCGGCCCAAGATGTTGCCACTGCTCGGGTCACTTTATATGACAGGTACTTCCAATCCACTTCAGATAAGGGTTCAAAGGGTGGAGTACAGAGCCCCTGTAGAACCGCAGCCAGGTCCCAGGTAGGGACAGGAGGCTGCACTTGTGGGCGGAGCCTAGCAGCCCCTCTTAGGAATTGTTTGATAAGAGGATCTTGAGATAATCTAGTCTCCAGGAGAGCAGACAGAGCTGAAACTTGGACCTTCAGGGTAGCGGGTGCTAGCCCCCTTTCCAGGCCATCTTGTAGGAACTCCAAGACTGAATTTCTCCGTAATATCTGGGCGATCCTTCGATAGCTCTGATTAGTTGATTCCGCTCTTGAATGTGCTAGGGTCCTTAGCACTCCCTGGGACAATCCTCCTTCTCCGCATACGGCATTGTTAACCTCCAGGCAGTGAGGTTGAATTTGTCCAGGCCCTGGCACGGCCGGCTGTTTAGAGTTACCAGGTTTCGGACTGTTGGAAGCCTCCAGTAGTTCCCCCGACTCTTAAGCATGAGGTCGGTGAACCATGCCCTTTTTGGCCAGAATGGCATGATCACTATTGCCGAGGTCTGGTCCTGCCTGAGTTTCGCCAATACCGTCGGAATGGGAGGAAAAACGTATGCCAGTTTGAACCTCCAAGGTATTGACAGGGCATATACCGCCAAAGGGTTGTCTTCCCGGTACAGGGAGCAAAACCTTTCTACTTTGGCGGTGTATTGGGTGGCCATCAGATCCACCTCGGGGAGACCCCACATCTCGGTGAGATGGTGAAAGATGTCTTGGTTTAGAGACCATTCTCCTGAGGCTGTCAAACCTCTGCTGAGTTGATCCGCCAGGATGTTCAGACAACTTCGGATGTGTACCGCTGACAACTGGAGAAGATTCTGTTCTGCCCAGGCGAAGATCAAGTTGGTAACCTGCAGAAGAGAGGGGGACCTGGTTCCCCCTTGTTTGTTGATGTAACGGACTGCCGTCAGGTTGTCCGTCCGTATCTTAACTGCTTTCCCCCGCAAAACACGCGCAAATGTCAGAAGTGCTCGGTGAACTGCCGTAAGCTCGCGCCAATTGGATGAGTGCATTCTCTCCAGATGGTTCCATGTACCTTGTGCCGGGGTCTCCCCCAGATGAGCTCCCCATCCTGTGAGGGAGGCATCTGTTGTCAACAGAGTCCAGGTGAACCTGACCGAGGACTGCCCATCTCGTAGATGGGACCACCAGGATAGTGAACGCCGGGTGCTGATGGTTAACTGGATAGGCTTCTGTAGTCCCGAAGGACTGTGATTCCAGACTCTCAAGATTTCGCTCTGCAGTGGGTGCATGTGCCACAGGGCCCAGGGGACTGCTTCTATGGAGGCGGACATCAATCCTTGGACCTTCATGGCCATCCTGATCGTAACCTTCCTGGTGACGGAGAGTGATGAGAAAGAAGCCGTTTCTGCACGTACGCCACAAATAGAGTTGCCTGAGGTATGAAAAAGCACATTTGGAGAAGCCAGCTTCATTTTGGAAACAAAGATTGAGTTGTTTGGTTATAAAAAAAGGCGTTATGCATGGCGTCCAAAAAGAAACAGCATTCCAAGAAAAACACATGCTACCCACTGTAAAATTTGGTGGAGGTTCCATCATGCTTTGGGGCTGTGTGGCCAATGCCGGCACCGGGAATCTTGTTAAAGTTGAGGGTCGCATGGATTCCACTCAGTATCAGCAGATTCTTGAGAATAATGTTCAAGAATCAGTGACGAAGTTGAAGTTACGCCGGGGATGGATATTTCAGCAAGACAATGATCCAAAACACCGCTCCAAATCCTCAGGCATTCATGCAGTGGAACAAGTACAATGTTCTGGAATGGCCATCCCAGTCCCCAGACCTGAATATCATTGAACATCTGTGGGATGATTGGAAGCGGGCTGTCCATGCTCGGCCACCATCTAACTTAACTGAACTTGAATTGTTTGTCCAAAATACCTTTATCCAGGATCCAGGAACTGATTAAAAGCTACAGGAAGCGACTAGAGGCTGTTATCTTTGCAAAAGGAGGATGTACTAAATATTAATGTCACTTTTCTGTTGAGGTGCCCATACTTTTGCACCGGTCATATTTTGGTTTAATGCATATTGCGCATTTTCTGTTAGTACAATAAACCTCATTTCAATCCTGAAATATTACTGTGTCCATCAGTTATTAGATATATCAAACTGAAACGGCTGTTGCAAACACCAAAATATTTAGAACTAAAAATGATTAAGATTAATAGGGGTGCCCAAACTTTTTCATAGGACTGTATATTGCAACCCTTAGAAATTTCCTGTGTGCGGGAAAGATAGGTACGTGGAGAAAAGCATCCCTTAGGTCCAGGGAGACGAAATGATCTCCAGGCTGTAGAAAGGGTAGCACAGACTTGTGCGGAACCGTACCTTGTGGATGAACTGATTCAGATAGCTGAGATCAATAATCATTCGCCATCCGCCCGAAGTCTTGGATACCAGGAAAACCGGAGAGTAGACACCTTGGCCCTGTTCCACTTGAGGAACAAGTTCCAGCGCTGCCTTGTCCACGTATTCTTGGACAGATTTCTCCCGATGAAGTTGTTTGGGGCCCTGAAAAGGGCGAGTTGTTACAAATCTGTCTACAGGACTAGATGTGAAGACAATCCTGTAGCCCTCCTACACTGTTTGAATGACCCAGGGGTCCCGGGTGTGCAGGCGTCAGGCAGCTGCATGGTAGGAAAGACAGCCGCCTACTTCGGAGGGAATTGGGGGGCGGGAGGTAACACCGTCAGAGGGCCTTCCTGCGCTCACGGGAGGTACCACGTCCTCTACCTCTGGACTGAGGTCCAGCGCGCCTCTGACCTCTGGAGCCTCTCTGAGAAAATCCACGTCCTCGAAAGGATCTTCGTCTCTCAGCAGGTTGGGGGAGATTCTTCCCTTTGGAGACAGCGAGGCCCTCCATTATTCTGTCCAGCTCCCTGCCCAAGAGCCTACCTGGTTCGAAGGGAAGAGAGCAGAGGCTGAACTTCGATGAGTTGTCCACCCACCAAGGCTTCAGCCATACGGGACGTCTGGCTGCAGTAGAGAGAGCCATCATTCTAGCCGCCAGACTTGCCTGGAAACGCGTAGCATCCGAAAGATGGTCAACCAGCAGGTTTATGTCCTTTACTGCTGACAGTCGATCGTCCCGATTAATTCCCGCATCAATATCCCTACTAAGGGATCGCAATTCAGATTGGAGGCCCGAGACGACCTCATTAGCCGCGATCACCACAGAGGACTGAGCGGAGGAGGCTGCATACATACGCCTCATGGACCCTTCTTGCCGGCGGTCCATGGGATCTTGTAGACCTGACCTGTCTTCTGCGGGGAGCACTGTGCGCCGGAGAGCTTCGCTACCGCGATGTCCACCTTGGGCGGTGGACCCCAGGCCCCCAGCTGGGATTCCGAGGTAGGCAATAGCGCTCTAAATCTTTTGGATGAGACGAACGCCCTTTCAGGACGTCTCCAGTCTCCCTCCATGGTCCGGATTAGATCCGAGCTGCCTCTGAAGGTCTTCGACCTATGGCTCGGCCCCTTGCCAGCCTCTCGGTCTCTAGGCCTGATGATTTTAAATAACCTAGGCATCCTCTCTAGTGGGAAAATTTCCTTCTCCGCATCCTCCGGATCCTCGGAGGAAGAATCCACCTCCCTGATCTGAAGCTTCTCCAGGGGGGGGAGAGAGGGCTCAGATGACTCTAGGCGGGGCCTCTTCGCCAGGTGGGAAACGGTGTCTTCCACCTTTCTCATGGAGTGGGACACTAAGTCTTTGACCCACAACACTACCTCTCGGATGGGGGTGGGTTCAGAGGGAGGAGCTCTGCACCCCTTGCAAAACCTGTGTTCACAGGAATCTGGTATCGGGATCCTGCAATTGGCACAGGCCAGATGCTTCCTCTTTGACGCACTCTTTCTCCTAGGAGGGAGGGCGGAAGAGGATGAAGATGACATTCTAGGAAAAAGAAGAAACAGACAATCAGTCTCCTTAAATCAGCAGGTAAACCACCCACTCCCTCCCCCTCCACCAGACCTCTACGAAGTAGGAACTTTGTCTCAACAAAGCAATCAGCAAACAGTAATCACTACTCTGACACAGGGTCTTGAGTAGGTGCCTGTAACCGGAACGACAAGCAAGAACTAGGCGGTGGAGGGGGGTTTAAATAGGACTTCCAGTAGGAAGGGGAGGGGCCGGAATCCAGAAGCCTCGCCCACGGTCTCTACCCCCCCCATCCCCCCCGTCCAGGGTGGAGGGAGGGGGGCGGACTATGATACAAAGTCCAACTAGTGGACTGGAGGAGCGCAGAGACTCCCAAAAAATCTAGTCTGCAGCCTACTCCGGGTTGCGACCTACCGCACATGCGCGGCCGGACCGGAAATGGCCGCCTGGCTTCCCAGAACACCTCTACCCCTACCACCTGTCCTGTCCCACAGAAAAAAACACAAGGGGGAGTTGGTCTTCCGGCCTTTTATAGGGGTCAAAGCTGTTAGGTAATTAAAAATTCCACCTGTCCTAACAGCTCATAGGGGCAGGAATACCCCAGTTGTGCTGCTGTTGGGCGTAGGGGGAATAGAAGGTTATGGAGAAAATGGAAAACCAAAATGTAGTAACAGCCTTGGTGGGGGGCGGGGGTCTGACCTGAGATTTATCTTCCATGTTCTGTTTTACAACTCATGGGACAAATATACAAGTATAGGACTCACAGAGACTTGGATGGAATATTTTGTAAGATGGACACGGCGGAGACCCAGGGTCATTGCCCACAATCACAGACAGTCTGGTTGTTGGTATTTAGGGGGTTATCTGGTTTCTACTATTGATGTCTTACCCTTAGGAGAGGTAATCAATGCTAGATCTGTGGGGGTCCAACACCTGGGACCCTGCAGATCAGCTATAACAAGATGTTGCGGCTCCCAATAATACTTATATTCTGGGCGCTGCGCTGTCACTCGCCGGTGGGTGTAGGATCTTTAGTGCTGCCAATCACGTGTAGCTATAAAACCGTCAGGGGGGTCTTTCCGCCAAGCAGATAGAGAGGGTACATATAGGGACCCTGGATCCTGGCCGGTCTATCTGTATTAAATAGCCAGGTCAGTGCTGTACAGCGCCCCCTCATGTTACCTTATTTCCACCACTCCAGCCGATAACGACCTATTTAAAAAAAAACAAAAAAAACGCTGCGGTAGCGGCTGTCGCCAGGCCCCTAATATCTCAGGCCCTGTGCCAGCCGCTACCACTGCTTACCCGGTAATTACACCACTGCCCTTCATTATGTTCCTCCTCAATTTGCCCACAAGGTTAACATAAAAAACAGTGTTACTTACCTCTCCTCGCTGCTCTGTCTGCAGTCTCACTTACGGAGTTGTAGTGAATGACATCATCACATCGCGCCTACATCTCCAGGAGCCGGAGCTCAGCGGTGAAGCAGGAACTGAGCTGTGACAGCGACTACTATACTTTTTTTTTTTTTATAAATTCTTTATTTATAAAACACAAGAACAAACAAAAGGGAAAACAGTTTGAGGCAATGAACAAGCCAGCAGCAAAACAAGGGTGGCCCACGAAAAAAATAAGGGCCCAAAAGCTAAAAACAGAACAAGGAGCGCGGGGAAAGAGCCTCTACTCCAGCAATAAAGTGAGAGAGGCACCGGCACTGCCAAGGAACACTAAAGAGGTGGAGGAGGGGTAGGAAGGGGAAACCAGGAGGGATCGAAAGGTGAAAACAGGAAAATAAGAAGAGGGAAAGGCGGGAAAGGGCAGAAAGCACACGAAAGGGATGAGGAGGAGACGAAGGGGGGGGGACTCCGGGACCAAGCTGCCAAGTGAAACGCAGACCTAACCCATGACATCTCTGTAAGACTGGGACCCCTGAAAAAGGATCCACGGGGTCCAAGCCTTCAAGAAAGCCTCGTGGGAGTCTCAGAGAGACGCCGTGAGCTCCTCCATAGATTGGATGTCCTCTACCTTGCGAATCCAATGGCGAAGAGACGGGGGGTTGGGGGATTTCCACAACGCCAGGACGCAGGCCCTGGCGGCATTGATCAGATGACGGATTGCTGATTTACGGTAGGCTCGGCGGGGAATACTAGAAAGGTGGAGGAGGAAACAAGCCGGTGTATTAGGGAGGGCAGTTTGGAAGATCTGGGATGTCAGGCGGTGGACTCCATCCCAGAAGTCCCTTAGGGCTGAGCAACCCCAAAAAACATGGAGGAGAGTCCCCTCCTCCAAACCACAGCGCCAACAGAGTGGAGAGGTAGATGGAAAGAACTTGTGAAAGAGATTGGGGACATGGTACCACCTGGTAAGGATTTTGTAACCCGCCTCTTGATACTTACAGGCCATAGAGCTCTTATGGGCTAGTTCCAAGATCCTTGAGCATTCCACATCTGAGAAGGAGAGATTGAGATCAGCCTCCCATTTGGACAAAAAAGCAGGTCTTTGGTTCGGAGGAGGGGAGACCAGCATCATGTAGAGCTCCGACAAGGAGTGACGCAGAAGCCCAGAGCCCATACAAGCCTTCTCAAAGCCCGTAAGAGGCCTATCGAAGTTCCCCAAGACACGAAGGGAGGAAAGGAAATGGGAGAGCTACAAAACCCTCCAGGGGCCAAGGGGAGGGGGGTAGGCTCATTTCGGAATGAAGAGCCGCAAGCGAGCGCCATGTACCATCCGTACGGTAATGAAGGACGCTCTGCAAGCCTGCATTGGACCAGACTCGGAACGGACCTCCAGTGAGCCCAGCAGGAAATGTTGGGTTCCCTAAAACAGGAAAGAGGGGGGAAGGAGAAGGGGAAAGGCAAACCTTACGGAGGAGCGATCTACATACCTTAAGAGTCGGTCCGATCGTGGGGTGAGAGTTAAGAAAGGGAGGAGTGACTGAGTCCAACCAGGGAAGCAAATGGAGCGGAAGATTCGAAAAAGAGTCCTCCGGGGAGACCCACTGTTTGAAGGGGGAGTGGCAGCACCAATCGATCACCCGCTGCAGGAGAGCAGCCTCATAGTAGCGGCGGGGGTCCGGTAGGCCCAGACCCCCCATTGTTTCGGGAGAGTCAAAGTGGAACGCGCAAGCCTGGCACGTTTACCCTGCCAAACAAAACGGACTAGATCAGAGTAGAGTAGCTTAAAAAGCTAGGGAGGACATGAATCGGCAAAGTTTGCAGTAGGTAGAGGAGCCTTGGCATTACATTCTTTTTATAAATGGCACAGCGACTGAACCAGATATAGGTGCCTCTCGCCCACCTTTTCAGGTCCAGGCGAACAGTCTTAAATAGAGTAAGATAGTTCGTGGCAAAGAGATCTCGAAGGTCCCCAGGAATTCACACCCCTAGGTATTTGATGGCCGATCGAGACCAGTGGAAGGGAAAAGTGAGAGCAAGGGAGGATCTAAGCCCCGGTGTCAAAGAGACATCAAGCGCCTCAGACTTTTGATAATTGATTTTGAAGTTGGTAAGAAGGGGGACAACACGTCCAGCTCGGAAATCAAGACAGGGAGGGAAAAAGAGGGGTCACGCAAGAAAAACAAGAGGTCATCCGCGTAGGACGCTACCTTAAGGTGCTTTCTCCCCATCTCGAGACCCAGCAAGGTCGCGTTGGCCCGAAGCGTCCGAAGGAGGGGTTCCAGGGTGAGGACGAAAATTAAGGGGGAGAGGGGACAACCCTGACGCGTGCTATTACCAATCAGGAAAGGAGAGGAAAGGATACCATTGACCCTAGTGGAAGCCGAGGGGTTGGAGTACAAAGAGGAGATCCAGGATTTCATGACCGGGCCAAGACCGATGTGATTCAGAACCTCAAAGAGGAAAGGCCAACCTACCCGGTCGAATGCCTTCTCCGCATCAGTAGAGAGAAGACAGAGCGGGAGGTCCCGAGAGCGAGCAAAATGGACGGCATTGATAACCTTCACAGTGTGATCTCTCGCCTCCCGTGAGGGAATAAAGCCAACCTGGTCGGAGTCCACTAGGTCAAGAAGGAGAGGGGCAAGGCGAGTAGCCAGAACCTTGGAAAAGATTTTCAAGTCCACATTAAGAAGGGAGATGGGTCTATAACTGGAGCAGAGAGCAGGATCCTTACCCTCCTTATGTATAACTGTAATGTGGGCTCTGGTCAGATCTGGAGGGAGGGAGGAACCCTCGGAGATGGAGTTAATGGCGCGCGACAGGGGGCCCAGGAGCAAGGGCGTGAACTTTTATAATAGGAAGCAGGGAGGCCATCAGGGCCCGGGGCCTTGCTAGGTTGCATGGACTTGAGAGCCTGCGCAACCTCATCACCGGTAATAGGAGCTTCCAATGAAGCAAGAGCCGCATCCGAAAGACGGGGCAAACCCGAGTCCTCGAGGTACTGTTTGATCGCTGGGAGAAGCGGAGAGTCCGAGGGGACCGTGGAAGCAGGAGAGAGGTTATATAGACGGCGGTAAAAAAACGGCGAATTCCTCCGCGATACGATTCGGATCAGTGAGACGTGAACCCGAGGACCCTGCAATAAGGGGGACAAAGTTACGCGAGCGCTGCTCACGGAGGGACCGAGCTAAAGTCCTACTGCACTTGTTCCCGAACTCATAAAAATGACGTTGGCCTCTAGCTAAGAGGCACCTAGTCCTAATATCCAGACGCTCGCACAACTTCCTGCAGGCCAAAAGAAGGGCAGAATGAACATCCGACGCGTGCGAATGTTTGTGGGTCTGCTCCAAAGAGACTACATCGGCTATCAAAGCTGCTATCTCACGAGACCTCTCCTTCTTCAAACGAGAGCCATTTTGAACCAGCACCCCCCTAATGACACACTTGTGAACCAGCCAGAGCGTAACTGGGGAGACGTCGGCCGTGTCACTTTCCCGAAAATAAAATTCGAGAGCTGAAGAGACCGCCTGAAAAGTCGGAATGTCTTGAAGAAGCGACTCATTGAGGCGCCACTGCCAAGACCGAGGTCTTATGGCGGGGGATGACAGCTCAACATGGACCATTGCATGGTCGGAGAAGGTAATAGGATCGATCGTCGAACCACGGAGCACAGGGACATCGGCATGCCAAACAAAGAAATAGTCTAGTCTGGAGTAAACATCGCGAGGGTGAGAATAGAATGAGTAATCCCGTACGTCCGGATGAATCACACGCCAAGCATCAATCAGATGGTGGGAGTGGAGGAGCCTGCGAACCCGGCAAAGCGCCCAGGCCGGCAGGTACGACTGGACACTGGAAATGTCCATCGACGGGTCCAGAGCTAAGTTGAAGTCCCCACCCACCAAGAGAGTGCCCTCAGCAAAGTCAGAAAGCTATCTAGGATACGATCTAGGGTACCAATCTGGTCCAAATTGGGGAGATAAAGATTAGCAAAGGTGAACAAGGTGCCATCCAACTCCCCCTTTACAAACAAAAACCTGCCTGTGTTGTCCGAGACTGCGGCCCGGAACTTCCACGCCACTGTGCAACCAATCAGAATACTAACTCCTCTAGACTTAGAATCAGAGAAACAACTGCCATAACTATCAGGGTATCTAGAGGAAGAGAGAGAAGGAGCCGAGCCCTCCCGGAAATGCGTCTCCTGAATAAATGCAACCGCACCCCTCTTACTCCAGAGTAGTCGCAAGAGAGAGGACCGCTTCTCCGGGGTGTTAAGCCTGTTTGCGTTGATAGAGGAAAAGATCAGTGAGTCCAAGGTGAGGATCCGGAGCACCCCTCAGGGCGGGGGAGAGAAAGGGGGAGAGGAAGGAGAAGGGGAGAAAGGAGAGAGGGGGAAGGGAAGGGGAAAGGAGAAAAATAGGGAGGGGGGGGAGGCGAGAGGAGAAGAGTAAAGGAGACCGAGAAGAAAGGAGGGAGGAGGAAGGTAGGAACAAAGGACCAAGGAAAAGGAAAAAGAAAAACAATTATAAACAAACAACCCAGACACAGCAAGACAAAGAGCTGGAAGGCAACTAAGACCGAGCTCAGCTAGTCCGAACTCGGGACACACCACAAACAGTGGGAGGATCCCACTAACGCAGGTCTCAAAGGTACACCGCAGTATACGCTCAGAGAGCCGCCAAAACGAACTAAGTTGTGGGAGAGGTAGTTTAGAAACCCAAGCTACCCATTCTCACAATGGCAAATCAAAACAATAACAAAAGGGAAACTGAAGGGGTCAAGACCGAAGACCATCAGAAGAGCCATCGGCGCTATCAGGTTCACCAATGTCCAGACCCGGGACAGAACAGAGTGCACCGTGAGCAAAAAAGGCTCAAACAACGATCCCGTCTGCAAGCCAAGCCGCTGGGCCACAAGCAAGAAGGCACCACAACATGGGCCAGCGGGAAATCAAACGCGGGGCACCTCCAACCGGCCAGGGAAAGGAGGGGGGGGGGAGGCGAGACACACCACTGTCGCGCAGCTGGGGCCGAAGCCCGCACCGCGCGGCAGCGGGGCACAAAACTTAACGGTAAGAGGAGAAACAAGAGAGCAAACAACATTAAAGTCAATCAGGCAACAATGAAAAAATGCGGAGGTACAATGTCAGCGGACCGCGGCGGGCCCATCAAAGTCTACTCAGCAAGTAAGGATACAGAACTCCCCGAGGGAGCCACAGCAGAGTCCACAAGGCGCCGCCCCTGGAGCGGCAGTGGAGGGGAAGAAGGCCGAGCAGCGGTGGGAGGCACAGGGAATGGGTACTCCAACCAGTCCGGCAGGGACAGATCCAGGACATCCAGAAAATTAGCCAGGGCCTCCGCCTGATCCAGAGAATGCAAAGTGAAGACAGCTCCATTGCGACAGACTTGAAGATGGAAGGGGTGACCCCAACGATAGGAGAGCAGAGATATAGCAGATAGCAGAGTCCAAGACCATGCGAAGAACGGGTTTCAGGAGGCGCCGCATAGCCAAAGTGCGGCGGGAGACATCCGGGAGAAGGGTAATCGAACCGTCCATGAATGGAACCGGACCATGATGGCAAGCCGCCTGGAGGATATCCTCTTTCTCCTTGTAGAATTGTACCTGACAAAGGACATCTTTAGGATCAGTGGAGGAGGCCCTCCTGGTCCCCAAAACGCGGTGAAACCTGTCGATATTGATTGCAGTGTCTGTCGGTCTGGACAGAACGGTATTGAACACTGAGACAGCAATAGAGCGAAGCTCCCCTGTAGGCACAGCGTCAGGGATGCCCCTTAACTTTATATTGTTTCGGCGGCCCCTATTTTCCTGGTCATCCACCTGCAGTATGAGATGACGGTTCAAATTGCGTTGATTAGATAAGGTTTGCTCCACCGCCAGGAGATGCTGATCGATGGAGTCCATACGGAGCTGTTGAGATGAAACCGTAGCCGAAAGAGAGTCCAGGTTAGCCTTGAAGCCATTTAGAATTTTGACCTGCCTCTCCTCCACCCTGCGAACAAGAACCTCCATGTCCGATTTAGTAGGCATGGCATGGAGTAACTCCCAGATATCTGACAACTTGGGGTGCTTGGGCCGTCCAGGGGAGGGAGAAGCCCTGGAAGAAGAAACAGATGAATCAGAGTCCATAGGAGCCCATAGTGTGGCAGGGGTAGAAGAGAAATCCAAGTCCACATCACGCTGCAGAGGGGGCCGAGTGGGGTCATCCCCGGGGGGCAGGGGTGAGACTTGTACTGGCTGATTGAGAGGGGAGCGGGCCCCAAGGGAGGGGGTCAAGTACATCTCAGGGGAGGCAGTGGAAGCCATGGCAGGAGGCAGGGGAGTGAGAGGCTGATGGCCACCAAGTCCAGGATCTGGGTAAAAGGTCCTGAGGAGGCAGCCTCATGCAGTACCAGCAGAGAGCCGGGGGTGGGAGGAAGGTCGGCCACTGAGGACAGTCCACCATGGGAGGTCTTAGAAGGAGCAGGAAGCATAGGAGGAAAAACAGACATGGCGTCCCAGGAAGAGGAGTGGGGGAGGGGAGCCGCCACGAGGTCATCGCCGCCATTGCTGTGATATGCTGGTACCTGGTCAGCAGCAGTCCGGGGAGTCCCCATGCCGAGAGGAAGAAGCGCAGGAGCCAGGGAGGTCGCAAGAGCAGCCGGAGCAGAAGCCATCACCGCAGGAGCCTGCTGCAGCACCGCCGGGACCACCGAGGACAGGGAGGAAGCGCGCGCCGGCGCCATGTTGGAGTCAGCAGATGGGGGAGCCAATGAGGCCGCGGCGAGGAGGAACCGTGCCAGAGGAGGATCGAGCCGGGCAGAGGATGACGCCTTGCGGCCCACGCGTCGAACCATGATGGAGCCGGGAACAGGTAAGTGCCGGAACCCAAGATAGGTGAAGAGATAGCCGTTGGGGTCTGGGAGCTCTGAGGGATCACGTCTTCACTAGAGATGAGCGAACACTGTTCGGATCAGCCGATCTGAACAGCACGCACCCATGGAAATGAATGGAAGCGCCTGTGACGCTGACTTTGCCGGCGGCCGGCCGGCGTCACAGGTGCTTCCATTCATTTCTATGGGTGCGTGCTGTTCGGATCGGCTAATCCGAACAGTGTTCGCTCATCTCTAGTCTTCACGCCGCCATGTCCTAAGCCACGCCCCCCAGCGACTACTACACTTGTCTGTGTATTCAACTCATCTGTGTCCTCCAGAAACCAGGACATACCTCCCGCCAACTGGGACTGCGGGACAGGACCCCAAATTCGGTATAGTTGGGAGGTATGCTGTTGTCTCCTATGTGTAGAGAATCCCTCTATCTCTGCCGGGTGCTGTGGCGTGTACCTGTAATCCTAGCTTCTCTGGGGGACTTAGGCTGTGGGATCGCTCCATTTGTGAGTTCTGGTCTGATCTGCCTCGGTCTGGTGTTAGCACTATGCTCATCAGTAATATGGTGACTCTGGTCTAAGACCTTGTGCACCAGCCCAAATATATAAAACTATGTAAGATCGTGTAGGATTGGAGGGCACTTACATAAATACACTTAACAAATAATAGCACTTAGCAGTAGGACCAGAGCAACCAAAGTGACACCCAGCCTTTCTTATTGCCGCAGATGGAAGTTTCTCTCTGTAATTGTCGCCATTTCCAAGGAATTTTGTAGAGTTCTGCTCCTTCTGTGGGGTCTGGTGTTTCCCTTCATTACCGATAAGAGCGCTCAGGGGGTCACCGGCCCGGGTCAACAACCACATTCAGTCTTTACTCAGACGACAAGACACTTATATACAGACTAGCTATAACCCGCGACTTCGTCCGTTGTCCCCTCTCCCTTGCGCGATCCACCTGCAGCGCGGCCTGTGGCCCCCCCCACGGCCCTGTCCTTGCGGCCAGCACAGTCTCCTCCCACAACGTCGTGGACTGGGACCCCACGGCCCTGCTGCTGCACCTCCGGCCCTCCACCCGCGCCTCCGCCTCTCCCTTTACCCCCCACCCGCGTCCCCGGCCCCCTTTCCCCTTTAGAGTTACAGTAACCTCCTACATCTACCCCTTGCCCCCAGCACCACCCACTCGTGACCTCTGTTACCCTCCCTCCCCTTTCCACTTGTGCAATCTGGCCCCCCCTTCCCTCCTACTTGCCTTCTGCCCTCTGGTGTGAAAGTCACCCCCCCCGGCCCCCTCTCTAACCCCTACCACCAGAACCTCCACCAAACCAGCAAACTCCCACCCCCGGCCCCTACCGATCACCCGAGCCCCCCCACCCCTCTCCCCATTAAGCAAGCTGGCGATCCCTGTTCCCGCGGCACTCACCATGTAGATGTTGGGGAGCTGTATGTCCTTTCCGTGTGTGCAGTCCTTTCCAAGCCGTGTGTGTTCCCAGTCGCACAGTTCAAGGGATGGTGCAGCTGGGCTTGTTTGGGCCGGGTGCTATGCAATGAGGCAATGAGTGGCAAGCCGGCATGACAGCGGCGTTGGGAAGCATGCGGGCAGCTGCCATGTTCAGCGAGGAGTCCCCGTGCGCTGGCCACGCCCACAATCCGGCGCCAACCTATGGGCCGCTGTGCTGGCTCCCTATCCCACCCACATGCACTGCCATGCACCAATAGGAGTGGCGTCTAACTACCTGCTCTGACCGACAGTGGACCAGGCGACAACTTTGGAGGGTCATGGTGGCGTTTTGGGGTTGAATGAGACACTTTTAAAGTAGCCTATTACCCCTTCCTGGCCAATGTGTAGGTGTGTGTGAAATTTCTAGGAAATCCATTCAGCCGTTCAAGTGTGATTGAGGAACAAACATCCAAACTCACAAACTTTCACATTTATAATATTAATAGGAAGGATTACACTTATGAACAGCCGGCTTGGAGTAGCCCAAAGTGACACCCAGTCTTTTTATGTGAATTTGTCTCTGCAACTTTTTGAAGTAGTCATTTGCAGGGCAGTGATGTCTCCTATGTGTAGAGAATCCCTCTATCTCTGCCGGGTGCTGTGGCGTCTACCTGTAATCCTAGCTTCTCTGGGGGGCTTAGGCTGTGGGATCGCTCCATTTGGGAGTTCTGGTCTGATCTGCCTGGGTCTGGTGTTAGCACTATGCTCATCAGTAATATGGTGACTCTGGTCTAAGACCTCATGCACCAGCCCAAATATATAAAACTATGTACGATCGTGTAGGATTGGAGGGCACTTGAGAGATGGCACACAATAAGTAATAGCACTTAGCAGTAGGACCGGAGCAACCACAGTGACACCCAGCCTTTCCTATTGCCGCAGATGGAAGGTTCTCTCTGTAACTTTCTGTAATTGTCGCCATTTCCAGGGAACTTTGTAGAATTTTGAAACCAAAACTATTTTCTACAAGCTCCTGAAATGTAATGTAATGAAAGATTCTGAATGATAATCTGTTTTCCCTTAGCCCAAACAGCAGCACAACTGGGGTATTCCTGCCCCTATGAGCTGTTAGGACAGGTGGAATTTTTAATTACCTAACAGCTTTGACCCCTATAAGAGGCCGCAAGACCAACTCCCCCTGGTGTTAGTAACAAGTATAAAGTACAGCGTGTATTTCATAGAAATAATATAAAATAGTACAACATAGTACAATAATACAGCACAGGGAGGGAGCCTTGTGCTGCTGTTTGGGCTAAGGGAAAAACAGATTATCATACATAATCTTCCATTCCCCCTACAATTCTTAGGAATTGTTTGATAAGAGGATCTTGAGATAATCTAATCTCCAGGAGAGCAGACAGAGCTGAAACTTGGACCTTTAGGTTAGCGGGTTTTAGCCCCCTTTCCAGGCCGTCTTGTAGGAACTCCAAGACTGAATTTCTGTTAGGGTCGCGTTGTTTACCTGTTCACCAACTCCGTAATATCCGACGTCTCCGCTCTCCCTCCATGGTCCGGATTAGATCCGAGCTGCCTCTGAAGGTCTTCGACCTATGGCTCGGCCCCTTGCCAGCCTCTCGGTCTCTAGGCCTGATGATTTTAAATAACCTAGGCATCCTCTCTAGTGGGAAAATTTCCTTCTCCGCATCCTCCGGATCCTCGGAGGAAGAATCCACCTCCCTGATCTGAAGCTTCTCCAGGGGGGGAGAGAGGGCTCAGATGACTCTAGGCGGGGCCTCTTCGCCAGGTGGGAAACGGTGTCTTCCACCTTTCTCATGGAGTGGGACACTAAGTCTTTGACCCACGACACTACCTCTCGGATGGGGGTGGGTTCAGAGGGAGGAGCTCTGCACCCCTGGCAAAACCTGTGTTCACAGGAATCTGGTATCGGGATCCTGCAATTGGCACAGGCCAGATGCTTCCTCTTTGACGCACTCTTTCTCCTAGGAGGGAGGGCGGAAGAGGATGAAGATGACATTCTAGGAAAAAGAAGAAGCAGACAATCAATCTCCTTAAATCAGCAGGTAAACCACCCACTCCCTCCCCCTCCACCAGACCTCTACGAAGTAGGAACTTTGTCTCAACAAAGCAATCAGCAAACAATAATCACTACTCTGACACAGGGTCTTGAGTAGGTGCCTGTAACCGAAGTGAAAAGCAAGAACTAGGCTGTGGAGGGGGGTTTAAATAGGACTTCCAGTAGGAAGGGGAGGGGCCGGAATCCAGAAGCCTCGCCCACGGTCTCTACCCCCCCCCCCCCCCCCCGTCCAGGGTGGAGGGAGGGGGGCGGACTATGATACAAAGTCCAACTAGTGGACTGGAGGAGCGCAGAGACTCCCAAAAAATCTAGGCCGCGGCCTACTCCGGGTTGCGACCTACCGCACATGCGCGGCCGGACCGGAAATGGCCGCCTGGCTTCCCAGAACACCTCTACCCCTACCACCTGTCCTGTCCCACAGGACAGAAAAAAACACAAGGGGGAGTTGGTCTTCCGGCCTTTTATAGGGGTCAAAGCTGTTAGGTAATTAAAAATTCCACCTGTCCTAACAGCTCATAGGGGCAGGAATACCCCAGTTGTGCTGCTGTTGGGCGTAGGGGGAATAGAAGGTTATGGAGAAAATGGAAAACCAAAATGTAGTAACAGCCTTGGTGGGGGGCGGGGGTCTGACCTGAGATTTATCTTCCATGTTCTGTTTTACAACTCATGGGACAAATATACAAGTATAGGACTCACAGAGACTTGGATGGAATATTTTGTAAGATGGACACGGCGGAGACCCAGGTTCATTGCCCACAATCACAGACAGTCTGGTTGTTGGTATTTAGGGGGTTATCTGGTTTCTACTATTGATGTCTTACCCTTAGGAGAGGTAATCAATGCTAGATCTGTGGGGGTCCAACACCTGGGACCCTGCAGATCAGCTATAACAAGATGTTGCGGCTCCCAATAATACTTATATTCTGGGCGCTGCGCTGTCACTCGCCGGTGGGTGTAGGTTCTTTAGTGCTGCCAATCACGTGTAGCTATAAAACCGTCAGGGGGGTCTTTCCGCCAAGCAGATAGAGAGGGTACATATAGGGACCCTGGATCCTGGCCGGTCTATCTGTATTAAATAGCCAGGTCAGTGCTGTACAGTGCCCCCTCATGTTACCTTATTTCCACCACTCCAGCCGATAACGACCTATTTAAAAAAAAACAAAAAAAACGCTGCGGTAGCGACTGTCGCCAGGCCCCTAATATCTCAGGCCCTGTGCCAGCCGCTACCACTGCTTCCCCGGTAATTACACCACTGCCCTTCATTATGTTCCTCCTCAATTTGCCCACAAGGTTAACATAAAAATCAGTGTTACTTACCTCTCCTCGCTGCTCTGTCTGCAGTCTCACTTACGGAGTTGTAGTGAATGACATCATCACATCGCGCCTACATCTCCAGGAGCCGGAGCTCAGCGGTGAAGCAGGAACTGAGATGTGACAGCAACTACTATACTTTTTTTTTTTTTTATAAATTCTTTATTTATAAAACACAAGAACAAACAAAAGGGAAAACAGTTTGAGGCAATGAACAAGCCAGCAGCAAAACAAGGGTGGCCCACGAAAAAAATAAGGGCCCAAAAGCTAAAAACAGAACAAGGAGCGCGGGGATAGAGCCTCTACTCCAGCAATAAAGTGAGAGAGGCACCGGCATCGCCAAGGAACACTAAAGAGGTGGAGGAGGGGTAGGAAGGGGAAACCAGGAGGGATCGAAAGGGGAAAGCAGGAAAATAAGAAGAGGGAGAGGCGGGAAAGGGCAGAAAGCACACGAAAGGGATGAGGAGGAGACGAAGGGGGGGGGCTCCGGGACCAAGCTGCCAAGTGAAACGCAGACCTAACCCATGACATCTCTGTAAGACTGGGACCCCTGAAAAAGGATCCACGGGGTCCAAGCCTTCAAGAAAGCCTCGTGGGAGTCTCAGAGAGACGCCGTGAGCTCCTCCATAGATTGGATGTCCTCTACCTTGCGAATCCAATGGCGAAGAGACGGGGGGTTGGGGGATTTCCACAACGCCAGAACGCAGGCCCTGGCGGCATTGATCAGATGACGGATCGCTGATTTACGGTAGGCTCGGCGGGGAATACTAGAAAGGTGGAGGAGGAAACAAGCCGGTGTATTAGGGAGGGCAGTTTGGAAGATCTGGGATGTCAGGCGGTGGACTCCATCCCAGAAGTCCCTTAGGGCAGAGCAACCCCAAAAAACATGGAGGAGAGTCCCCTCCTCCAAACCACAGCGCCAACAGAGTGGAGAGGTAGACGGAAAGAACTTGTGAAAGAGAGAGGGGACATGGTACCACCTGGTAAGGATCTTGTAATCCGCCTCTTGATACTTACAGGCCATAGAGCTCTTATGGGCTAGTTCCAAGATCCTTGAGCATTCCACATCTGAGAAGGAGAGATTGAGATCAGCCTCCCATTTGGACAAAAAATCAGGTCTGTGGTTCGGAGGAGGGGAGACCAGCATCATGTAGAGCTCCGACAAGGAGTGACGCAGAAGCCCAGAGCCCGTACAAGCCTTCTCAAAGCCCGTAAGAGGCCTATCGAAGTTCCCCGAGGCACGAAGGGAGGAAAGGAAATGGGAGAGCTACAAAACCCTCCAGGGGCCGAGGGGGGTAGGCCCATTTCGGAATGAAGAGCCGCAAGCGAGCGCCATGTACCATCCGTACGGATGGACGCTCTGCAAGCCTGCATTGGACCAGACTCGGAACGGACCTCCAGTGAGCCCAGCAGGAAATGCTGGGTTCCCTAAAACAGGAAAGAGGGGGGAAGGAGAAGGGGAAAGGCAAACCTTACGGAGGAGCGATCTACATACCTTAAGAGTCGGTCCGATCGTGGGGTGAGAGTTAAGAAAGGGAGGAGTGACTGAGTCCAACCAGGGAAGCAAATGGAGCGGAAGATTCGAAAAAGAGTCCTCCGGGGAGACCCACTGTTTGAAGGGGGAGTGGCAGCACCAATCGATCACACGCTGCAGGAGAGCAGCCTCATAGTAGCGGCGGGGGTCCGGTAGGCCCAGACCCCCCATTGTTTCGGGAGAGTCAAAGTGGAACGCGCAAGCCTGGCACGTTTACCCTGCCAAACAAAACGGACTAGATCAGAGTAGAGTAGCTTAAAAAGCTAGGGAGGACATGAATCGGCAAAGTTTGCAATAGGTAGAGGAGCCTTGGCATTACATTCTTTTTATAAATGGCACAGCGACTGAACCAGATATAGGTGCCTCTCGCCCACCTTTTCAGGTCCAGGCGAACAGTCTTAAATAGAGTAAGATAGTTCGTGGCAAAGAGATCTCGAAGGTCCCCAGGAATTCACACCCCTAGGTATTTGATGGCCGATCGAGACCAGTGGAAGGGAAAAGTGAGAGCAAGGGAGGATCTAAGCCCCGGTGTCAAAGAGACATCAAGCGCCTCAGACTTTTGATAATTGATTTTGAAGTTGGTAAGAAGGGGGACAACACGTCCAGCTCGGAAATCAAGACAGGGAGGGAAAAAGAGGGGTCACGCAAGAAAAACAAGAGGTCATCCGCGTAGGACGCTACCTTAAGGTGCTTTCTCCCCATCTCGAGACCCAGCAAGGTCGCGTTGGCCCGAAGCGTCCGAAGGAGGGGTTCCAGGGTGAGGACGAAAATTAAGGGGGAGAGGGGACAACCCTGACGCGTGCTATTACCAATCAGGAAAGGAGAGGAAAGGATACCATTGACCCTAGTGGAAGCCGAGGGGTTGGAGTACAAAGAGGAGATCCAGGATTTCATGACCGGGCCAAGACCGATGTGATTCAGAACCTCAAAGAGGAAAGGCCAACCTACCCGGTCGAATGCCTTCTCCGCATCAGTAGAGAGAAGACAGAGCGGGAGGTCCCGAGAGCGAGCAAAATGGACGGCATTGATAACCTTCACAGTGTGATCTCTCGCCTCCCGTGAGGGAATAAAGCCAACCTGGTCGGAGTCCACTAGGTCAAGAAGGAGAGGGGCAAGGCGAGTGGCCAGAACCTTGGAAAAGATTTTCAAGTCCACATTAAGAAGGGAGATGGGTCTATAACTGGAGCAGAGAGCAGGATCCTTACCCTCCTTATGTATAACTGTAATGTGGGCTCTGGTCAGATCTGGAGGGAGGGAGGAACCCTCGGAGATGGAGTTAATGGCGCGCGACAGGGGGCCCAGGAGCAAGGGCGTGAACTTTTATAATAGGAAGCAGGGAGGCCATCAGGGCCCGGGGCCTTGCTAGGTTGCATGGACTTGAGAGCCTGCGCAACCTCATCACCGGTAATAGGAGCTTCCAATGAAGCAAGAGCCGCATCCGAAAGACGGGGCAAACCCGAGTCCTCGAGGTACTGTTTGATCGCTGGGAGAAGCGGAGAGTCCGAGGGGACCGTGGAAGCAGGAGAGAGGTTATATAGACGGCGGTAAAAAAATGGCGAATTCCTCCGCGATACGATTCAGATCAGTGAGACGTGAACCCGAGGACCCTGCAATAAGGGGGACAAAGTTACGCGAGCGCTGCTCACGGAGGGACCGAGCTAAAGTCCTACTGCACTTGTTCCCGAACTCATAAAAATGACGTTGGCCTCTAGCTAAGAGGCACCTAGTCCTAATATCCAGACGCTCGCACAACTTCCTGCAGGCCAAAAGAAGGGCAGAATGAACATCCGACGCGTGCGAACGTTTGTGGGTCTGCTCCAAAGAGACTACATCGGCTATCAAAGCTGCTATCTCACGAGACCTCTCCTTCTACAAACGAGAGCCATTTTGAACCAGCACCCCCCTAATGACACACTTGTGAACCACCCAGAGCGTAACTGGGGAGACGTCGGCCGTGTCACTTTCCCGAAAATAAAATTCGAGAGCTGAAGAGACCGCCTGAAAAGTCGGAATGTCCTGAAGAAGCGACTCATTGAGGCGCCACTGCCAAGACCGAGGTCTCATGGCGGGGGATGACAGCTCAACATGGACCATCGCATGGTCGGAGAAGGTAATAGGATCGATCGTCGAACCACGGAGCAGAGCGACATCGGCATGCTGAACAAAGAAATAGTCTAGTCTGGAGTAAACATCGCGAGGGTGAGAATAGAATGAGTAATCCCGTACGTCCGGATGAATCACACGCCAAGCATCAATCAGATGGTGGGAGTGGAGGAGCCTGGGCCCGCAGGTACGACTGGCCACTGGAAATGTCCATTGTCCACGGGTCCAGAGCTAGGTTGAAGTCCCCACCCACCAAGAGAGTGCCCTCAGCAAAGTCAGAAAGCTATCTAGGATACGATCTAGGGTACCAATCTGGTCCAAATTGGGGAGATAAAGATTAGCAAAGGTGAACAAGGTGCCAGCCAACTCCCTCTTTACAAACAAGAACCTGCCTGTGTTGTCCGAGACCGCGGCCCGGAACTTCCACACCACTGTGCAACCAATCAGAATACTAACTCCTCTAGACTTAGAATCAGAGAAACAACTGTCATAACTATCAGGGTATCTAGAGGAAGAGAGAGAAGGAGCTGAGCCCTCCCGGAAATGCGTCTCCTGAATAAATGCAACCGCACCCCTCTTACTCCAGAGTAGTCGCAAGAGAGAGGACCGCTTCTCCGGGGTGTTAAGCCCGTTCGCGTTGATAGAGGAAAAGATCAGTGAGTCTAAGGTGAGGATCCGGAGCACCCCTCAGGGCGGGGGAGAGAAAGGGGGAGAGGAAGGAGAAGGGGAGAAAGTAGAGAGGGGGAAGGGAAGGGGAAAGGAGAAAAATAGGGAGGGGAGGGGGAGGCGAGAGGAGAAGAGTAAAGGAGACCGAGAAGAAAGGAGGGAGGAGGAAGGTAGGAACAAAGGACCAAGGAAAAGGAAAAAGAAAAACAATCAAAAACGGCCAGGGAAAGGAGGGGGGGGGGCGAGATACACCAGCTGGAACCGAAGCCCGCACCGCACGGCAGCGGGGCACAAAACTTAACGGTAAGAGGAGAAACAAGAGAGCAAACAACATTAGAGTCAATCAGGCAACAATGAAAAAATGCGGAGATACAATGTCAGCGGGCCGCGGCGGGCCCATCAAAGTCTACTCAGCGAGTAAGGATACAGAGCTCCCCGAGGGAGCCACAGCAGAGTCCACAAGGCACCGCCCCTGGTGCGGCAGCGGAGGGGAAGAGGGCCGAGCAGCGGTGGGAGGCACAGGGAGCGGGTACTCCAACCAGTCCGGCAGGGACAGACCCAGGACATCCAGAAAATTAGCCAAGGCCTCCGCCTGATCCGGGCAATGCAAAGTGAAGACAGCTCCATTGCGACGGACTTGAAGATGGAAGGGGTGACCCCAACGATAGGAGGCGCCAGAGTCCAAGACCATGCGAAGAACGGGTTTCAGGAGGCGCTGCATAGCCAAAGTGCAGCGGGAGACATCCGGGAGAAGGGTAATCGAACCGTCCATGAATGGAACCGGACCATGATGGCAAGCCGCCTGGAGGATATCCTCTTTCTCCTTGTAGAAATGTACCCGACAAAGGACATCTTTAGGATCAGTGGAGGAGGCCCTCCTGGGCCCCAAAACGCGGTGAAACCTGTCGATATTGATTGCAGTGTCTGTCAGTCTGGACAGAACGGTATTGAACACTGAGACAGCAATAGAGCAAAGCTCCCCTGTAGGCCCAGCATCAGGGATGCCCCGTAACTTTATATTGTTTTGGCGGCCCCTATTTTCCTGGTCATCCACCTGCAGTAAGAGATGACGGTTCAAATTGCGTTGAGTAGATAAGGTTTGCTCCACCGCCAGGAGATGCTGATCGATGGAGTCCGTACGGAGCTGTTGAGATGAAACCGTAGCCGAAAGAGAGTCCAGGTTAGCCTTGAAGCCATTTAGAATTTTGTCCTGCCACTCCTCCACCCTGCGAACAAGAACCTCCATGTCCGATTTAGTAGGCATGGCATGGAGTAACTCCCAGATATCTGACAACTTGGGGCGCTTGGGCCGTCCAGGGGAGGGAGAAGCCCTGGAAGAAGAAACAGATGAATCAGAGTCCATAGGAGCACGTAGTGTGGCAGGGGTAGAAGAGAAATCCAAGTCCACATCACGCTGCAGAGGGGGCCGAGTGGGGTCATCCCCGGGGGGCAGGGGTGAGACTTGTACTGGCTGATTGAGAGGGGAGCGGGCCCCAAGGGAGGGGGTCAGGTACATCTCAGGGGAGGCAGTGGAAGCCATGGCAGGAGGCAGGGGAGTGAGAGGCTGATGGCCACCAAGTCCAGGGTCTGGGTAAAAGGTCCTGAGGAGGCAGCCTCATGCAGTACCAGCAGAGAGCCGGGGATGGGAGGAAGGTCGGCCACTGAGGACAGTCCACCATGGGAGGTCGTAGGAGGAGCAGGAAGCATAGGAGGAGAAACAGACATGGCGTCCCAGGAAGAGGAGTGGGGGAGGGGGGCCGCCACGAGATCATCGCCGCCATTCCTGTGATATGCTGGTACCTGGTCAGCAGCAGTCCGGGGAGTCCCCATGCCGAGAGGAAGAAGCGCAGGAGCCAGGGAGGTCGCAGGAGGAGCCGGAGCAGAAGCCGTCACCGCAGGAGCCTGCTGCAGTACCGCCGGGACCGCCGAGGACAGGGAGGAAGCGCGCGCCGGCGCCATGTTGGAGTCAGCAGATGGGGGAGCCGATGAGGCCGCGGCGAGGAGGAACCACGCCAGAGGAGGATCGAGCCGGGCAGAGGATGATGCCTTGCGGCCCACACGTCGAACCATGATGGAGCCGGGAACAGGTAAGTGCCGGATCCCAAGATAGGTGAAGAGATAGCCGTTGGGGTCCGGGAGCTCTGAGGGATCACGTCTTCACTAGAGATGAGCGAACACTGTTCGGATCAGCCGATCTGAACAGCACGCACCCATGGAAATGAATGGAAGCGCCTGTGACGCTGACTTTGCCGGCGGCCGGCCGGCGTCACAGGTGCTTTCATTCATTTCTATGGGTGCGTGCTGTTCGGATCGGCTAATCCGAACAGTGTTCGCTCATCTCTAGTCTTCACACCGCCATGTCCTAAGCCACGCCCCCCAGCGACTTCTACACTTGTCTGTGTATTCAACTCATCTGTGTCCTCCAGAAACCAGGACATACCTCCCGCCGACTGGAACTGCGGGACAGGACCCCAAATTCGGTATAGTTGGGAGGTATGCTGTTGTCTCCTATGTGTAGAGAATCCCTCTTTCTCTGCCGGGTGCTGTGGCGTGTACCTGTAATCCTAGCTTCTCTGGGGGGCTTAGGCTGTGGGATCGCTCCAGTTGGGAGTTCTGGTCTGATCTGCCTGGGTCTGGTGTTAGCACTATGCTCATCAATAATATGGTGACTCTGGTCTAAGACTTTGTGCACCAGCCCAAATATGTAAAACTATGTACGATCGTGTAGGATTGGAGGGCGCTTACAAAAAAGCATTTAATTGGTAATAGCACTTAGCAGTAGGACCGAAGCAACCAAAGTGACACCAAGCCTTTCCTATTGCCGCAGATGGAAGTTTCTCTCGGTAACTTTCTGTAATAGTCGCCATTTCCAGGGAATTTTGTAGAATTTTGAAGCCAAAACTATTTTCTACAAGTTCCTGAAATGTAATATAAAGTTATGGAGAAAATGGGAAACCAAACTGTAGTAACAGCCTTGGTGGGGGAGGGGGGACTGACCTGAGATTTATCTTCCATGTTCTTGTAACACTCAGGAGGGCCAGGGCTGGTATCACGGGTAATATATCAGATGTAGCCGGCTTTCAGGGGGTCCCTGGGTCCCAAATGTGCACAAAATCTCCTTTTTGATGTCCCCGACTACCCACCCCCACGTGATATCTGACAATGACAACAGACAACCACGTCTCGGGGGTAGCCGTTGCTCTTTTACTAGCAGGACAAAGTAATACAAATGTACATATGGAGTAATTCTTCACATACAATACAGCGATCTTTGTAGGTAGTGTCCAATTAAGCAGGTGATAGAGCTTGGAGCCGGAATGCTTTGGATAGTTTAATTAGTAGTTGCTTGGGTAGTTAAACTTGTATATACTTGTAAAGATGGCCTGTATCCAGGGGGTTAGTCCTCAACAAACTGGGTACACGTATGTAGAAGAGCAAATACAGGGGTGTCAGCAGCGGGAGACCCTCAAATTCTGCCAGACTAGCTATGGGCTTCTTAAATATAGATCTGTCCCAAAGACTTACTTGAATAGAGAGATACGTGTGAGGTCCCAGATGTATGGATAACCAGGTCCGTCAACTTTAGTGCTTGTAGGCTTGGAGCTTCAGAGGAAAACACTCTCTGAGGAGAATCTTGAGTACAGAGGAAAAGCCATCTCTGTTTGAAGTGCTCTGAGACTTGGCTGCCATTTTCAGCTTTCCATGTGCTGCTAGCTCCACATGTCTTGTCTACATCTAGCTCCACACAAAGGAAACAGACAAAAGGTCCCCAACCCCCCCAGAGGAGCCTGTAACTCCTCCTCCTCCAGGCCAGTCAAGGGAGCTTGATTGGTCCTGAAGGTCACCTGATCATAATGGACACACCTTCACATTGGCAACTCATATTACAATGGCAAGTATATGCAGGTGTAGTTTACAAAAACATCCAGAAGATGGCGCATTAATAGACCCCCTGTGTGCTGGCTCTGGTAATATATAGAAGGAATGAAGGGGGAGGAAACTCTTTACCTTACATGCAAATGTCCATACCATCTCGGTCTGCAAGGACTATTAAAGGGAATGGGACGAGCAGTACCGGGACATTACATTCTGTTTTAAAACTCATGGGACAAATATACAAATATCGGACTCAAAGAGAATTGGATGGAATATTTTGTAAGACGGACACGGCGGAGACCCAGGGTCATTGCCCACAATCACAGACAATCTGGTTGTAGGTATTTAGGGGTTATCTGGTTTCTACTATTGATATCTTACCCTTAGGAGAGGCCATCAATGCTAGATCTGTGGGAGTCCAACACCTGGGACCCTGCAGATCAGCTATAACAAGATGGCGCGGCTCCCAATAATACTTATATTCTGGACGCTGCGCTGTCACTCGCCGGTGGGTGGAGGTTCTTTAGTGCTGCCAATCACGTGCAGCAATAAAACCGCCAGGGGCTCTTTCCGCCAAGCAGATAGAGAGGGTACATATAGGGACATCCATGTCTGGATCCTGGCCGCTCTATCTGTATTAAATAGCCAGGTCAGTGCTGTACAGCGCCCCCCTCATGTTTACCTTATTTCCACCACTCCAGCCGATAACGACCTATAAAAAAAAACACAACCTTCTGCGGTAGCGGCTGTCGCCGGGCCCCTAATATCTCAGGCCCTGTGCCAGCCGCTACCACTGCTTCCCCGGTAGTTATGCCACTGCCCTTCATTATGTTCCTCCTCAATTTGCCCTCAAGGTTAACATAAAAAACAGTGTTACTTACCTCTCCTCGCTGCTCTGTCTGCAGTCTCACTTATGGAGTTGTAGTGAATGACATCATCACATCGCGCCTACATCTCCAGGAGCCGGAGCTCAGCGGTGAAGCAGGAGCTGAGCTGTGACAGCAACTACTACACTCGTCTGTGTATTCAACTCATCTGTATCCTCCAGAAACCAGAACATACCTCCCGCCAACTGGGACTGCGGGACAGGACCCCAAATTCGGTTTAGTTGGGCGGTATGCTGTTGTCTCCTACGTGTAGAGAATCCTTCTATCTCTGCCGGCTGCTGTGGCGTGTACCTGTAATCCTAGCTTCTCTGGGGCGCTTACGTTGTGGGATCGCTCCATTTGGGAGTCCTGGTCTGATCTGCCAGGGTCTGGTGTTAGCACTATGCTCATCAATAATATAGTGACTCTGGTCGAAGACCTCGTGCACCAGCCCAAATATATAACACTATGTACGATCGTGTAGGATTGGAGGGCACTTACAAAAACCCACTTAATAGGTAATAGCACTTAGCAGTAGGACTGGAGCAACCAAAGTGATCCCCAGCCTTTCCTATTGCCGCAGATGGAAGTTTCTCTCTGGAACTTTCTGTAATAGTCGCCATTTCCAGGGAATTTTGTAGAGTTCTGCTCCTTCTGTGGGGTCTGGTGTTTCTGTTCATTACTGATAAGAGCGCTCAGGGGGTCACCGGCCCGGGTCAACAACCACATTCAGTCTTTACTCAGACGATAAGACACTTATATACAGATTGCACTTATGAACAGCCGGCTTGGAGTAGCCCAAAGTGACACCCAGTCTTTTTATGTCAATTTGTCTCTGCAACTTTTTGAAAAAGTCATTTGCAGGGCAGTGATGTCTCCTATGTGTAGAGAATCCCTCTATATCTGCCGGGTGCTGTGGCGTGTACCTGTAATCCTAGCTTCTCTGGGGGGCTTAGGCTGTGGGATCGCTCCATTTGGGAGTTCTGGTCTGATCTGCCTGGGTCTGGTGTTAGCACTCTATGCTCATCATTAAAATGGTGACTCTGGTCTAAGACCTCGTGCACCAGCCCAAATATATAACACTATGTACGATCGTGTAGGATTGGAGGGCACTTGAGAGATGGCACACAATAAGTAATAGCACTTAGCAGTAGGACCGGAGCAACCAAAGTGACACCCAGCCTTTCCTATTGCCGCAGATGGAAGTTTCTCTCTGTAACTTTCTGTAATAGTCGCCATTTCCAGGGAATTTTGTAGAATTGTGAAACCAAAACTATTTTCTACAAGTTCCTGAAATGTAATGTAATGAAAGATTCTGAATGATAATCTGTTTTAGCCCAAACAGCAGCACAACTGGGGTATTCCTGCCCCTATGAGCTGTTAGGACAGGTGGAATCTTTAATTACCTAACAGCTTTGACCCCTATAAGAGGCCGGAAGACCAACTCCCCCTGGTGTTAGTAGCAAGTATAATACATAACTACACGTTTATACAAATAACACAGATAGTACAATAATACAGCATAGGGAGGGAGCCTTGTGCTGCTGTTTGGGCTAACAGATTATCATTCATAATCTTTCATTCCCCCTACGCCCAACAGCAGCACAACTGGGGATTTAGCAAGTATCGCTTTTACCCTAGGGTGGGTGATCCTGGCAGGCTGATGCCAACACAGAGTGTCCAAACGCTGTAGAATCCGTCGTTCGCCAATCCAGTCTATAATGCTTGGCGAATGTTAGATGTGAACTCCAGGAAGCCACGGCACATATCTGCTCTAAGGAAAGGGAACGCCTTTCGGCCCAAGATGTTGCCACTGCTCGGGTGGCATGGGCACGGACAAAGTCTGGTACCGGGAGGTCCTGGGTACGTAGGGAGCAGATAATGGCTTCCTTGATCCATCTTGACAGAGTTGGTTTGGATGCTTTGGCACCTCTATTGTGGCCAAACACGTTGACTAGTAAATTCTCTGATTTTCGGAAGGACGCAGTGCGCTCCAGGTAGATTCATAGTGCTCTCACCAAGTCCAACTTGTGCATCTTCTCCTCCCACTCGGAGACAGGAGAGGGAAAAAGGTCAGTAAGACAATTACCTGGTTGATATTCTGAGGAGTGGGTACCTTTGGCAAGAATCCTGGAACGAACCTCAGCTGGACTCTGTCTGGAAAGAAGGTTATGAAGGGTTCGGAGGCCGCTAGGGCCTGTAGTTTGCCAACCCTCTTGACGGAGGTTATTGCCAGCAGGAAAGTCACTTTATATTATTATTATTATTATTATTTATATAGCACCATTAATCCCATGGTGCTTTACATTTGGGGGTTACATACAATACACAGAATATACAGGTAGATATAATACTAACAGTGACCGACTGGCACAGTGGGGTAGAGGGCCCTGCCCGCAGGGCTTACAATCTATGAGGGAAAGGGGGTAGAGACAGAAGGAGAGGGGGAGACTGTACAGATGGCGGTGCGGTGATAGTGTTATTGGGGGTGTAGGCCTTCCTGAATAGGGGAGTCTTCAGGGCCTTCTTGAAACCTGTGATTGTGGGGGTCAGTCTTATGTGTCATGGTAAGGAGTTCCAGAGTATGGGGGATGCACGAGGTCATTGGAGGATCTGAGGTTACGTGTGGGCAGGTAGCGCGAGATTAGTTCAGAGATATATGGAGGGGACAGGTGAGGATGAGGTCAGAGATATATGGAGGGGACAGGTGAGGATGAGGTCAGAGATATATGGAGGGGACAGGTGAGGTCAGAGATATATGGAGGGGACAGGTTGTGGATGGCTTTGTATGTTAGCGTTAGTAGCTTGAACTCAATTCGCTGGGCTATAGGTAGCCAGTGGAGGGACTGGCAGAGGGGAGCAGCCGATGAAGATCGTGGGGTGAGGTGGATTAAGGGAGCAGCACAGTTTAAGGTGGACTGGAGGGGAGCGAGAGTGTTAGCTGGGAGTCCATGGAGAAGGGTGTTGCAGTAGTCATATAGTATATATAGTATATATAGTCATGTAGTATATGACAAGTACTTCCATTCCACTTCCGATAAGGGTTCAAAGGATGGAGAACAGAGACCCTGTAGAACCGCAGCCAGGTCCCAGGTAGGGACAGGAGGCTGCACTTGAGGGCGGAGTCTAGTAGCTCCTCTTAGAAACTGTCTGATTAGAGGATCTAGTGATAACCTGGTTTCCAGGAGAGCAGACAGAGCTGAAACTTGGACCTTCAGGGTAGCGGGTGCCAGCCCTCTTTCCAGGCCGTCTCGTAGAAATTCCAAGACTGCATCCCTGTTAGGGTCGTGCTGGTTACTCGTACACCAGTTTCGAAATATTCGGGCGACCCTCTGGTAGCTCTGGTTAGTCGATCCTGCTCTTGAGTGCGCCAATGTTCTTAGAACTCCCTGAGACAATCCTCTTTTGCCCCCTATGGGCTGGTTAACCTCCAGGCAGTGAGGTTGAATTTGTCCAGGCCTTAGCAAGGCCGACTGTTCCGGATTACCAGCTTCTGCGCTGGTGGAAGCCTCCAGTAGTTCCCCCGACTCATAGGAATGAAGTCGGTGAACCATACCCTTTTTGACCAGAACGGCATGCTCCCTATTGCCGATGTCTGGTTGTGCCTGAGTTTCGTCAATACCTTCGGAATGGGAGGAAAAATGTATGCCAGTTTGAACCTCCAAGGTATTGACAGGGCAGCCAACACCAAAGGGTTGTCCTTCCGGTACAGGGAACAAAACCTTTCTATTCTGGCGTTGTAATGGGTGGCCATCAGATCCACCTCAGGGAGACCCCACCTCTTGTTGAGATGGTGAAAGGTACTCTGGTGTAGGGACCACTCGCCTGAGGTAGCTAATCTTTTGCTGATTTGGTCCGCTAGGATGCTTAGGCAACCTGGGAACTGAACTGCTGACAGCTGGGAGATCTTCTGCTCTGTCCAGGCGAAGATCCAGATGCTGACTTGTGGAAGGGAGGGGGACCCGGTTCCCCCTGTCTGATGCTGAGGCAGACTGTCGTCAGGTTGTCCGTCTGACCCCTGATCGTCTTCTTCCCAGGAAGTGATGCAAGCGTCGGAAGTCCCCAGCGAACTGCCATAAGCTCTCGCCAGCTGGATGAGTGCGTTCTCTCCAGGTAATTCCAGGTGCCTTATACCGGGATCTCCCCCAGATGAGCTCCCCATCCTGTGAGGGAGGCATCTGTTGTCAACAGGGTCCAGGTAAACCTGGCCGAGGATTTCCCATTGCGAAGACGGGCTCACTGGGCTGGTGATTGCCGGGTGCTGATGGTTACCTGGAAAGGCTTTTATAGTCCCGAAGGACAGTGATTCCAGACTCTCAAGATCTCGTTGTGTAGTGAGCCCATACGCCACCGGGCCCAGGGAACTTCTTCTTTGGGGGCGGACATCGACCCTAGGACCTTCCTGGCTCTCGTGACCTTCCTGGTGGCAGAGAGATGATGAACCGCACAAGCAATCTTTCCCCTGCGAGGAGTGGACCAAGAGATCATTATGATGAGAGAGTCCTTGGTGAATCCCCAGAACTGGATCCATACTGATGGAATCACTACTGGCTTTAGCCAGACTATTAGCCAGCCAGGCTGACACGACCAAGCTACTACGGTCTGAACCTGCATGGTAAGGGCCTCCTTGGCTTGGGCTCTGAGAAACTAGTCGTTCCGATAAGGGACTCTGAAGCATCCTGGAAGGTGCAGGGTAGTAACGGCGGAGTTCTTTCCTTTAGGAAGGTATGGCGGACTGAAGGTCTGCCGTCTGGGAGGGTGGAGCATTGAAGATGCTGCATCTTTCCATCTGGGTGTACAGCCACTGCTAGAAACTTCCTGCGCTTAATGAAGTTTGTAGTGTGCAGATCTGCGTCTCTCAAGTCCAGGATGATAAAGGGGTCTCCGGGCCCTAGACGGGGTAATACTGCTTTGATTATCTTCATGCAGACCTGAATTCTGTGAATGAGCTGAATCAGGCTTCTGAGATCGGTAATCATACGCCATCCCTCTGGTGTCTTGGGTATGAAGAAGATCGGAACGCCGAACCCCTGGCAGCGCAATACTTAAGGCTCTAAGCCGGCTCCTTCCAGATGAAGTTGTTTGGTGCCCTAAAAAGGGTGAGTTGTTACACAATTGCCCGCAGTGGGGGCGGTGAAATATCTTCTGTACCTGTTCTGGATGGGTGAAATAACCCCGGGGTCTTGTATGAACTGGCGCCGGGCGTGAAGATGATGAGGCAGATGCCCGCCTACCAGTGGGGGACTTGAGATATGGGGGGCTTAGTCAGAGGCCCTTCTTGCGCTCGCGGGAGGTGCCCCGCCCCCTACATCTGGACTGGGGGCCAGTGCACCTCTGACCTCTGAAGCCCCTAGAGGATGATCTGCAGCCTCGAAAGGGAGCCCTCCTACTTTCGGGCGGCTGTGGCAGATTCTTTGTTTTCGTATTTGCCAGGTTCTTCATAATCTTGTCAAGCTCCCTGCCGAAGAGCCTCCCCGGCTCTAATGGGAGCGCACAGAGCCCAAATTTTGAGGTGTTGTCCACCCTCCACGGCTTCAGCCATAATGGGCGCCTGGCTACTGTAGAGAGAGCCATCGCTTTTGAAGCTAGCCTCGCCTGCATCCGTGAGGCCTCCGCTAGGTGGTCCACCATTAAATTTGTCGGACATGGCCGAAAAGTGGTTGTCACGGTGGACCCCTGTGTCTATATCGCTAGATAGGGACGCTAGCTCGGCCCGCAGGCCAGAGACCACCTCATTGGCTGCGATGGCTACTGAGGCCTGAGAGGAGGTCGTAGAGTATGCCCGTCTTAGGGAACCCTCTACACGGCGGTCCATTGGGTCCCGCAGGCTTGAGCCATCCTCTGCGGGAAGCACTGTTCAGCGCGACAACTTTGCCACAGCGATGTCCACTTTGGGTGGCAGACCCAGACTCCCTGCTGGGACTCAGATACCGGGAAGAGTGCTTTAAAGCGGGCAGATGGTGCAAAGGCTCTTTCTGGGCGACTCCACTCTCCCTCCATGATGCGGACTAGGTCCGAATTGGCTCTGAATGTCTTCGACCAGCGGCTAGGTCCCTCGCTAGCTTCGCGGTCTCTGGGCCTAATGGCCATAAAGAGCCTATGTTTGTTTTGGTACCGTGTTAGCCAGTGGTTATAAAATATAAAAAGAGCCTACTCATTTTATCTAAGGAAAAATTTTTCCTTTCTGTCTCCTCTAGGTCCTCGTCCGAGGACTCCACCTCCCCGATGTGTAATCTTTCCAAGGAGGGGAGGGAGGGCTCGGCCACATCTAGCCGGGGCCTCTTCACCAAATGAGAAAGGGTGTCATCCACCTTTCTCATGGACTGGGAGACAAAGTCCTTGACCCATGAGACTACCTCTCTAATAGGGGTAGCCTCAGAGGGGGGGGGGGCCTACAGCCTTGACATCTGTACTCACAGGCATCTGGGAGGGGGATTCTGCATTTGGCGCAGGCCAGATGTTTCCTTTTTGACATGGTCTTCCTTCGCGGCAGGGCTGCAAGAAAAAAGCGCAGTAAGCGGAATCCAGGCTGTGGGGGGCCCAATTTTAGGCCCCCTGCATGTCTGCTCCCCTTACCAGATGACGATGAGGAAGACATACTGCAAGAGAGGAGAAAACACACAAAAATGCAATAAGGAGGACCTCCTAAACCTTGGAGTAACCCCCCCCCCCTCCGCCCCTCCTTCTCCACCAAACCTTTTTCCTTTTACAGAAGGTAAGTCCAAGTTGATAGAGAATCAGGCTACAGAGGCGCAGATCTCAGTACAATGCCTGCAACTGAAGCGACAAGCAAAGGCACTCTGGTGGAGGAAGGTTTAAATAGGGGACCTGGGGGAGGACCTGTGTACGCCCCCTCTGCAGACTCAGTCTTTCCAGAAACCAGGGGCGCTCCCCACCGGAGGGGGCACCCTGATATGGGGAAGACTCAGAGCTTCCTTCTTCTTCTTTCTTTCTTTTTTTTTTTTTCTCTTTATCCCTGGACTGCGCATGTGCGGCAAATCCCGGAAGCGGTCCTCGGCACGGCTGGAAACTCTGGCATCCGGCCAGGAGCACCAATCGCCGCTTGAATGTAAGAAGATGACCTGCCCGACATCAGGAGGAGAAGGCAGCCCCCTGACAGCGCAGCAGGAGAGAGAATCTAACCACGCAAGGTAGGTAAATCAAAGGGGGGAGAGGGGACCCCTCTAAGAGGTCAGAAACACCTCTCCCCCAACCACCTGTCCTGTCCCACAGGACAGAAAAAAAACACAAGGGGGAGTTGGTCTTCCGGCCTCTTATAGGGGTCAAAAGCTGTTAGGTAATTAAAAATTCCACCTGTACTAACAGCTCATAGGGGCAGGAATACCCCAGTTGTGCTGCTGTTTGGGCGTACGGGGAATATAAGATGCGGGGAATTACTTCACAGTATGGAGGTCTCTAACCAGGGAAGTGGTGATGGCGGATTCATTAAACAAGTTCATAGAGGGCCTGGGCGCCTTTCTTGAAGAGAATAATATTACAGCTATGGAGTTTAGATTTTAAGGACACGTTGATCCAGGGTTTTATACTGACGGCCAGATTGGAGTCGGGAAGGAGTTTTTTTCCCCAGGAGCCTCATGGGGTTTTTGCTTTCCCCTGGATCAGCACTGTAGGGGATTGTAGGGTTATAGGTTGGACTAGAACAGGGGTAGGCAACCTTTTTTGTTCGGCGTGCCGATTTAAATAAAAAAATCAAAGATGAGGTCCTCGGAGTGCCGGGCAATAATTGTAAAGCTGATGACACCTACACTAAAGTCATATAGCACAAACCACAACATAGGGGTGCTGTCATACTGCGCTCCCAGCCACATGCGCTTACTACTATTTGCCTGGATACACATGTTCTTTTCCATTAGAAGCAATGTAACATATGTAACCCACAATTAGTGGTAATCTATGTGACTGGGAGCAGAGTAAGGTCATACCTGTAAAGCGCTGACACACAATGTACCTGGATGCTCCATCCAGTCCCTTGGCCCTTCAGTTTTCTGTAAGTGAAACACAGATTAATTTCAGTCACTTTTAGTTCCTGGCGGTGCAGTAACCGCAAAACCCCAGCCAGGAATTAATGGGTGTCACACTTACACCAAAGTGACCGCACTGGTGCCCAGGAACTGGATTTGACTATAATTGCATCTAGTTACAGTGTCACCACCCAATAGAATCACACCAAGGCTGAGGCCCCACATTACAAAAATGCAGCTTTTTTTGTTGCAGATTTAGCTGCGTTTTTTTTCCATCAAAGCCAAGAAAGGCTAGAAAAGGAACGGGAAATATATAGAAAGCTTCTTATATGTCTCCCTCCTGCTCAATCTACTCCAGGCTTCGGCTCAAAAACCACAGCAAAATCTGCAACAACAAAAAAACTGTTTCTGCAACGTGGGGCTTTAGCCTAAGGCTGAGGCCCCCACGTTGTGAAAACACAGCTTTTTTGTTGAATATTTTGCTGCGTTTTTCTGAGCCTAAGGGCTCGTTCACATCTGCGCCCGGTCTCCGTTCTGCAGGTTTCCGTTTCCTGCACAAAACAGAGGCAGGAGACGGAAACCTGCAGGTCGTGAGCGTTTTATGCTCTCCGCCGCAAAACCGTTTTCTTTAAATCGGACACAGAGTTGGACATGCAGTACTCTGTGTCCGATTTTAAAAACCGGACATTTTGGCCCAGATACACAGCCACAAAAAATTGCTGTATATATGGGTCAATTGAAATGTATAGGTCTGTACTCTTATCCAAAGTTGTGGATAAAAAGTCTGGTCATGTACATTACAGCTTAGTAACTCATATTAATAGCAGTTAACCCCATCATGTCCCTCACATTAACCAACTGTGTGCTTTACATAAGGGATACTGATATGTGAGACATATGGAGGTAATAAGTGAACATCTTCATTATATAGGTCCTTTATTAGTACCCCTATATGTCTCACACATCAGTAACACTTATGTGAGCCACACAGGGGTTAATATGAGGGATATGATGGGGTTAACTGTTATTAATGTGAGGCACATGGAGTTACTAACACTAAATTAATAACCCCAAATGCCTGACAGTAATAAGAATAGTTAGTAACACACACACGTACCTGGTGTTTTTACTTTCACTTGGCTTCCTCTCCTCCTCAGGGCTGCAGACGGCAGGAGCTCCTCCTCACATGTAGCAGCAGGTCCAGGAGAGACCTTATCCTGTGCAGTGAGAGGCTCACCTCTGATTGGTGGCAGGGAGGGAAGGGGGCGTGTCCTACACCTCGGCTTTAGCAGAGCACTGAAGGGACGCTCTCTCTCTCAATTTAGTGCATGAAGGTTGCAGGCTGGCTGCCGTGCCAGCAAAATATGCCTCGCGTGCCAGGGGTTGCCGACCCCTGGACTAGAAGGACTAATGTCTTCATCCAACCTCATCTACTATGTACACAACATTACACTAAACTTACAAGAATCCAGGACTCAAGGAAACTTCCTTGGAATTGTCTCCAGCACAGATGTCTGACAAATGTCTCCGCTTTCCTATGTCTTTGCTGTGGGATTTCCATGAGCTTGATGTTTGGTCTGTGTAGAGAATCCCTCTATCTCTGCCGGGTGCTGTGGCGTGTACCTGTAATCCTAGCTTCTCTGGGGGGCTTAGGCTGTGGGATCGCTCCATTTGGGAGTTCTGGTCTGATCTGCCTGGGTCTGGTGTTAGCACTATGCTCATCAGTAATATGGTGACTCTGGTCTAAGACCTCGTGCACCAGCCCAAATATATAACACTATGTACAATCGTGTAGGATTGGAGGGCACTTACATAAATACACTTAACAGATAATAGCACTTAGCAGTAGGACCGGAGCAACCAAAGTGACACCCAGCCTTTCCTATTGCCGCAGATGGAAGTTTCTCTCTGTAATTGTCGCCAATTCCAGGGAATTTTGTAGAGTTCTGTTCCTTCTGTGGGGTCTGGTGTTTCCCTTCATTACCGATAAGAGCGCTCAGGGGGTCACCGGCCCTGGTCAACAACCACATTCAGTCTTTACTCAGACGACAAGACACTTATATACAGACTAGCTATAACCCGCGACTTCGTCCGTTGTCACCTCTCCCTTGCGCGATCCACCTGCAGCGCGGCCTGTGGCCCCCCCCCCACGGCCCTTTCCTTGCGGCCAGCGCAGTCTCCTCCCACAACGTCGTGGACCGGGACCCCACGGCCCTGCTGCTGCACCTACGGCCCTCCTCTTTCCCTCCACCCGCGCCTCCGCCTCTCCCCTTACCCTCCACCCGCGTCCCAGGCCCCCTTTCCCCCTTTAGAGTTACAGTAACCTCCTACATCTACCCCTTGCCCCCAGCACCACCCACCCGTGACCTCTGTTACCCTCCCTCCCCTTTCCACTTGTGCAATCTCGCCCCCCCTTCCCTCCTACTTGCCTTCTGCCCTCTGGAGTGAAAGTCACCCCCCCCCTGGCCCCCTCTCTAACCCCTACCACCAGAACCTCCACCAAACCAGCAAACTCCCACCCCCGGCCCCTACCGATCACCCGAGCCCCCCCACCCCTCTCCCCATTAAGCAAGCTGGCGATCCCTGTTCCCGCGGCACTCACCATGTAGATGTTGGGGAGCTGTGTGTCCTTTCCGTATGTGCAGTCCTTTCCAAGCCGTGTGTGTTCGCAGTCGCACAGTTCAAGGGATGGTGCAGCTGTGCTTGTTTGGGCCGGGTGCTACGCAATGAGGCAATGAGTGGCCAGCCGGCATGTCAGCGGCATTGGGAAGCATGCGGGCAGCCGCCATGTTCAGCGAGGAGTCCCCGCGCACTGGCCATGCCCACAATCCGGCGCCAACCTATGGGCCGCTGTGCTGGCTCCCTATCCCACCCACATGCACTGCCATGCACCAATAGGAGTGGCGTCTAACTACCTGCTCTGACCGACAGTGGACCAGGCGACAACTTTGGAGGGTCACGGTGGCGTTTTGGGGTGAATGAGACACTTTTAAAGTAGCCTATTACCCCTTCCTGGCCAATGTGTAGGTGTGTGTGAAATTTCTAGGAAATCCATTCAGCCGTTCAAGTGTGATTGAGGAACAAACATCCAAACTCACAAACTTTCACATTTATAATATTAATAGGAAGGATTACACTTATGAACAGCCGGCTTGGAGTAGCCCAAAGTGACACCCAGTCTTTTTATGTGAATTTGTCTCTGCAACTTTTTGAAGTAGTCATTTGCAGGGCAGTGATGTCTCCTATGTGTAGAGAATCCCTCTATCTCTGCCGGGTGCTGTGGTGTGTACCTGTAATCCTAGCTTCTCTGGGGGGCTTAGGCTGTGGGATCGCTCCATTTGGGAGTTCTGGTCTGATCTGCCTGGGTCTGGTGTTAGCACTATGCTCATCAGTAATATGGTGACTCTGGTCTAAGACCTCGTGCACCAGCCCAAATATATAAAACTATGTACGATCGTGTAGGATTGGAGGGCACTTGAGAGATGGCACACAATAAGTAATAGCACTTAGCAGTAGGACCGGAGCAACCAAAGTGACACCCAGCCTTTCCTATTGCCGCAGATGGAAGGTTCTCTCTGTAACTTTCTGTAATTGTCGCCATTTCCAGGGAACTTTGTAGAATTTTGAAACCAAAACTATTTTCTACAAGCTCCTGAAATGTAATGTAATGAAAGATTATGAATGATAATCTGTTTTCCCTTAGCCCAAACAGCAGCACAACTGGGGTATTCCTGCCCCTATGAGCTGTTAGGACAGGGGGAATTTTTAATTACCTAACAGCTTTGACCCCTATAAGAGGCCGGAAGACCAACTCCCCCTTGTGTTAGTAGCAAGTATAAAGTACAGCGTGTATTTCATAGAAATAATATAAAATAGTACAACATAGTACAATAATACAGCATAGGGAGGGAGCCTTGTGCTGCTGTTTGGGCTAAGGGAAAAACAGATTATCATACATAATCTTCCATTCCCCCTACAATTCTTAGGAATTGTTTGATAAGAGGATCTTGAGATAATCTAATCTCCAGGAGAGCAGACAGAGCTGAAACTTGGACCTTTAGGTTAGCGGGTGTTAGCCCCCTTTCCAGGCCGTCTTGTAGGAACTCCAAGACTGAATTTCTGTTAGGGTCGCGTTGTTTACCTGTTCACCAACTCCGTAATATCCGACGTCTCCGCTCTCCCTCCATGGTCCGGATTAGATCCGAGCTGCCTCTGAAGGTCTTCGACCTATGGCTCGGCCCCTCGCCAGCCTCTCGGTCTCTAGGCCTGATGATTTTAAATAACCTAGGCATCCTCTCTAGTGGGAAAATTTCCTTCTCCGCATCCTCCGGATCCTCGGAGGAAGAATCCACCTCCCTGATCTGAAGCTTCTCCGGGGGGGGGGGGGAGAGAGGGCTCAGATGACTCTAGGCGGGGCCTCTTCGCCAGGTGGGAAACGGTGTCTTCCACCTTTCTCATGGAGTGGGACACTAAGTCTTTGACCCACGACACTACCTCTCGGATGGGGGTGGGTTCAGAGGGAGGAGCTCTGCACCCCTGGCAAAACCTGTGTTCACAGGAATCTGGTATCGGGATCCTGCAATTGGCACAGGCCAGATGCTTCCTCTTTGACGCACTCTTTCTCCTAGGAGGGAGGGCGGAAGAGGATGAAGATGACATTCTAGGAAAAAGAAGAAGCAGACAATCAATCTCCTTAAATCAGCAGGTAAACCACCCACTCCCTCCCCCTCCACCAGACCTCTACGAAGTACGAACTTTGTCTCAACAAAGCAATCAGCAAACAATAATCACTACTCTGACACAGGGTGCTTGAGTAGGTGCCTGTAACCGAAGTGAAAAGCAAGAACTAGGCTGTGGAGGGGGGTTTAAATAGGACTTCCAGTAGGAAGGGGAGGGGCCGGAATCCAGAAGCCTCGCCCACGGTCTCTACCCCCCCCCCCCCCCCCCCCCCCGTCCAGGGTGGAGGGAGGGGGGCGGACTATGATACAAAGTCCAACTAGTGGACTGGAGGAGCGCAGAGACTCCCAAAAAATCTAGGCCGCGGCCTACTCCGGGTTGCGACCTACCGCACATGCGCGGCCGGACCGGAAATGGCCGCCTGGCTTCCCAGAACACCTCTACCCCTACCACCTGTCCTGTCCCACAGGACAGAAAAAAACACAAGGGGGAGTTGGTCTTCCGGCCTTTTATAGGGGTCAAAGCTGTTAGGTAATTAAAAATTCCACCTGTCCTAACAGCTCATAGGGGCAGGAATACCCCAGTTGTGCTGCTGTTGGGCGTAGGGGGAATAGAAGGTTATGGAGAAAATGGAAAACCAAAATGTAGTAACAGCCTTGGTGGGGGGCGGGGGTCTGACCTGAGATTTATCTTCCATGTTCTGTTTTACAACTCATGGGACAAATATACAAGTATAGGACTCACAGAGACTTGGATGGAATATTTTGTAAGATGGACACGGCGGAGACCCAGGTTCATTGCCCACAATCACAGACAGTCTGGTTGTTGGTATTTAGGGGGTTATCTGGTTTCTACTATTGATGTCTTACCCTTAGGAGAGGTAATCAATGCTAGATCTGTGGGGGTCCAACACCTGGGACCCTGCAGATCAGCTATAACAAGATGTTGCGGCTCCCAATAATACTTATATTCTGGGCGCTGCGCTGTCACTCGCCGGTGGGTGGAGGTTCTTTAGTGCTGCCAATCACGTGTAGCTATAAAACCGTCAGGGGGGTCTTTCCGCCAAGCAGATAGAGAGGGTACATATAGGGACCCTGGATCCTGGCCGGTCTATCTGTATTAAATAGCCAGGTCAGTGCTGTACAGCGCCCCCTCATGTTACCTTATTTCCACCACTCCAGCCGATAACGGCCTATTAAAAAAAAACAAAAAAAAACGCTGCGGTAGCGGCTGTCGCCAGGCCCCTAATATCTCAGGCCCTGTGCCAGCCGCTACCACTGCTTCCCCGGTAGTTACGACACTGCCCTTCATTATGTTCCTCCTCAATTTGCCCACAAGGTTAACATAAAAATCAGTGTTACTTACCTCTCCTCGCTGCTCTGTCTGCAGTGTCACTTACGGAGTTGTAGTGAATGACATCATCACATCGCGCCTACATCTCCAGGAGCCGGAGCTCAGCGGTGAAGCAAGAGCTGAGCTGTGACAGCGACTACTATACTTTTTTTTTTATAAATTTATTTATAAAACACAAGAACAAACAAAAGGGAAATCAGTTTTAGGCAATGAACAAGCCAGCAGCAAAACAAGGGTGGCCCACAAACAAAATAAGGGCCCAAAAGCTAAAAACAGAACAAGGAGCGCGGGGAAAGAGCCTCTACTCCAGCAATAAAGTGAGAGAGGCACCGGCACCGCCAAGGAACACTAAAGAGGCGGAGGAGAGGTAGGAAGGGGAAACCAGGAGGGATCGAAAGGGGAAAGCAGGAAAATAAGAAGAGGGAGAGGCGGGAAAGGGCAGAAAGCACACGAAAGGGATGAGGAGGAGACGAAGGGGGGGGGACTCCGGGACCAAGCTGCCAAGTGGAACGCAGACCTAACCCATGACATCTCTGTAAGACTGGGACCCCTGAAAAAGGATCCACGGGGTCCAAGCCTTCAAGAAAGCCTCGTGGGAGTCTCAGAGAGACGCCGTGAGCTCCTCCATAGATTGGATGTCCTCTACCTTGCGAATCCAATGGCGAAGAGACGGGGGGTTGGGGGATTTCCACAACGCCAGGACGCAGGCCCTGGCGGCATTGATCAGATGACGGATCGCTGATTTACGGTAGGCTCGGCAGGGAATACTAGAAAGGTGGAGGAGGAAACAAGCCGGTGTATTAGGGAGGGCAGTTTGGAAGATCTGGGATGTCAGGCGGTGGACTCCATCCCAGAAGTCCCTTAGGGCTGAGCAACCCCAAAAAACATGGAGGAGAGTCCCCTCCTCCAAACCACAGCGCCAACAGAGTGGAGAGGTAGATGGAAAGAACTTGTGAAAGAGATTGGGGACATGGTACCACCTGGTAAGGATCTTGTAATCCGCCTCTTGATACTTACAGGCCATAGAGCTCTTATGGGCTAGTTCCAAGATCCTTGAGCATTCCACATCTGAGAAGGAGAGATTGAGATCAGCCTCCCATTTGGACAAAAAATCAGATCTGTGGTTCGGAGGAGGGGAGACCAGCATCATGTAGAGCTCCGACAAGGAGTGACGCAGAAGCCCAGAGCCCGTACAAGCCTTCTCAAAGCCCGTAAGAGGCCTATCGAAGTTCCCCGAGACACGAAGGGAGGAAAGGAAATGGGAGAGCTACAAAACCCTCCAGAGGCCGAGGGGGGTAGGCCCATTTCGGAATGAGGAGCCGCAAGCGAGCGCCATGTACCATCCGTACGGTAATGAAGGACGCTCTGCAAGCCTGCATTGGACCAGACTCGGAACGGACCTCCAGTGAGCCCAGCAGGAAATGCTGGGTTCCCTAAAACAGGAAAGAGGGGGCAAGGAGAAGGGGAAAGGCAAACCTTACAGAGGAGCGATCTACATACCTTAAGAGTCGGTCCGATCGTGGGGTGAGAGTTAAGAAAGGGAGGAGTGACTGAGTCCAACCAGGGAAGCAAATGGAGCGGAAGATTCGAAAAAGAGTCCTCCGGGGAGACCCACTGTTTGAAGGGGGAGTGGCAGCACCAATCGATCACCCGCTGCAGGAGAGCAGCCTCATAGTAGCGGCGGGGGTCCGGTAGGCCCAGACCCCCCATTGTTTCGGGAGAGTCAAAGTGGAATGCGCAAGCCTGGCACGTTTACCCTGCCAAACAAAACGGACTAGATCAGAGTAGAGTAGCTTAAAAAGCTAGGGAGGACATGAATCGGCAAAGTTTGCAGTAGGTAGAGGAGCCTTGGCATTACATTCTTTTTATAAATGGCACAGCGACTGAACCAGATATAGGTGCCTCTCGCCCACCTTTTCAGGTCCAGGCGAACAGTCTTAAATAGAGTAAGATAGTTCGTGGCAAAGAGATCTCGAAGGTCCCCAGGAATTCACACCCCTAGGTATTTGATGGCCGATCGAGACCAGTGGAAGGGAAAAGTGAGAGCAAGGGAGGATCTAAGCCCCGGTGTCAAAGAGACATCAAGCGCCTCAGACTTTTGATAATTGATTTTGAAGTTGGTAAGAAGGGGGACAACACGTCCAGCTCGGAAATCAAGACAGGGAGGGAAAAAGAGGGGTCACGCAAGAAAAACAAGAGGTCATCCGCGTAGGACGCTACCTTAAGGTGCTTTCTCCCCATCTCGAGACCCAGCAAGGTCGCGTTGGCCCGAAGCGTCCGAAGGAGGGGTTCCAGGGTGAGGACGAAAATTAAGGGGGAGAGGGGACAACCCTGACGCGTGCTATTACCAATCAGGAAAGGAGAGGAAAGGATACCATTGACCCTAGTGGAAGCCGAGGGGTTGGAGTACAAAGAGGAGATCCAGGATTTCATGACCGGGCCAAGACCGATGTGATTCAGAACCTCAAAGAGGAAAGGCCAACCTACCCGGTCGAATGCCTTCTCCGCATCAGTAGAGAGAAGACAGAGCGGGAGGTCCCGAGAGCGAGCAAAATGGACGGCATTGATAACCTTCACAGTGTGATCTCTCGCCTCCCGTGAGGGAATAAAGCCAACCTGGTCGGAGTCCACTAGGTCAAGAAGGAGAGGGGCAAGGCGAGTGGCCAGAACCTTGGAAAAGATTTTCAAGTCCACATTAAGAAGGGAGATGGGTCTATAACTGGAGCAGAGAGCAGGATCCTTACCCTCCTTATGTATAACTGTAATGTGGGCTCTGGTCAGATCTGGAGGGAGGGAGGAACCCTCGGAGATGGAGTTAATGGCGTGCGACAGGGGGCCCAGGAGCAAGGGCGTGAACTTTTATAATAGGAAGCAGGGAGGCCATCAGGTCCCAGGGCCTTGCTAGGTTGCATGGACTTGAGAGCCTGCGCAACCTCATCACCGGTAATAGGAGCTTCCAATGAAGCCAGAGCCGCATTTGAAAGACGGGGCAAACCCGAGTCCTCGAGGTACCGTTTGATCGCTGGGAGAAGCGGAGAATCCGAGTGGACCGTGAAAGCAGGATAGAGGTTATACAGACGGCGGTAAAAACCGGCGAATTCCTCCGTGATACAATTCGGATCGGTGAGACGTGAACCCGAGGACCCTGCAATAAGGGGGACAAAGTTACGCGAGCACTGCTCCCGGAGGGACCGAGCTAAAGTCCTATTGCACTTGTTCCCGAACTCATAAAAATGACGTTGGCCTCTAGCTAAGAGGCATCTAGTCCTAATATCCAGACACTCGCGCAACTTCCTACGGGCCAAAAGAAGGGCAGCATGAACATCCGACGCATGCGAACATTTGTGGGTCTGCTCCAAAGAGACTACATCGGCTATCAAAGCCGCTATCTCACGAGACCTCTCCTTCTTCAAACGAGAGCCATGTTGAACCAGCACCCCCCTAATGACACACTTGTGAGCCGCCCAGAGCGTAACCGGGGAGACGTTGGCCGTGTCATTTTCCCGAAAATAAAATTCGAGAGCTGAAGAGACCGCCTGAGAAGTCGGAATGTCCTGAAGGAGCGACTCATTGAGGCGCCACTGCCAAGACCGAGGTCTCATGGCGGGGGATGACAGCTCAACATGGACCATCGCATGGTCGGAGAAGGTAATAGGATCGATCGTCGAACCACGGAGCAGAGCGACATCGGCATGCTGAACAAAGAAATAGTCTAGTCTGGAGTAAACATCGCGAGGGTGAGAATAGAATGAGTAATCCCGTACGTCCGGATGAATCACACGCCAAGCATCAATCAGATGGTGGGAGTGGAGGAGCCTGGGCCCGCAGGTACGACTGGCCACTGGAAATGTCCATTGTCCACGGGTCCAGAGCTAGGTTGAAGTCCCCACCCACCAAGAGAGTGCCCTCAGCAAAGTCAGAAAGCTATCTAGGATACGATCTAGGGTACCAATCTGGTCCGAATTGGGGAGATAAAGATTAGCAAAGGTGAACAAGGTGCCAGCCAACTCCCTCTTTACAAACAAGAACCTGCCTGTGTTGTCCGAGACCGCGGCCCGGAACTTCCACACCACTGTGCAACCAATCAGAATACTAACTCCTCTAGACTTAGAATCAGAGAAACAACTGTCATAACTATCAGGGTATCTAGAGGAAGAGAGAGAAGGAGCTGAGCCCTCCCGGAAATGCGTCTCCTGAATAAATGCAACCGCAGCCCTCTTACTCCAGAGTAGTCGCAAGAGAGAGGACCGCTTCTCCGGGGTGTTAAGCCCGTTCGCGTTGATAGAGGAAAAGATCAGTGAGTCTAAGGTGAGGATCCGGAGCACCCCTCAGGGCGGGGGAGAGAAAGGGGGAGAGGAAGGAGAAGGGGAGAAAGTAGAGAGGGGGAAGGGAAGGGGAAAGGAGAAAAATAGGGAGGGGAGGGGGAGGCGAGAGGAGAAGAGTAAAGGAGACCGAGAAGAAAGGAGGGAGGAGGAAGGTAGGAACAAAGGACCAAGGAAAAGGAAAAAGAAAAACAATCAAAAACGGCCAGGGAAAGGAGGGGGGGGGGGCGAGATACACCAGCTGGAACCGAAGCCCGCACCGCGCGGCAGCGGGGCACAAAACTTAACGGTAAGAGGAGAAACAAGAGAGCAAACAACATTACAGTCAATCAGGCAACAATGAAAAAATGCGGAGATACAATGTCAGCGGGCCGCGGCGGGCCCATCAAAGTCTACTCAGCGAGTAAGGATACAGAGCTCCCCGAGGGAGCCACAGCAGAGTCCACAAGGCACCGCCCCTGGTGCGGCAGCGGAGGGGAAGAAGGCCGAGCAGCGGTGGGAGGCACAGGGAGCGGGTACTCCAACCAGTCCGGCAGGGACAGACCCAGGACATCCAGAAAATTAGCCAGGGCCTCCGCCTGATCCGGGGAATGCAAAGTGAAGACAGCTCCATTGCGACGGACTTGAAGATGGAAGGGGTGACCCCAACGATAGGAGGCGCCAGAGTCCAAGACCATGCGAAGAACGGGTTTCAGGAGGCGCTGCATAGCCAAAGTGCAGCGGGAGACATCCGGGAGAAGGGTAATCGAACCGTCCATGAATGGAACCGGACCATGATGGCAAGCCGCCTGGAGGATATCCTCTTTCTCCTTGTAGAAATGTACCCGACAAAGGACATCTTTAGGATCAGTGGAGGAGGCCCTCCTGGGCCCCAAAACGCGGTGAAACCTGTCGATATTGATTGCAGTGTCTGTCAGTCTGGACAGAACGGTATTGAACACTGAGACAGCAATAGAGTGAAGCTCCCCTGTAGGCCCAGCATCAGGGATGCCCCGTAACTTTATATTGTTTTGGCGGCCCCTATTTTCCTGGTCATCCACCTGCAGTAAGAGATGACGGTTCAAATTGCGTTGAGTAGATAAGGTTTGCTCCACCGCCAGGAGATGCTGATCGATGGAGTCCGTACGGAGCTGTTGAGATGAAACCGTAGCCGAAAGAGAGTCCAGGTTAGCCTTGAAGCCATTTAGAATTTTGTCCTGCCACTCCTCCACCCTGCGAACAAGAACCTCCATGTCCGATTTAGTAGGCATGGCATGGAGTAACTCCCAGATATCTGACAACTTGGGGCGCTTGGGCCGTCCAGGGGAGGGAGAAGCCCTGGAAGAAGAAACAGATGAATCAGAGTCCATAGGAGCACGTAGTGTGGCAGGGGTAGAAGAGAAATCCAAGTCCACATCACGCTGCAGAGGGGGCCGAGTGGGGTCATCCCCGGGGGGCAGGGGTGAGACTTGTACTGGCTGATTGAGAGGGGAGCGGGCCCCAAGGGAGGGGGTCAGGTACATCTCAGGGGAGGCAGTGGAAGCCATGGCAGGAGGCAGGGGAGTGAGAGGCTGATGGCCACCAAGTCCAGGGTCTGGGTAAAAGGTCCTGAGGAGGCAGCCTCATGCAGTACCAGCAGAGAGCCGGGGATGGGAGGAAGGTCGGCCACTGAGGACAGTCCACCATGGGAGGTCGTAGGAGGAGCAGGAAGCATAGGAGGAGAAACAGACATGGCGTCCCAGGAAGAGGAGTGGGGGAGGGGGGCCGCCACGAGATCATCGCCGCCATTCCTGTGATATGCTGGTACCTGGTCAGCAGCAGTCCGGGGAGTCCCCATGCTGGGAGGAAGAAGCGCAGGAGCCAGGGAGGTCGCAGGAGGAGCCGGAGCAGAAGCCGTCACCGCAGGAGCCTGCTGCAGTACCGCCGGGACCGCCGAGGACAGGGAGGAAGCGCGCACCGGCGCCATGTTGGAGTCAGCAGATGGGGGAGCCGATGAGGCCGCGGCGAGGAGGAACCACGCCAGAGGAGGATCGAGCCGGGCAGAGGATGATGCCTTGCGGCCCACACGTCGAACCATGATGGAGCCGGGAACAGGTAAGTGCCGGATCCCAAGATAGGTGAAGAGATAGCCGTTGGGGTCCGGGAGCTCTGAGGGATCACGTCTTCACTAGAGATGAGCGAACACTGTTCGGATCAGCCGATCTGAACAGCACGCACCCATGGAAATGAATGGAAGCGCCTGTGACGCTGACTTTGCCGGCGGCCGGCCGGCGTCACAGGTGCTTTCATTCATTTCTATGGGTGCGTGCTGTTCGGATCGGCTAATCCGAACAGTGTTCGCTCATCTCTAGTCTTCACACCGCCATGTCCTAAGCCACGCCCCCCAGCGACTTCTACACTTGTCTGTGTATTCAACTCATCTGTATCCTCCAGAAACCAGAACATACCTCCCGCCAACTGGGACTGCGGGACAGGACCCCAAATTCGGTTTAGTTGGGCGGTATGCTGTTGTCTCCTACGTGTAGAGAATCCTTCTATCTCTGCCGGCTGCTGTGGCGCTCACCTGTAATCCTAGCTTCTCTGGGGCGCTTACGTTGTGGGATCGCTCCATTTGGGAGTCCTGGTCTGATCTGCCAGGGTCTGGTGTTAGCACTCTATACTCATCATTAATATAGTGACTCTGGTCGAAGACCTCGTGCACCAGCCCAAATATATAACACTATGTACGATCGTGTAGGATTGGAGGGCACTTACAAAAACCCACTTAATAGGTAATAGCACTTAGCAGTAGGACCGGAGCAACCAAAGTGATCCCCAGCCTTTCGTATTGCCGCAGATGGAAGTTTCTCTCTGGAACTTTCTGTAATAGTCGCCATTTCCAGGGAATTTTGTAGAGTTCTGCTCCTTCTGTGGGGTCTGGTGTTTCTGTTCATTACTGATAAGAGCGCTCAGGGGGTCACCGGCCCGGGTCAACAACCACATTCAGTCTTTACTCAGACGATAAGACACTTATATACAGATTGCACTTATGAACAGCCGGCTTGGAGTAGCCCAAAGTGACACCCAGTCTTTTTATGTCAATTTGTCTCTGCAACTTTTTGAAAAAGTCATTTGCAGGGCAGTGATGTCTCCTATGTGTAGAGAATCCCTCTATCTCTGCCGGGTGCTGTGGCGTGTACCTGTAATCCTAGCTTTTCTGGGGGGCTTAGGCTGTGGGATCGCTCCATTTGGGAGTTCTGGTCTGATCTGCCTGGGTCTGGTGTTAGCACTCTATGCTCATCATTAAAATGGTGACTCTGGTCTAAGACCTCGTGCACCAGCCCAAATATATAAAACTATGTACGATCGTGTAGGATTGGAGGGCACTTGAGAGATGGCACACAATAAGTAATAGCACTTAGCAGTAGGACCGGAGCAACCAAAGTGACCCCCAGCCTTTCCTATTGCCGCAGATGGAAGTTTCTCTCTGTAACTTTCTGTAATAGTCGCCATTTCCAGGGAATTTTGTAGAATTTTGAAACCAAAACTATTTTCTACAAGTTCCTGAAATGTAATGTAATGAAAGATTCTGAATGATAATCTGTTTTAGCCCAAACAGCAGCACAACTGGGGTATTCCTGCCCCTATGAGCTGTTAGGACAGGTGGAATCTTTAATTACCTAACAGCTTTGACCCCTATAAGAGGCCGGAAGACCAACTCCCCCTGGTGTTAGTAGCAAGTATAATACATAAGTACACGTTTATACAAATAACACAGATAGTACAATAATACAGCATAGGGAGGGAGCCTTGTGCTGCTGTTTGGGCTAACAGATTATCATTCATAATCTTTCATTCCCCCTACACCCAACAGCAGCACAACTGGGGATTTAGCAAGTATCGCTTTTACCCTAGGGTGGGTGATCCTGGCAGGTTGATGCCAACACAGAGTGTCCAAACGCTGTAGAGTCCGTCGTTCTCCAGTCCAGTCTATAATGCTTGGCGAATGTTAGATGTGAACTCCAGGAAGCCACGGCACATATCTGCTCTAAGGAAAGGGAACGCCTTTCGGCCCAAGATGTTGCCACTGCTCGGGTGGCATGGGCACGGACAAAGTCTGGTACCGGGAGGTCCTGGGTACGTAGGGAGCAGATAATGGCTTCCTTGATCCATCTTGACAGAGTTGGTTTGGATGCTTTGGCACCTCTATTGTGGCCAAACACGTTGACTAGTAAATTCTCTGATTTTCGGAAGGACGCAGTGCGCTCCAGGTAGATTCATAATGCTCTCACCAAGTCCAACTTGTGCATCTTCTCCTCCCACTCGGAGACAGGAGAGGGAAAAAGGTCAGTAAGACAATTACCTGGTTGATATTCTGAGAAGTGGGTACCTTTGGCAAGAATCCTGGAACGAACCTCAGCTGGACTCTGTCTGGAAAGAAGGTTATGAAGGGTTCGGAGGCCGCTAGGGCCTGTAGTTTGCCAACCCTCTTGACGGAGGTTATTGCCAGCAGGAAAGTCACTTTATATTATTATTATTATTATTTATATAGCACCATTAATCCCATGGTGCTTTACATTTGGGGGTTACATACAATACACAGAATATACAGGTAGATATAATACTAACAGTGACCGACTGGCACAGTGGGGTAGAGGGCCCTGCCCGCAGGGCTTACAATCTATGAGGGAAAGGGGGTAGAGACAGAAGGAGAGGGGGAGACTGTACAGATGGCGGTGCGGTGATATTGTTATTGGGGGGTGTAGGCCTTCCTGAATAGGGGAGTCTTCAGGGCCTTCTTGAAACCTGTGATTGTGGGAGTCAGTCTTATGTGTCATGGTAAGAAGTTCCAGAGTATGGGGGATGCACGAGGTCATTGGAGGATCTGAGGTTACGTGTGGGCAGGTAGCGCGAGATTAGTTCAGAGATATATGGAGGGGACAGGTGAGGATGAGGTCAGAGATATATGGAGGGGACAGGTGAGGTCAGAGATATATGGAGGGGACAGGTTGTGGATGGCTTTGTATGTTAGCGTTAGTAGCTTGAACTCAATTCGCTGGGCTATAGGTAGCCAGTGGAGGGACTGGCAGAGGGGAGCAGCCGATGAAGATCGTGGGGTGAGGTGGATTAAGCGAGCAGCACAGTTTAAGGTGGACTGGAGGGGAGCGAGAGTGTTAGCTGGGAGTCCATGGAGAAAGGTGTTGCAGTAGTCATATAGTATATATAGTATATATAGTCATGTAGTATATGACAGGTACTTCCATTCCACTTCCGATAAGGGTTCAAAGGTTGGAGAACAGAGACCCTGTAGAACCGCAGCCAGGTCCCAGGTAGGGACAGGAGGCTGCACTTGAGGGCGGAGTCTAGTAGCTCCTCTTAGAAACTGTCTGATTAGAGGATCTAGTGATAACCTGGTTTCCAGGAGAGCAGACAGAGCTGAAACTTGGACCTTCAGGGTAGCGGGTGCCAGCCCTCTTTCCAGGCCGTCTCGTAGAAATTCCAAGACTGCATCCCTGTTAGGGTCGCGCTGGTTACTCGTACACCAGTTTCGAAATATTCGGGCGACCCTCTGGTAGCTCTGGTTAGTCGATCCTGCTCTTGAGTGCGCCAATGTTCTTAGAACTCCCTGAGACAATCCTCTTTTGCCCCCTATGGGCTGGTTAACCTCCAGGCAGTGAGGTTGAATTTGTCCAGGCCTTAGCAAGGCCAACTGTTCCGGATTACCAGCTTCTGCGCTGGTGGAAGCCTCCAGTAGTTCCCCTGACTCATAGGAATGAAGTCGGTGAACCATACCCTTTTTGACCAGAACGGCATGCTCCCTATTGCCGATGTCTGGTTGTGCCTGAGTTTCGTCAATACCTTCGGAATGGGAGGAAAAATGTATGCCAGTTTGAACCTCCAAGGTATTGACAGGGCAGCCAACACCAAAGGGTTGTCCTTCCGGTACAGGGAGCAAAACCTTTCTACTCTGGCGTTGTAATGGGTGGCCATCAGATCCACCTCAGGGAGACCCCACCTCTTGTTGAGATGGTGAAAGGTACTCTGGTGTAGGGACCACTCGCCTGAGGTAGCTAATCTTTTGCTGATTTGGTCCGCTAGGATGCTTAGGCAACCTGGGAACTGAACTGCTGACAGCTGGGAGATCTTCTGCTGTGTCCAGGCGAAGATCCAGATGCTGACTTGTGGAAGGGAGGGGGACCCGGTTCCCCCTGTCTGATGCTGAGGCAGACTGTCGTCAGGTTGTCCGTCTGACCCCTGATCGTCTTCTTCCCAGGAAGTGATGCAAGCGTCGGAAGTCCCCAGCGAACTGCCATAAGCTCTCCCCAGCTGGATGAGCGCATTCTCTCCAGGTAATTCCAGGTGCCTTATACCGGGATCTCCCCCAGATGAGCTCCCCATCCTGTGAGGGAGGCATCTGTTGTCAACAGGGTCCAGGTAAACCTGGCCGAGGATTTCCCATTGCGAAGACGGGCTCACTGGGCTGGTGATTGCCGGGTGCTGATGGTTACCTGGAAAGGCTTTTATAGTCCCGAAGGACAGTGATTCCAGACTCTCAAGATCTCGTTGTGTAGTGAGCCCATACGCCACCGGGCCCAGGGAACTTCTTCTTTGGGGGCGGACATCGACCCTAGGACCTTCCTGGCTCTCGTGACCTTCCTGGTGGCAGAGAGATGATGAACCGCACAAGCAATCTTTCCCCTGCGAGGAGTGGACCAAGAGATCATTATGATGAGAGAGTCCTTGGTGAATCCCCAGAACTGGATCCGTACTGATGGAATCACTACTGGCTTTAGCCAGACTATTAGCCAGCCAGGCTGACACGACCAAGCTACTACGGTCTGAACCTGCATGGTAAGGGCCTCCTTGGCTTGGGCTCTGAGAAACTAGTCGTTCCGATAAGGGACTCTGAAGCTTCCTGGAAGGTGCAGGGTAGTAACGGCGGAGTTCTTTCCTTTAGGAAGGTATGGCGGACTGAAGGTCTGCCGTCTGGGAGGGTGGAGCATTGAAGATGCTGCATCTTTCCGTCTGGGTGTACAGCCACTGATAGAAACTTCCTGCGCATAATGAAGTTTGTAGTGTGCAGATCTGCGTCTCTCAAGTCCAGGGTGATAAAGGGGTCTCCGGGCCCTAGACGGGGTAACACTGCTTTGATTACCTTCATGCGGACCTGAATTCTGTGAATGAGCTGAATCAGGCTTCTGAGATCGGTAATCATATGCCATCCCTCTGATGTCTTGGGTACAAAAAAGATCGGAACGCCGAACCCCTGGCAGCGCACTACTAAAGGATCTAAGCTGGCTCCTTGCAGATGAAGTTGTTTGGTGCCCTAAAAAGGGCGAGTTGTTACACAATTGCCCACAGGGGGGGGCGGTGAAATATCTTCTGTACCTGTTCTGGATGGCTGAAATAACCCCGGGATCTTGTATGAACTGGCGCCGGGCGTGAAGATGATGAGGCAGACGCCCGCCTACCAGTGGGGGACTTGAGATGTGGGGGGCTTAGTCATAGGCCCTTCTTGTGCTCGCGGGAGGTGCCCCGCCCTCTACATCTGGACTGGGGGCCAGCGCGCCTCTGACCTCTGAAGCCCCTAGAGGATGATCTGCGGCCTCGAAAGGGAGCCCTCCTTCTTTCGGGCGGCTGTGGCAGATTCTTTGTTTTTGTATCTGCCAGGTTCTCCATAATCTTGTCAAGCTCCCTGTCGAAGAGCCTCCCCGGCTCGAATGGGAGCGCACAGAGCCCAAAATTTTGAGGTGTTGTCCACCCTCCACGGCTTCAGCCATAATGGGCGCCTGGCTACTGTAGAGAGAGCCATCGCTTTTGAAGCTAGCCTTGCCTGCATCCATGAGGCCTCTGCTAGGTGGTCCACCATTAAATTTATGTCGGACATGGCCGACAAGAGGTCGTCACAGTGGACCCCTGTGTCTATATCCCTAGATAGGGACGCTAGCTCGGCCCGCAGGCCAGAGACCACCTCATTGGCTGCGATGGCTACTGAGGCCTGAGAGGAGGCCGTAGAGTATGCCTATCTTAGGGACCCCTCTACACGGCGGTCCATTGGGTCCCACAGGATTGAGCCATCCTCTGCGGGAAGCACTGTTCAGCGTGACAACTTCGCCACAGCGATATCCACTTTGGGTGGCGGACCCCAGACTCCCTGCTGGGACTCAGATACCGGGAAGAGTGCTTTAAAGCGGGCAGATGGTGCGAAGGCTCTTTCTGGGCGCCTCCACTCTCCCTCCATGACGCGGACTAGGTCCGAATTGGCTCTGAATGTCTTCGACCTGTGGCTTGGTCCCTCACCAGCTTCGTGGTCTCTGGGCCTAATGGCCCTAAAGAGCCTACTCATTTTATCTAAGGGAAAAATTTCCCTTTCTGTCTCCTCTAGGTCCTCGTCCAAGGACTCCACCTCCCCGATGTGTAATCTTTCCAAGGAGGGGAGGGAGGGCTCGGCCACATCTAGCCGGGGCCTCTTCGCCAAATGAGAAAGGGTGTCACCCACGTTTCTCATGGCCTGGGAGACAAAGTCCTTGACCCATGAGACTACCTCTCTAATAGGGGTAGCCTCAGAGGGGGGGGGCCTACAGCCTTGACAGAATCTGTACTCACAGGCATCTGGGAGGGGAATTCTGCATCTGGCGCAGGCCAGATGTTTCCTTTTTGACATGGTCTTCCTTCGCGGCAGGGCTGCAAGAAAAAAGCACAGTGAGCAGAATCCAGGCTGTGGGGGGCCCAATTTTAGGCCCCCTGCATGTCTGCTCCCCTTACCGGATGACGATGAGGAAGACATACTGCAAGAGAGGAGAAAACACACAAAAATGCAATAAGGAGGACCTCCTAAACCTTGCAGTAAACCCCCCCCCCCCTCTCCGCCCCTCCTTCTCCACCAAACCTTTTTCCTTTTACATAAGGTAAGAAGCGCAGATCTCAGTACAATGCCTGCAACCGAAGCGACAAGCAAAGGCACTCTGGTGGAGGAAGGTTTAAATAGGGGACCTGGGGGAGGGGGGAGGACCTGTGTACGCCCCCTCTGCAGACTCAGTCTTTGCTGAAACCAGGGGCGCTCCCCACCGGAAGGGGCACCCTAATATGGGGAAGACTCAGAGCTTCCTTCTTCTTCTTTCTTATTTATTTCTTTTTTTTTTCTCTTTATCCCCGGCAGCCGCGGCCCCGACTGGGCGTGGACTGCGCATGTGCGGCAAATCCTGGAAGCGGTCCTCGTTGCGACTGGAAACTCTGCTCTGCAGAGTGGTTTCTAGGGCTGTCCTGGAAAGAAAGGTTCCGCGGCATCCGGCCAGGAGTACCGAGCGCCGCTCGAATGTAGGAAGATGACCTGCCCGACATCAGGAGGAGAAGGGAGCCCCCGGACAGCGCAGCAGGAGAGAGGATCTAACCACGCAAGGTAGGTAAATCAAAGGGGGGAGAGGGGACCCTTGTAAGAGGTCAGAACACCTCCCCCACAGGACAGAAAAAAAACACAAGGGGGAGATGGTCTTCCGGCCTCTTATAGGGGTTAAAGCTGTTAGGAAATTAAAAATTTGGGCGTACGGGGAATATAAGATGCGGGAAATTACTTCACAGTATGGAGGTCTCTAACCAGGGAAGTGGTGATGGCGCATTCATTAAACAAGTTCATAGAGGGCCTGGGCGCCTTTCTTGAAGAGAATAATATTACAGCTATGGAGTTTAGATTTTAAGGACACGTTGATCCAGGGTTTTATACTGACGGTCAGATTGGAGCCGGGAAGTTTTTTTTTCCCCAGGAGCCTCATGGGGTTTTTGCTTTCCCCTGGATCAGCACTGTAGGGGATTGTAGGGTTATAGGTTGGACTAGAAGGACTAATGTCTTCATCCAACCTCATCTACTATGTAACATCCTACACAACATTACACTAAACTTACAAGAATCCAGGACTCAGGGAAACTTCCTTGGAATTGTCTCCAGCACAGATGTCTGACAAATGTCTCAGCTTTCCTATGTCTTTGCTGTGGGATTTCCATGAGCTTGATGTTTGGTATGTGTAGAGAATCCCTCTATCTCTGCCGGGTGCTGTGGCGTGTACCTGTAATCCTAGCTTCTCTGGGGGGCTTAGGCTGTGGGATCGCTCCATTTGGGAGTTCTGGTCTGATCTGCCTGGGTCTGGTGTTAGCACTATGCTCATCAGTAATATGGTGACTCTGGTCTAAGACCTCGTGCACCAGCCCAAATATATAACACTATGTACGATCGTGTAGGATTGGAGGGCACTTCTAAAAATGCAATTAATAGGTAATAGCACTTAGCAGTAGGACCGGAGCAACCAAAGTGACACCCAGCCTTTTTATTATTATTATTTATTTATATAGCACCATTAATCACATAGTGCTCTGTACATTAGTATATTAATCCCATGGTGCTCTGTACATTATTATATTAATCCCATGGTGCTCTGTACATTATTATATTAATCCCATGGTGCTGTACATTATTATATTAATTCCATGGTGCTTTACATTTGGGGGTTACATACAATACACAGAATATACAGGTAGATATAATACTAACAATGACTGACTGGCACAGTGGGGTAGAGGGCTGGGCCCGCGAGGGATTACAGTCTATGGGGGAAAGGGGGTAGAGACAGAAGGAGAGGGGGAGACCGTACAGATGGCGGTGCGGTGATAGTGTTATTGGGGGTGTAGGCCTTCCGGAATAGGGGAGTCTTCAGGGCCTTCTTGTGATTGTGGGGGTCAGTCTTATGTGTCTTGGTAAGGAGTTCCAGAGTATGGGGGAGGCCTTTCCTATTGCCGCAGATAGAAGTTTCTCTCTGTAATTTTTTGTATTAGTCACCATTTTCAGGGAATTTTGTAGAGTTCTGCTCCTTCTGTGGGGTCTGGTGTTTCCCTTCATTACCGATAAGAGCACTCAGGGGGTCACCGGCCTGGTTCAACCACATTCAGTCTTTACTAGAGATGAGCGAGTAATGTTCGGATCAGCCGATCCGAACAGCACGCTCGCATAGAAATGAATGGACGTAGTCGGCACGCGGGGGGTTAAGCGGCCGGCCGACGTCAAGGCGGAAGTACCAGGTGCATCCATTCATTTCTATGGAGCGTGCTGTTCGGATCGGCTGACTCATCTCATCTCTAGTCTTTACTTAGACGATGTCCCACTAATATACAGATTGCACTTATGAACAGCCAGTGTGGAGTAGCCCAAAGTGATACCCAGCCATTTTATGCGAATTTGTCTCTGCAACTTTTTGAAATAGTCATTTGCAGGGCAGTGATGTCTCCTATGTGTAGAGAATCCCTCTATCTCTGCCGGGTGCTGTGGCGAGTACCTGTAATCCTAGCTTCTCTGGGGGGCTTAGGCTGTGGGATCGCTCCATTTGGGAGTTCTGGTCTGATCTGCCTGGGTCTGGTGTTAGCACTATGCTCGTCAGTAATATGGTGACTCTGGTCTAAGACCTCGTGCACCAGCCCAAATATATAAAACTATGTACGATCGTGTAGGATTGGAGGGCACTTACAAAAATCCACTTAACAAGTAATAGCACTTAGCAGTAGGACCGGAGCAACCAAAGTGACACCCAGCCTTTCCTATTGCTGCAGACGGAAGTTTCTCTCTGGAACTTTCTGTAATTGTCGCCATTTCCAGGGAATTTTGTAGAGTTCTGCTCCTTCTGTGGGGTCTGGTGTTTCCATTCATTACTGATAAGAGCGCTCAGGGGGTCACTGGCCCGGGGTCAACAACCACATTCAGTCTTTACTTAGACAACGTCCCACTAATATACAGATTGCACTTATGAACAGCCAGTGTGGAGTAGCCCAAAGTGATACCCAGCCATTTTATGCGAATTTGTCTCTGCAACTTTTTGAAATAGTCATTTGCAGGGCAGTGATGTCTCCTATGTGTAGAGAATCCCTCTATCTCTGCCGGGTGCTGTGGCGAGTACCTGTAATCCTAGCTTCTCTGGGGGGCTTAGGCTGTGGGATCGCTCCATTTGGGAGTTCTGATCTGCCTGGGTCTGGTGTTAGCACTATGCTCATCAGTAATATGGTGACTCTGGTCTAAAACCTTGTGCACCAGCCCAAATATATAAAACTGTGTACGATCGTGTAGGATTGGAGGGCACTTGAGAGATGGCGCACAATAAGTAATAGCACTTAGCAGTAGGACCGGAGCAACCAAAGTGACACCCAGCCTTTCCTATTGCCGCAGATGGAAGTTTCTCTCTGGAACTTTCTGTAATTGTCGCCATTTCCAGGGAATTTTGTAGAATTTTGAAACCAAAACTATTTTCTACAAGTTCCTGAAATGTAATGTAATGAAAGATTATGAATGATAATCTGTTTTAGCCCAAACAGCAGCACAACTGGGGTATTCCTGCCCCTATGAGCTGTTAGGACAGCTTTGACCCCTATAAGAGGCCGGAAGACCAACTCCCCCTTGTGTTAGTAGCAAGTATAAAGTACAGCGTGTATTTCATAGAAATAATATAAAATAGTACAACATAGTACAATAATACAGCACAGGGAGGGAGCCTTGTGCTGCTGTTTGGGATAAGGGAAAACACATTATCATACATAATCTTCCAATCCCCCTACGCCCAACAGCAGCACAACTGGGGATTTAGCGAGTATCGCTTTTACCCTAGGCTGGGTGATCCTGGCAGGCTGGTGCCAACACCGAGTGTCCAAACGCTGTAGAGTCCGTCGTCCGCCAGTCCAGTCTATAATGCTTGGCGAATGTTAGATGTGAACTCCAGGAAGCCGCGGCACATATCTGCTCTAAGGAAAGGGAACGCCTTTCGGCCCAAGATGTTGCCACTGCTCGGGTGGCATGGGCTCGGACAAAGTCTGGTACCGGAAGATCTTGAGCACGTAGGGAGCAGATAATGACTTCCTTGATCCATCTTGGCAGAATTGGTTTGGATGCTTTGGCACCTCTATTGTGGCCAAACACGTTGACTAGCAAATTCTCTGATTTCCGGAAGGATGCAGTGCGCTCCAGGTAGATTCGTAATTCTCTCACCAAGTCTAACTTGTGCATCTTCTCTTCCCACTCCGAGGTGGGAGAGGGAAAAAAAGCTGATAAGACAATTACCTGGTTGATATTCTGAGAAGTGGGTACCTTTGGCAAAAATCCTGGAACGAACCTCAGCCGGACTCTGTCTGGAAAGAAGGTTATGAAGGGTTCGGAGGCCGCTAGGGCCTGCAGTTCGCCAACCCTCTTGGCGGAGGTTATTGCCAGCAGGAAAGTCACTTTATATGACAGGTACTTCCAATCCACTTCAGATAAGGGTTCAAAGGGTGGAGTACAGAGCCCCTTTAGAACCGCAGCCAGGTCCCAGGTAGGGACAGGAGGCTGCACTTGTGGGCGGAGCCTAGCAGCCCCTCTTAGGAATTGTTTGATAAGAGGATCTTGAGATAATCTAGTCTCCAGGAGAGCAGACAGAGCTGAAACTTGGACCTTCAGGGTAGCGGGTGCTAGCCCCCTTTCCAGGCCATCTTGTAGGAACTCCAAGACTGAATTTCTCCGTAATATCTGGGCGATCCTTCGATAGCTCTGATTAGTTGATTCCGCTCTTGAATGTGCTAGGGTCCTTAGCACTCCCTGGGACAATCCTCCTTCTCCGCATACGTCATTGTTAACCTCCAGGCAGTGAGGTTGAATTTGTCCAGGCCCTGGCACGGCCGGCTGTTTAGAGTTACCAGGTTTCGGACTGTTGGAAGCCTCCAGTAGTTCCCCCGACTCTTAAGCATGAGGTCGGTGAACCATGCCCTTTTTGGCCAGAATGGCATGATCACTATTGCCGAGGTCTGGTCCTGCCTGAGTTTCGCCAATACCGTCGGAATGGGAGGAAAAACGTATGCCAGTTTGAACCTCCAAGGTATTGACAGGGCATATACCGCCAAAGGGTTGTCTTCCCGGTACAGGGAGCAAAACCTTTCTACTTTGGCGGTGTATTGGGTGGCCATCAGATCCACCTCGGGGAGACCCCACATCTCGGTGAGATGGTGAAAGATGTCTTGGTTTAGAGACCATTCTCCTGAGGCTGTCAAACCTCTGCTGAGTTGATCCGCCAGGATGTTCAGACAACCTCAGATGTGTACCGCTGACAACTGGAGAAGATTCTGTTCTGCCCAGGCGAAGATCAAGTTGGTAACCTGCAGAAGAGAGGGGGACCTGGTTCCCCCTTGTTTGTTGATGTAACGGACTGCCGTCAGGTTGTCCGTCCGTATCTTAACTGCTTTCCCCCGCAAAACACGCGCAAATGTCAGAAGTGCTCGGTGAACTGCCGTAAGCTCGTGCCAATTGGATGAGCGCATTCTCTCCAGATGGTTCCATGTACCTTGTGCCAGGGTCTCCCCCAGATGAGCTCCCCATCCTGTGAGGGAGGCATCTGTTGTCAACAGAGTCCAGGTGAACCTGACCGAGGACTGCCCATCTCGTAGATGGGACCACCAGGATAGTGAACGCCGGGTGCTGATGGTTGACTGGATAGGCTTCTGTAGTCCCGAAGGACTGTGATTCCAGACTCTCAAGATTTCGCTCTGCAGTGGGTGCATGTGCCACAGGGCCCAGGGGACTGCTTCTATGGAGGCGGACATCAATCCTTGGACCTTCATGGCCATCCTGATCGTAACCTTCCTGGTGACGGAGAGATGATGAACTGCTCGAGCAATCTTTTCCTTGCGAGGAGAAGGCAGAGAGATCATCATATTGATAGAGTCTAAAATGAAACCCAGGAACTGGATTCGTGTTGATGGAATTATGACTGACTTCTGCCAGTTTATTAGCCAGCCCAGCTGGCTTAGCAAAGCTACTATGGTCTGTACTTGCGTAGTGAGAACCTCCTTTGACTGAGCCTTGAGAAGCCAGTCGTCCAGATATGGGACTATGAAGATCCCTTGGAGGCGCAGGGCGGCAGCGACCGGAGCTATCACCTTTGTGAAGGTGTGGGGGGCTGATGATATGCCGAATGGTAGTGCGGTGAACTGAAGGTGCAGTAGTCTTCCATCTACAGTCCTATGAAAAAGTTTGGGCACCCCTATTAATCTTAATCATTTTTAGTTCTAAATATTTTGGTGTTTGCAGCAGCCATTTCAGTTTGATATATCTAATAACTGATGGACACAGTAATATTTCAGGATTGAAATGAGGTTTATTGTACTAACAGAAAATGTGCAATATGCATTACACCAAAATTTGACCGGTGCAAAAGTATGGGCACCTCAACAGAAAAGTGACATTAATATTTAGTAGATCCTCCTTTTGCAAAGATAACAGCCTCTAGTCGCTTCCTGTAGCTTTTAATCAGTTCCTGGATCCTGGATAAAGGTATTTTGGACAAACAATTCAAGTTCAGTTAAGTTAGATGGTCGCCGAGCATGGACAGCCCGCTTAAAATCATCCCACAGATGTTCAATGATATTCAGGTCTGGGGACTGGGATGGCCATTCCAGAACATTGTAATTGTTCCTCTGCATGAATGCCTGAGGATTTGGAGCGGTGTTTTGGATCATTGTCTTGCTGAAATATCCATCCCCGGCGTAACTTCAACTTCGTCACTGATTCTTGAACATTATTCTCAAGAATCTGCTGATACTGAGTGGAATCCATGCGACCCTCAACTTTAACAAGATTCCCGGTGCCGGCATTGGCCACACAGCCCCAAAGCATGATGGAACCTCCACCAAATTTTACAGTGGGTAGCATGTGTTTTTCTTGGAATGCTGTTTCTTTTTGGACGCCATGCATAACGCCTTTTTTATAACCAAACAACTCAATCTTTGTTTCCAAAATGAAGCTGCCTTGTCCAAATGTGCTTTTTCATACCTCAGGCAACTCTATTTGTGGCGTACGTGCAGAAACGGCTTCTTTCTCATCACTCTCCCATACAGCTTCTCCTTGTGCAAAGTGCGCTGTATAGTTGACCGATGCACAGTGACACCATCTGCAGCAAGATGATGCTGCAGCTCTTTGGAGGTGTCTGTGGATTGTCCTTGACTGTTCTCACCATTCTTCTTCTCTGCCTTTCTGATATTTTTCTTGGCCTGCCACTTCTGGGCTTAACCAGAACTGTCCCCGTGGTCTTCCATTTCCTTACTATGTTCCTCACAGTGGAAACTGACAGGTTAAATCTCTGAGACAACGTTTTGTATCCTTCCCCTGAACAACTATGTTGAACAATCTTTGTTTTCAGATCATTTGAGAGCGGGCTGTCCATGCTCGGCGACCATCAAACTTAACTGAACTTGAATTGTTTTGTAGAAAGAAATGGTCCAAAATACCTTCATCCAAGATCCAGGAACTGATTAAAAGCTACAGGAAGCAACTAGAGGCTGTTATCTAGAGGATGTACTAAATATTAATGTCACTTTTCTGTTGAGGTGCACATACTTTTGCACCGGTCATATTTTGGTTTAATGCATATTGCGCATTTTCTGTTAGTACAATAAACCTCATTCCAATCCTGAAATATTACTGTGTCCATCAGTTATTAGATATATCAAACTGAAACGGCTGTTGCAAACACCAAAATATTTAGAACTAAAAATGATTAAGATTAATAGGGGTGCCCAAACTTTTTCATAGGACTGTATATTGCAACCCTTAGAAATTTCCTGTGTGCGGGAAAGATAGGTACGTGGAGAAAAGCATCCCTTAGGTCCAGGGAGACGAAATGATCTCCAGGCTGTAGAAAGGGTAGCACAGACTTGTGCGGAACCGTAGCACAGACTTGTGCGGAACCGTACCTTGTGGATGAACTGATTCAGATAGCTGAGATCAATAATCATTCGCCATCCGCCCGAAGTCTTGGATACCAGGAAAACCGGAGAGTAGACACCTTGGCCCTGTTCCACTTGAGGAACAAGTTCCAGCGCTGCCTTGTCCACGTATTCTTGGACAGATTTCTCCCGATGAAGTTGTTTGGGGCCCTGAAAAGGGCGAGTTGTTACAAATCTGTCTACAGGACTAGATGTGAAGACAATCCTGTAGCCCTCCTACACTGTTTGAATGACCCAGGGGTCCCAGGTGTGCAGGCGTCAGGCAGCTGCATGGTAGGAAAGACAGCCGCCTACTTCGGAGGGAATTGGGGGGCGGGAGGTAACACCGTCAGAGGGCCTTCCTGCGCTCACGGGAGGTACCACGTCCTCTACCTCTGGACTGAGGTCCAGCGCGCCTATGACCTTTGGAGCCTCTCTGAGAAAATCCACGTCCTCGAAAGGATCTTCGCCTCTCAGCAGGTTGGGGGAGATTCTTCCCTTTGGAGACAGCGAGGCCCTCCATTATTCTGTCCAGCTCCCTGCCCAAGAGCCTACCTGGTTCGAAGGGAAGAGAGCAGAGGCTGAACTTCGATGAGTTGTCCACCCACCAAGGCTTCAGCCATAAGGGACGTCTGGCTGCAGTAGAGAGAGCCATCATTCTAGCCGCCAGACTTGCCTGGAAACGCGTAGCATCCGAAAGATGGTCAACCAGCAGGTTGATGTCCTTTACTGCTGACAGTCGATCGTCCCGATTAATTCCCGCATCAATATCCCTACTAAGGGATCGCAATTCAGAATGGAGGCCCGAGACGACCTCATTAGCCGCGATCGCCACAGAGGACTGAGCGGAGGAGGCTGCATACATACGCCTCATGGACCCTTCTTGCTGGCGGTCCATGGGATCTTGTAGACCCGACCTGTCTTCTGCGGGGAGCACTGTGCGCCGGAGAGCTTCGCTACCGCGATGTCCACCTTGGGCGGTGGACCCCAGGCCCCCAGCTGGGATTCCGAGGTAGACAATAGCGCTCTAAATCTTTTGGATGAGACGAACGCCCTTTCAGGACGTCTCCAGTCTCCCTCCATGGTCCGGATTAGATCCGAGCTGCCTCTGAAGGTCTTCGACGTATGGCTCGGCCCCTTGCCAGCCTCTCGGTCTCTAGGCCTGATGATTTTAAATAACCTAGGCATCCTCTCTAGTGGGAAAATTTCCTTCTCCGCATCCTCCGGATCCTCGGAGGAAGAATCCACCTCCCTGATCTGAAGCTCCTCAGGGGGGGGGGGGGGGAGAGGGCTCAGATGACTCTAGGCGGGGCCTCTTCGCCAGGTGGGAAACGGTGTCTTCCACCTTTCTCATGGAGTGGGACACTAAGTCTTTGACCCACAACACTACCTCTCGGATGGGGGTGGGTTCAGAGGGAGGAGCTCTGCACCCCTTGCAAAACCTGTGTTCACAGGAATCTGGTATCGGGATCCTGCAATTGGCACAGGCCAGATGCTTCCTCTTTGACGCACTCTTTCTCCTAGGAGGGAGGGCGGAAGAGGATGAAGATGACATTCTAGGAAAAAGAAGAAACAGACAATCAATCTCCTTAAATCAGCAGGTAAACCACCCACTCCCTCCCCCTCCACCAGACCTCTACGAAGTAGGAACTTTGTCTCAACAAAGCAATCAGCAAACAGTAATCACTACTCTGACACAGGGTGCTTGAGTAGGTGCCTGTAACCGAAACGACAAGCAAGAACTAGGCGGTGGAGGGGGGTTTAAATAGGACTTCCAGTAGGAAGGGGAGGGGCCGGAATCCAGAAGCCTCGCCCACGGTCTCTACCCCCCCCCCCCCCCCCCCGTCCAGGGTGGAGGGAGGGGGGCGGACTATGATACAAAGTCCAACTAGTGGACTGGAGGAGCGCAGAGACTCCCAAAAAATCTAGTCTGCAGCCTACTCCGGGTTGCGACCTACCGCACATGCGCGGCCGGACCGGAAATGGCCGCCTGGCTTCCCAGAACACCTCTACCCCTACCACCTGTCCTGTCCCACAGGACAGAAAAAAACACATGGGGGAGTTGGTCTTCCGGCCTTTTATAGGGGTCAAAGCTGTTAGGTAATTAAAAATTCCACCTGTCCTAACAGCTCATAGGGGCAGGAATACCCCAGTTGTGCTGCTGTTGGGCGTAGGGGGAATAGAAGGTTATGGAGAAAATGGAAAACCAAAATGTAGTAACAGCCTTGGTGGGGGGCGGGGGTCTGACCTGAGATTTATCTTCCATGTTCTGTTTTACAACTCATGGGACAAATATACAAGTATAGGACTCACAGAGACTTGGATGGAATATTTTGTAAGATGGACACGGCGGAGACCCAGGTTCATTGCCCACAATCACAGACAGTCTGGTTGTTGGTATTTAGGGGGTTATCTGGTTTCTACTATTGATATCCTACCCTTAGGAGAGGCCATCAATGCTAGATCTGTGGGGGTCCAACACCTGGGACTCTGCAGATCAGCTATAACAAGATGTTGCGGCTCCCAATAATACTTATATTCTGGGCGCTGCGCTGTCACTCGCCGGTGGGTGTAGGTTCTTTAGTGCTGCCAATCACGTGTAGCTATAAAACCGTCAGGGGGGTCTTTCCGCCAAGCAGATAGAGAGGGTACATATAGGGACCCTGGATCCTGGCCGGTCTATCTGTATTAAATAGCCAGGTCAGTGCTGTACAGTGCCCCCTCATGTTTACCTTATTTCCACCACTCCAGCCGATAACGACCTATTTAAAAAAAAACAAAAAAAACGCTGCGGTAGCGACTGTCGCCAGGCCCCTAATATCTCAGGCCCTGTGCCAGCCGCTACCACTGCTTCCCCGGTAATTACACCACTGCCCTTCATTATGTTCCTCCTCAATTTGCCCACAAGGTTAACATAAAAATCAGTGTTACTTACCCCTCCTCGCTGCTCTGTCTGCAGTCTCACTTACGGAGTTGTAGTGAATGACATCATCACATCGCGCCTACATCTCCAGGAGCCGGAGCTCAGCGGTGAAGCAGGAACTGAGATGTGACAGCAACTACTATACTTTTTTTTTTTTTTATAAATTCTTTATTTATAAAACACAAGAACAAACAAAAGGGAAAACAGTTTGAGGCAATGAACAAGCCAGCAGCAAAACAAGGGTGGCCCACGAAAAAAATAAGGGCCCAAAAGCTAAAAACAGAACAAGGAGCGCGGGGATAGAGCCTCTACTCCAGCAATAAAGTGAGAGAGGCACCGGCATCGCCAAGGAACACTAAAGAGGTGGAGGAGGGGTAGGAAGGGGAAACCAGGAGGGATCGAAAGGGGAAAGCAGGAAAATAAGAAGAGGGAGAGGCGGGAAAGGGCAGAAAGCACACGAAAGGGATGAGGAGGAGACGAAGGGGGGGGGCTCCGGGACCAAGCTGCCAAGTGAAACGCAGACCTAACCCATGACATCTCTGTAAGACTGGGACCCCTGAAAAAGGATCCACGGGGTCCAAGCCTTCAAGAAAGCCTCGTGGGAGTCTCAGAGAGACGCCGTGAGCTCCTCCATAGATTGGATGTCCTCTACCTTGCGAATCCAATGGCGAAGAGACGGGGGGTTGGGGGATTTCCACAACGCCAGAACGCAGGCCCTGGCGGCATTGATCAGATGACGGATCGCTGATTTACGGTAGGCTCGGCGGGGAATACTAGAAAGGTGGAGGAGGAAACAAGCCGGTGTATTAGGGAGGGCAGTTTGGAAGATCTGGGATGTCAGGCGGTGGACTCCATCCCAGAAGTCCCTTAGGGCTGAGCAACCCCAAAAAACATGGAGGAGAGTCCCCTCCTCCAAACCACAGCGCCAACAGAGTGGAGAGGTAGACGGAAAGAACTTGTGAAAGAGAGAGGGGACATGGTACCACCTGGTAAGGATCTTGTAATCCGCCTCTTGATACTTACAGGCCATAGAGCTCTTATGGGCTAGTTCCAAGATCCTTGAGCATTCCACATCTGAGAAGGAGAGATTGAGATCAGCCTCCCATTTGGACAAAAAATCAGGTCTGTGGTTCGGAGGAGGGGAGACCAGCATCATGTAGAGCTCCGACAAGGAGTGACGCAGAAGCCCAGAGCCCGTACAAGCCTTCTCAAAGCCCGTAAGAGGCCTATCGAAGTTCCCCGAGACACGAAGGGAGGAAATGAAATGGGAGAGCTACAAAACCCTCCAGAGGCCGAGGGGGGTAGGCCCATTTCGGAATGAGGAGCCGCAAGCGAGCGCCATGTACCATCCGTACGGTAATGAAGGACGCTCTGCAAGCCTGCATTGGACCAGACTCGGAACGGACCTCCAGTGAGCCCAGCAGGAAATGCTGGGTTCCCTAAAACAGGAAAGAGGGGGCAAGGAGAAGGGGAAAGGCAAACCTTACGGAGGAGCGATCTACATACCTTAAGAGTCGGTCCGATCGTGGGGTGAGAGTTAAGAAAGGGAGGAGTGACTGAGTCCAACCAGGGAAGCAAATGGAGCGGAAGATTCGAAAAAGAGTCCTCCGGGGAGACCCACTGTTTGAAGGGGGAGTGGCAGCACCAATCGATCACCCGCTGCAGGAGAGCAGCCTCATAGTAGCGGCGGGGGTCCGGTAGGCCCAGACCCCCCATTGTTTCGGGAGAGTCAAAGTGGAACGCGCAAGCCTGGCACGTTTACCCTGCCAAACAAAACGGACTAGATCAGAGTAGAGTAGCTTAAAAAGCTAGGGAGGACATGAATCGGCAAAGTTTGCAGTAGGTAGAGGAGCCTTGGCATTACATTCTTTTTATAAATGGCACAGCGACTGAACCAGATATAGGTGCCTCTCGCCCACCTTTTCAGGTCCAGGCGAACAGTCTTAAATAGAGGAAGATAGTTCGTGGCAAAGAGATCTCGAAGGTCCCCAGGAATTCACACCCCTAGGTATTTGATGGCCGATCGAGACCAGTGGAAGGGAAAAGTGAGAGCAAGGGAGGATCTAAGCCCCGGTGTCAAAGAGACATCAAGCGCCTCAGACTTTTGATAATTGATTTTGAAGTTGGTAAGAAGGGGGACAACACGTCCAGCTCGGAAATCAAGACAGGGAGGGAAAAAGAGGGGTCACGCAAGAAAAACAAGAGGTCATCCGCGTAGGACGCTACCTTAAGGTGCTTTCTCCCCATCTCGAGACCCAGCAAGGTCGCGTTGGCCCGAAGCGTCCGAAGGAGGGGTTCCAGGGTGAGGACGAAAATTAAGGGGGAGAGGGGACAACCCTGACGCGTGCTATTACCAATCAGGAAAGGAGAGGAAAGGATACCATTGACCCTAGTGGAAGCCGAGGGGTTGGAGTACAAAGAGGAGATCCAGGATTTCATGACCGGGCCAAGACCGATGTGATTCAGAACCTCAAAGAGGAAAGGCCAACCTACCCGGTCGAATGCCTTCTCCGCATCAGTAGAGAGAAGACAGAGCGGGAGGTCCCGAGAGCGAGCAAAATGGACGGCATTGATAACCTTCACAGTGTGATCTCTCGCCTCCCGTGAGGGAATAAAGCCAACCTGGTCGGAGTCCACTAGGTCAAGAAGGAGAGGGGCAAGGCGAGTGGCCAGAACCTTGGAAAAGATTTTCAAGTCCACATTAAGAAGGGAGATGGGTCTATAACTGGAGCAGAGAGCAGGATCCTTACCCTCCTTATGTATAACTGTAATGTGGGCTCTGGTCAGATCTGGAGGGAGGGAGGAACCCTCGGAGATGGAGTTAATGGCACGCGACAGGGGGCCCAGGAGCAAGGGCGTGAACTTTTATAATAGGAAGCAGGGAGGCCATCAGGGCCCGGGGCCTTGCTAGGTTGCATGGACTTGAGAGCCTGCGCAACCTCATCACCGGTAATAGGAGCTTCCAATGAAGCAAGAGCCGCATCCGAAAGACGGGGCAAACCCGAGTCCTCGAGGTACTGTTTGATCGCTGGGAGAAGCGGAGAGTCCGAGGGGACCGTGGAAGCAGGAGAGAGGTTATATAGACGGCGGTAAAAAAACGGCGAATTCCTCCGCGATACGATTCGGATCAGTGAGACGTGAACCCGAGGACCCTGCAATAAGGGGGACAAAGTTACGCGAGCGCTGCTCACGGAGGGACCGAGCTAAAGTCCTACTGCACTTGTTCCCGAACTCATAAAAATGACGTTGGCCTCTAGCTAAGAGGCACCTAGTCCTAATATCCAGACGCTCGCACAACTTCCTGCAGGCCAAAAGAAGGGCAGAATGAACATCCGACGCGTGCGAATGTTTGTGGGTCTGCTCCAAAGAGACTACATCGGCTATCAAAGCTGCTATCTCACGAGACCTCTCCTTCTTCAAACGAGAGCCATTTTGAACCAGCACCCCCCTAATGACACACTTGTGAACCAGCCAGAGCGTAACTGGGGAGACGTCGGCCGTGTCACTTTCCCGAAAATAAAATTCGAGAGCTGAAGAGACCGCCTGAAAAGTCGGAATGTCCTGAAGAAGCGACTCATTGAGGCGCCACTGCCAAGACCGAGGTCTTATGGCGGGGGATGACAGCTCAACATGGACCATTGCATGGTCGGAGAAGGTAATAGGATCGATCGTCGAACCACGGAGCAGAGCGACATCGGCATGCCGAACAAAGAAATAGTCTAGTCTGGAGTGAACATCGTGAGGGTGAGAATAGAATGAGTAATCCCGTACGTCCGGATGAATCACACGCCAAGCATCAATCAGATGGTGGGAGTGGAGGAGCCTGCGAACCCGGCAAAGCGCCCAGGCCGGCAGGTACGACTGGACACTGGAAATGTCCATCGACGGGTCCAGAGCTAGGTTGAAGTCCCCACCCACCAAGAGAGTGCCCTCAGCAAAGTCAGAAAGCTATCTAGGATACGATCTAGGGTACCAATCTGGTCCAAATTGGGGAGATAAAGATTAGCAAAGGTGAACAAGGTGCCAGCCAACTCCCTCTTTACAAACAAAAACCTGCCTGTGTTGTCCGAGACTGCGGCCCGGAACTTCCACGCCACTGTGCAACCAATCAGAATACTAACTCCTCTAGACTTAGAATCAGAGAAACAACTGTCATAACTATCAGGGTATCTAGAGGAAGAGAGAGAAGGAGCTGAGCCCTCCCGGAAATGCGTCTCCTGAATAAATGCAACCGCACCCCTCTTACTCCAGAGTAGTCGCAAGAGAGAGGACCGCTTCTCCGGGGTGTTAAGCCTGTTCGCGTTGATAGAGGAAAAGATCAGTGAGTCCAAGGTGAGGATCCGGAGCACCCCTCAGGGCGGGGGAGAGAAAGGGGGAGAGGAAGGAGAAGGGGAGAAAGGAGAGAGGGGGAAGGGGAAAGGAGAAAAATAGGGAGGGGGGGGAGGCGAGAGGAGAAGAGTAAAGGAGACCGAGAAGAAAGGAGGGAGGAGGAAGGTAGGAACAAAGGACCAAGGAAAAGGAAAAAGAAAAACAATTATAAACAAACAACCCAGACACAGCAAGACAAAGAGCTGGAAGGCAACTAAGACCGAGCTCAGCTAGTCCGAACTCGGGACACACCACAAACAGTGGGAGGATCCCACTAACGCAGGTCTCAAAGGTACACCGCAGTATACGCTCAGAGAGCCGCCAAAACGAACTAAGTTGTGGGAGAGGTAGTTTAGAAACCCAAGCTACCCATTCTCACAACGGCAAATCAAAACAATAACAAAAGGGAAACTGAAGGGGTCAAGACCGAAGACCATCAGAAGAGCCATCGGCGCCATCAGGTTCACCAATGTCCAGACCCGGGACAGAACAGAGTGCACCGTGAGCAAAAAAGGCTCAAACAACGATCCCGTCTGCAAGCCAAGCCGCTGGGCCACAAGCAAGAAGGCACCACAACATGGGCCAGCGGGAAATCAAACGCGGGGCACCTCCAACCGGCCAGGGAAAGGAGGGGGGGGAGGCGAGACACACCACTGTCGCGCAGCTGGGGCCGAAGCCCGCACCGCGCGGCAGCGGGGCACAAAACTTAACGGTAAGAGGAGAAACAAGAGAGCAAACAACATTAGAGTCAATCAGGCAACAATGAAAAAATGCGGAGGTACAATGTCAGCGGGCCGCGGCGGGCCCATCAAAGTCTACTCAGCAAGTAAGGATACAGAACTCCCCGAGGGAGCCACAGCAGAGTCCACAAGGCGCCGCCCCTGGAGCGGCAGTGGAGGGGAAGAAGGCCGAGCAGCGGTGGGAGGCACAGGGAATGGGTACTCCAACCAGTCCGGCAGGGACAGATCCAGGACATCCAGAAAATTAGCCAGGGCCTCCGCCTGATCCAGAGAATGCAAAGTGAAGACAGCTCCATTGCGACGGACTTGAAGATGGAAGGGGTGACCCCAACGATAGGAGAGCAGAGATATAGCAGATAGCAGAGTCCAAGACCATGCGAAGAACGGGTTTCAGGAGGCGCCGCATAGCCAAAGTGCGGCGGGAGACATCCGGGAGAAGGGTAATCGAACCGTCCATGAATGGAACCGGACCATGATGGCAAGCCGCCTGGAGGATATCCTCTTTCTCCTTGTAGAAATGTACCTGACAAAGGACATCTTTAGGATCAGTGGAGGAGGCCCTCCTGGTCCCCAAAACGCGGTGAAACCTGTCGATATTGATTGCAGTGTCTGTCGGTCTGGACAGAACGGTATTAAACACTGAGACAGCAATAGAGCGAAGCTCCCCTGTAGGCACAGCGTCAGGGATGCCCCTAAACTTTATATTGTTTCGGCGGCCCCTATTTTCCTGGTCATCCACCTGCAGTAAGAGATGACGGTTCAAATTGCGTTGATTAGATAAGGTTTGCTCCACCGCCAGGAGATGCTGATCGATGGAGTCCGTACGGAGCTGTTGAGATGAAACCGTAGCCGAAAGAGAGTCCAGGTTAGCCTTGAAGCCATTTAGAATTTTGACCTGCCTCTCCTCCACCCTGCGAACAAGAACCTCCATGTCCGATTTAGTAGGCATGGCATGGAGTAACTCCCAGATATCTGACAACTTGGGGCGCTTGGGCCGTCCAGGGGAGGGAGAAGCCCTGGAAGAAGAAACAGATGAATCAGAGTCCATAGGAGCCCATAGTGTGGCAGGGGTAGAAGAGAAATCCAAGTCCACATCACGCTGCAGAGGGGGCCGAGTGGGGTCATCCCCGGGGGGCAGGGGTGAGACTTGTACTGGCTGATTGAGAGGGGAGCGGGCCCCAAGGGAGGGGGTCAAGTACATCTCAGGGGAGGCAGTGGAAGCCATGGCAGGAGGCAGGGGAGTGAGAGGCTGATGGCCACCAAGTCCAGGATCTGGGTAAAAGGTCCTGAGGAGGCAGCCTCATGCAGTACCAGCAGAGAGCCGGGGGTGGGAGGAAGGTCGGCCACTGAGGACAGTCCACCATGGGAGGTCTTAGAAGGAGCAGGAAGCATAGGAGGAAAAACAGACATGGCGTCCCAGGAAGAGGAGTGGGGGAGGGGAGCCGCCACGAGGTCATCGCCGCCATTGCTGTGATATGCTGGTACCTGGTCAGCAGCAGTCCGGGGAGTCCCCATGCCGAGAGGAAGAAGCGCAGGAGCCAGGGAGGTCGCAAGAGCAGCCGGAGCAGAAGCCATCACCGCAGGAGCCTGCTGCAGCACCGCCGGGACCACCGAGGACAGGGAGGAAGCGCGCGCCGGCGCCATGTTGGAGTCAGCAGATGGGGGAGCCGATGAGGCCGCGGCGAGGAGGAACCACGCCAGAGGAGGATCGAGCCGGGCAGAGGATGATGCCTTGCGGCCCACACGTCGAACCATGATGGAGCCGGGAACAGGTAAGTGCCGGATCCCAAGATAGGTGAAGTGATAGCCGTTGGGGTCCGGGAGCTCTGAGGGATCACGTCTTCACTAGAGATGAGCGAACACTGTTCGGATCAGCCGATCTGAACAGCACGCACCCATGGAAATGAATGGAAGCGCCTGTGACGCTGACTTTGCCGGCGGCCGGCCGGCGTCACAGGTGCTTTCATTCATTTCTATGGGTGCGTGCTGTTCGGATCGGCTAATCCGAACAGTGTTCGCTCATCTCTAGTCTTCACACCGCCATGTCCTAAGCCACGCCCCCCAGCGACTTCTACACTTGTCTGTGTATTCAACTCATCTGTGTCCTCCAGAAACCAGGACATACCTCCCGCCGACTAGAACTGCGGGACAGGACCCCAAATTCGGTATAGTTGGGAGGTATGCTGTTGTCTCCTATGTGTAGAGAATCCCTCTTTCTCTGCCGGGTGCTGTGGCGTGTACCTGTAATCCTAGCTTCTCTGGGGGGCTTAGGCTGTGGGATCGCTCCAGTTGGGAGTTCTGGTCTGATCTGCCTGGGTCTGGTGTTAGCACTATGCTCATCAATAATATGGTGACTCTGGTCTAAGACTTTGTGCACCAGCCCAAATATGTAAAACTATGTACGATCGTGTAGGATTGGAGGGCACTTACAAAAAAGCATTTAATAGGTAATAGCACTTAGCAGTAGGACCAAAGTGACACCAAGCCTTTCCTATTGCCGCAGATGGAAGTTTCTCTCGGTAACTTTCTGTAATAGTCGCCATTTCCAGGGAATTTTGTAGAATTTTGAAACCAAAACTATTTTCTACAAGTTCCTGAAATGTAATATAAAGTTATGGAGAAAATGGGAAACCAAACTGTAGTAACAGCCTTGGTGGGGGAGGGGGGGACTGACCTGAGATTTATCTTCCATGTTCTTGTAACACTCAGGAGGGCCAGGGCTGGTATCACGGGTAATATATCAGATGTAGCCGGCTTTCAGGGGATCCCTGGGTCCCAAATGTGCACAAAATCTCCTTTTTGATGTCCCCAACTACCCACCCCCACGTGATATCTGACAATGACAACAGACAACCACGTCTCGGGGGTAGCCGTTGCTCTTTTACTAGCAGGACAAAGTAATACAAATGTACATATGGAGTAATTCTTCACATACAATACAGCGATCTTTGTAGGTAGTGTCCAATTAAGCAGGTGATAGAGCTTGGAGCCGGAATGCTTTGGATAGTTTAATTAGTAGTTGCTTGGGTAGTTAAACTTGTATATACTTGTAAAGATGGCCTGTATCCAGGGGGTTAGTCCTCAACAAACTGGGTACACGTATGTAGAAGAGCAAATACAGGGGTGTCAGCAGCGGGAGACCCTCAAATTCTGCCAGACTAGCTATGGGCTTCTTAAATATAGATCTGTCCCAAAGACTTACTTGAATAGAGAGATACGTGTGAGGTCCCAGATGTATGGATAACCAGGTCCGTCAACTTTAGTGCTTGTAGGCTTGGAGCTTCAGAGGAAAACACTCTCTGAGGAGAATCTTGAGTACAGAGGAAAAGCCATCTCTGTTTGAAGTGCTCTGAGACTTGGCTGCCATTTTCAGCTTTCCATGTGCTGCTAGCTCCACATGTCTTGTCTACATCTAGCTCCACACAAAGGAAACAGACAAAAGGTCCCCAACCCCCCCAGAGGAGCCTGTAACTCCTCCTCCTCCAGGCCAGTCAAGGGAGCTTGATTGGTCCTGAAGGTCACCTGATCATAATGGACACACCTTCACATTGGCAACTCAAATTACAATGGCAAGTATATGCAGGTGTAGTTCACAAAAACATCCAGAAGATGGCGCATTAATAGACCCCCTGTGTGCTGGCTCTGGTAATATATAGAAGGAATGAAGGGGGAGGAAACTCTTTACCTTACATGCAAATGTCCATACCATCTCGGTCTGCAAGGACTATTAAAGGGAATGGGACGAGCAGTACCGGGACATTACATTCTGTTTTAAAACTCATGGGACAAATATACAAATATCGGACTCAAAGAGAATTGGATGGAATATTTTGTAAGACGGACACGGCGGAGACCCAGGGTCATTGCCCACAATCACAGACAATCTGGTTGTAGGTATTTAGGGGGTTATCTGGTTTCTACTATTGATATCTTACCCTTAGGAGAGGCCATCAATGCTAGATCTGTGGGAGTCCAACACCTGGGACCCTGCAGATCAGCTATAACAAGATGGCGCGGCTCCCAATAATACTTATATTCTGGACGCTGCGCTGTCACTCGCCGGTGGGTGGAGGTTCTTTAGTGCTGCCAATCATGTGCAGCAATAAAACCGCCAGGGGCTCTTTCCGCCAAGCAGATAGAGAGGGTACATATAGGGACATCCATGTCTGGATCCTGGCCGCTCTATCTGTATTAAATAGCCAGGTCAGTGCTGTACAGCGCCCCCCTCATGTTTACCTTATTTCCACCACTCCAGCCGATAACGACCTATAAAAAAACCCACAACCTTCTGCGGTAGCGGCTGTCGCCGGGCCCCTAATATCTCAGGCCCTGTGCCAGCCGCTACCACTGCTTCCCCGGTAGTTATGCCACTGCCCTTCATTATGTTCCTCCTCAATTTGCCCTCAAGGTTAACATAAAAAACAGTGTTACTTACCTCTCCTCGCTGCTCTGTCTGCAGTCTCACTTATGGAGTTGTAGTGAATGACATCATCACATCGCGCCTACATCTCCAGGAGCCGGAGCTCAGCGGTGAAGCAGGAGCTGAGCTGTGACAGCAACTACTACACTCGTCTGTGTATTCAACTCATCTGTATCCTCCAGAAACCAGAACATACCTCCCGCCAACTGGGACTGCGGGACAGGACCCCAAATTCGGTTTAGTTGGGCGGTATGCTGTTGTCTCCTACGTGTAGAGAATCCTTCTATCTCTGCCGGCTGCTGTGGCGCTCACCTGTAATCCTAGCTTCTCTGGGGCGCTTACGTTGTGGGATCGCTCCATTTGGGAGTCCTGGTCTGATCTGCCTGGGTCTGGTGTTAGCACTATGCTCATCATTAATATAGTGACTCTGGTCGAAGACCTCGTGCACCAGCCCAAATATATAACACTATGTACGATCGTGTAGGATTGGAGGGCACTTACAAAAACCCACTTAATAGGTAATAGCACTTAGCAGTAGGACTGGAGCAACCAAAGTGATCCCCAGCCTTTCCTATTGCCGCAGATGGAAGTTTCTCTCTGGAACTTTCTGTAATAGTCGCCATTTCCAGGGAATTTTGTAGAGTTCTGCTCCTTCTGTGGGGTCTGGTGTTTCTGTTCATTACTGATAAGAGCGCTCAGGGGGTCACCGGCCCGGGTCAACAACCACATTCAGTCTTTACTCAGACGATAAGACACTTATATACAGATTGCACTTATGAACAGCCGGCTTGGAGTAGCCCAAAGTGACACCCAGTCTTTTTATGTCAATTTGTCTCTGCAACTTTTTGAAAAAGTCATTTGCAGGGCAGTGATGTCTCCTATGTGTAGAGAATCCCTCTATATCTGCCGGGTGCTGTGGTGTGTACCTGTAATCCTAGCTTTTCTGGGGGGCTTAGGCTGTGGGATCGCTCCATTTGGGAGTTCTGGTCTGATCTGCCTGGGTCTGGTGTTAGCACTCTATGCTCATCATTAAAATGGTGACTCTGGTCTAAGACCTCGTGCACCAGCCCAAATATATAACACTATGTACGATCGTGTAGGATTGGAGGGCACTTGAGAGATGGCACACAATAAGTAATAGCACTTAGCAGTAGGACCGGAGCAACCAAAGTGACACCCAGCCTTTCCTATTGCCGCAGATGGAAGTTTCTCTCTGTAACTTTCTGTAATAGTCGCCATTTCCAGGGAATTTTGTAGAATTGTGAAACCAAAACTATTTTCTACAAGTTCCTGAAATGTAATGTAATGAAAGATTCTGAATGATAATCTGTTTTAGCCCAAACAGCAGCACAACTGGGGTATTCCTGCCCCTATGAGCTGTTAGGACAGGTGGAATCTTTAATTACCTAACAGCTTTGACCCCTATAAGAGGCCGGAAGACCAACTCCCCCTGGTGTTAGTAGCAAGTATAATACATAACTACACGTTTATACAAATAACACAGATAGTACAATAATACAGCATAGGGAGGGAGCCTTGTGCTGCTGTTTGGGCTAACAGATTATCATTCATAATCTTTCATTCCCCCTACGCCCAACAGCAGCACAACTGGGGATTTAGCAAGTATCGCTTTTACCCTAGGGTGGGTGATCCTGGCAGGCTGATGCCAACACAGAGTGTCCAAACGCTGTAGAATCCGTCGTTCGCCAATCCAGTCTATAATGCTTGGCGAATGTTAGATGTGAACTCCAGGAAGCCACGGCACATATCTGCTCTAAGGAAAGGGAACGCCTTTCGGCCCAAGATGTTGCCACTGCTCGGGTGGCATGGGCACGGACAAAGTCTGGTACCGGGAGGTCCTGGGTACGTAGGGAGCAGATAATGGCTTCCTTGATCCATCTTGACAGAGTTGGTTTGGATGCTTTGGCACCTCTATTGTGGCCAAACACGTTGACTAGTAAATTCTCTGATTTTCGGAAGGACGCAGTGCGCTCCAGGTAGATTCATAGTGCTCTCACCAAGTCCAACTTGTGCATCTTCTCCTCCCACTCGGAGACAGGAGAGGGAAAAAGGTCAGTAAGACAATTACCTGGTTGATATTCTGAGGAGTGGGTACCTTTGGCAAGAATCCTGGAACGAACCTCAGCTGGACTCTGTCTGGAAAGAAGGTTATGAAGGGTTCGGAGGCCGCTAGGGCCTGTAGTTTGCCAACCCTCTTGACGGAGGTTATTGCCAGCAGGAAAGTCACTTTATATTATTATTATTATTATTATTTATATAGCACCATTAATCCCATGGTGCTTTACATTTGGGGGTTACATACAATACACAGAATATACAGGTAGATATAATACTAACAGTGACCGACTGGCACAGTGGGGTAGAGGGCCCTGCCCGCAGGGCTTACAATCTATGAGGGAAAGGGGGTAGAGACAGAAGGAGAGGGGGAGACTGTACAGATGGCGGTGCGGTGATAGTGTTATTGGGGGTGTAGGCCTTCCTGAATAGGGGAGTCTTCAGGGCCTTCTTGAAACCTGTGATTGTGGGGGTCAGTCTTATGTGTCATGGTAAGGAGTTCCAGAGTATGGGGGATGCACGAGGTCATTGGAGGATCTGAGGTTACGTGTGGGCAGGTAGCGCGAGATTAGTTCAGAGATATATGGAGGGGACAGGTGAGGATGAGGTCAGAGATATATGGAGGGGACAGGTGAGGATGAGGTCAGAGATATATGGAGGGGACAGGTGAGGTCAGAGATATATGGAGGGGACAGGTTGTGGATGGCTTTGTATGTTAGCGTTAGTAGCTTGAACTCAATTCGCTGGGCTATAGGTAGCCAGTGGAGGGACTGGCAGAGGGGAGCAGCCGATGAAGATCGTGGGGTGAGGTGGATTAAGGGAGCAGCACAGTTTAAGGTGGACTGGAGGGGAGCGAGAGTGTTAGCTGGGAGTCCATGGAGAAGGGTGTTGCAGTAGTCATATAGTATATATAGTATATATAGTCATGTAGTATATGACAAGTACTTCCATTCCACTTCCGATAAGGGTTCAAAGGATGGAGAACAGAGACCCTGTAGAACCGCAGCCAGGTCCCAGGTAGGGACAGGAGGCTGCACTTGAGGGCGGAGTCTAGTAGCTCCTCTTAGAAACTGTCTGATTAGAGGATCTAGTGATAACCTGGTTTCCAGGAGAGCAGACAGAGCTGAAACTTGGACCTTCAGGGTAGCGGGTGCCAGCCCTCTTTCCAGGCCGTCTCGTAGAAATTCCAAGACTGCATCCCTGTTAGGGTCGTGCTGGTTACTCGTACACCAGTTTCGAAATATTCGGGCGACCCTCTGGTAGCTCTGGTTAGTCGATCCTGCTCTTGAGTGCGCCAATGTTCTTAGAACTCCCTGAGACAATCCTCTTTTGCCCCCTATGGGCTGGTTAACCTCCAGGCAGTGAGGTTGAATTTGTCCAGGCCTTAGCAAGGCCGACTGTTCCGGATTACCAGCTTCTGCGCTGGTGGAAGCCTCCAGTAGTTCCCCCGACTCATAGGAATGAAGTCGGTGAACCATACCCTTTTTGACCAGAACGGCATGCTCCCTATTGCCGATGTCTGGTTGTGCCTGAGTTTCGTCAATACCTTCGGAATGGGAGGAAAAATGTATGCCAGTTTGAACCTCCAAGGTATTGACAGGGCAGCCAACACCAAAGGGTTGTCCTTCCGGTACAGGGAACAAAACCTTTCTATTCTGGCGTTGTAATGGGTGGCCATCAGATCCACCTCAGGGAGACCCCACCTCTTGTTGAGATGGTGAAAGGTACTCTGGTGTAGGGACCACTCGCCTGAGGTAGCTAATCTTTTGCTGATTTGGTCCGCTAGGATGCTTAGGCAACCTGGGAACTGAACTGCTGACAGCTGGGAGATCTTCTGCTCTGTCCAGGCGAAGATCCAGATGCTGACTTGTGGAAGGGAGGGGGACCCGGTTCCCCCTGTCTGATGCTGAGGCAGACTGTCGTCAGGTTGTCCGTCTGACCCCTGATCGTCTTCTTCCCAGGAAGTGATGCAAGCGTCGGAAGTCCCCAGCGAACTGCCATAAGCTCTCGCCAGCTGGATGAGTGCGTTCTCTCCAGGTAATTCCAGGTGCCTTATACCGGGATCTCCCCCAGATGAGCTCCCCATCCTGTGAGGGAGGCATCTGTTGTCAACAGGGTCCAGGTAAACCTGGCCGAGGATTTCCCATTGCGAAGACGGGCTCACTGGGCTGGTGATTGCCGGGTGCTGATGGTTACCTGGAAAGGCTTTTATAGTCCCGAAGGACAGTGATTCCAGACTCTCAAGATCTCGTTGTGTAGTGAGCCCATACGCCACCGGGCCCAGGGAACTTCTTCTTTGGGGGCGGACATCGACCCTAGGACCTTCCTGGCTCTCGTGACCTTCCTGGTGGCAGAGAGATGATGAACCGCACAAGCAATCTTTCCCCTGCGAGGAGTGGACCAAGAGATCATTATGATGAGAGAGTCCTTGGTGAATCCCCAGAACTGGATCCATACTGATGGAATCACTACTGGCTTTAGCCAGACTATTAGCCAGCCAGGCTGACACGACCAAGCTACTACGGTCTGAACCTGCATGGTAAGGGCCTCCTTGGCTTGGGCTCTGAGAAACTAGTCGTTCCGATAAGGGACTCTGAAGCATCCTGGAAGGTGCAGGGTAGTAACGGCGGAGTTCTTTCCTTTAGGAAGGTATGGCGGACTGAAGGTCTGCCGTCTGGGAGGGTGGAGCATTGAAGATGCTGCATCTTTCCATCTGGGTGTACAGCCACTGCTAGAAACTTCCTGCGCTTAATGAAGTTTGTAGTGTGCAGATCTGCGTCTCTCAAGTCCAGGATGATAAAGGGGTCTCCGGGCCCTAGACGGGGTAATACTGCTTTGATTATCTTCATGCAGACCTGAATTCTGTGAATGAGCTGAATCAGGCTTCTGAGATCGGTAATCATACGCCATCCCTCTGGTGTCTTGGGTATGAAGAAGATCGGAACGCCGAACCCCTGGCAGCGCAATACTTAAGGCTCTAAGCCGGCTCCTTCCAGATGAAGTTGTTTGGTGCCCTAAAAAGGGTGAGTTGTTACACAATTGCCCGCAGTGGGGGCGGTGAAATATCTTCTGTACCTGTTCTGGATGGGTGAAATAACCCCGGGGTCTTGTATGAACTGGCGCCGGGCGTGAAGATGATGAGGCAGATGCCCGCCTACCAGTGGGGGACTTGAGATATGGGGGGCTTAGTCAGAGGCCCTTCTTGCGCTCGCGGGAGGTGCCCCGCCCCCTACATCTGGACTGGGGGCCAGTGCACCTCTGACCTCTGAAGCCCCTAGAGGATGATCTGCAGCCTCGAAAGGGAGCCCTCCTACTTTCGGGCGGCTGTGGCAGATTCTTTGTTTTCGTATTTGCCAGGTTCTTCATAATCTTGTCAAGCTCCCTGCCGAAGAGCCTCCCCGGCTCTAATGGGAGCGCACAGAGCCCAAATTTTGAGGTGTTGTCCACCCTCCACGGCTTCAGCCATAATGGGCGCCTGGCTACTGTAGAGAGAGCCATCGCTTTTGAAGCTAGCCTCGCCTGCATCCGTGAGGCCTCCGCTAGGTGGTCCACCATTAAATTTGTCGGACATGGCCGAAAAGTGGTTGTCACGGTGGACCCCTGTGTCTATATCGCTAGATAGGGACGCTAGCTCGGCCCGCAGGCCAGAGACCACCTCATTGGCTGCGATGGCTACTGAGGCCTGAGAGGAGGTCGTAGAGTATGCCCGTCTTAGGGAACCCTCTACACGGCGGTCCATTGGGTCCCGCAGGCTTGAGCCATCCTCTGCGGGAAGCACTGTTCAGCGCGACAACTTCGCCACAGCGATGTCCACTTTGGGTGGCAGACCCAGACTCCCTGCTGGGACTCAGATACCGGGAAGAGTGCTTTAAAGCGGGCAGATGGTGCAAAGGCTCTTTCTGGGCGACTCCACTCTCCCTCCATGATGCGGACTAGGTCCGAATTGGCTCTGAATGTCTTCGACCAGCGGCTAGGTCCCTCGCTAGCTTCGCGGTCTCTGGGCCTAATGGCCATAAAGAGCCTATGTTTGTTTTGGTACCGTGTTAGCCAGTGGTTATAAAATATAAAAAGAGCCTACTCATTTTATCTAAGGAAAAATTTTTCCTTTCTGTCTCCTCTAGGTCCTCGTCCGAGGACTCCACCTCCCCGATGTGTAATCTTTCCAAGGAGGGGAGGGAGGGCTCGGCCACATCTAGCCGGGGCCTCTTCACCAAATGAGAAAGGGTGTCATCCACCTTTCTCATGGACTGGGAGACAAAGTCCTTGACCCATGAGACTACCTCTCTAATAGGGGTAGCCTCAGAGGGGGGGGGGGGCCTACAGCCTTGACATCTGTACTCACAGGCATCTGGGAGGGGGATTCTGCATTTGGCGCAGGCCAGATGTTTCCTTTTTGACATGGTCTTCCTTCGCGGCAGGGCTGCAAGAAAAAAGCGCAGTAAGCGGAATCCAGGCTGTGGGGGGCCCAATTTTAGGCCCCCTGCATGTCTGCTCCCCTTACCAGATGACGATGAGGAAGACATACTGCAAGAGAGGAGAAAACACACAAAAATGCAATAAGGAGGACCTCCTAAACCTTGGAGTAACCCCCCCCCCCCTCCGCCCCTCCTTCTCCACCAAACCTTTTTCCTTTTACAGAAGGTAAGTCCAAGTTGATAGAGAATCAGGCTACAGAGGCGCAGATCTCAGTACAATGCCTGCAACTGAAGCGACAAGCAAAGGCACTCTGGTGGAGGAAGGTTTAAATAGGGGACCTGGGGGAGGACCTGTGTACGCCCCCTCTGCAGACTCAGTCTTTCCAGAAACCAGGGGCGCTCCCCACCGGAGGGGGCACCCTGATATGGGGAAGACTCAGAGCTTCCTTCTTCTTCTTTCTTTCTTTTTTTTTTTTTCTCTTTATCCCTGGACTGCGCATGTGCGGCAAATCCCGGAAGCGGTCCTCGGCACGGCTGGAAACTCTGGCATCCGGCCAGGAGCACCAATCGCCGCTTGAATGTAAGAAGATGACCTGCCCGACATCAGGAGGAGAAGGCAGCCCCCTGACAGCGCAGCAGGAGAGAGAATCTAACCACGCAAGGTAGGTAAATCAAAGGGGGGAGAGGGGACCCCTCTAAGAGGTCAGAAACACCTCTCCCCCAACCACCTGTCCTGTCCCACAGGACAGAAAAAAAACACAAGGGGGAGTTGGTCTTCCGGCCTCTTATAGGGGTCAAAAGCTGTTAGGTAATTAAAAATTCCACCTGTACTAACAGCTCATAGGGGCAGGAATACCCCAGTTGTGCTGCTGTTTGGGCGTACGGGGAATATAAGATGCGGGGAATTACTTCACAGTATGGAGGTCTCTAACCAGGGAAGTGGTGATGGCGGATTCATTAAACAAGTTCATAGAGGGCCTGGGCGCCTTTCTTGAAGAGAATAATATTACAGCTATGGAGTTTAGATTTTAAGGACACGTTGATCCAGGGTTTTATACTGACGGCCAGATTGGAGTCGGGAAGGAGTTTTTTTCCCCAGGAGCCTCATGGGGTTTTTGCTTTCCCCTGGATCAGCACTGTAGGGGATTGTAGGGTTATAGGTTGGACTAGAACAGGGGTAGGCAACCTTTTTTGTTCGGCGTGCCGATTTAAATAAAAAAATCAAAGATGAGGTCCTCGGAGTGCCGGGCAATAATTGTAAAGCTGATGACACCTACACTAAAGTCATATAGCACAAACCACAACATAGGGGTGCTGTCATACTGCGCTCCCAGCCACATGCGCTTACTACTATTTGCCTGGATACACATGTTCTTTTCCATTAGAAGCAATGTAACATATGTAACCCACAATTAGTGGTAATCTATGTGACTGGGAGCAGAGTAAGGTCATACCTGTAAAGCGCTGACACACAATGTACCTGGATGCTCCATCCAGTCCCTTGGCCCTTCAGTTTTCTGTAAGTGAAACACAGATTAATTTCAGTCACTTTTAGTTCCTGGCGGTGCAGTAACCGCAAAACCCCAGCCAGGAATTAATGGGTGTCACACTTACACCAAAGTGACCGCACTGGTGCCCAGGAACTGGATTTGACTATAATTGCATCTAGTTACAGTGTCACCACCCAATAGAATCACACCAAGGCTGAGGCCCCACATTACAAAAATGCAGCTTTTTTTGTTGCAGATTTAGCTGCGTTTTTTTTCCATCAAAGCCAAGAAAGGCTAGAAAAGGAACGGGAAATATATAGAAAGCTTCTTATATGTCTCCCTCCTGCTCAATCTACTCCAGGCTTCGGCTCAAAAACCACAGCAAAATCTGCAACAACAAAAAAACTGTTTCTGCAACGTGGGGCTTTAGCCTAAGGCTGAGGCCCCCACGTTGTGAAAACACAGCTTTTTTGTTGAATATTTTGCTGCGTTTTTCTGAGCCTAAGGGCTCGTTCACATCTGCGCCCGGTCTCCGTTCTGCAGGTTTCCGTTTCCTGCACAAAACAGAGGCAGGAGACGGAAACCTGCAGGTCGTGAGCGTTTTATGCTCTCCGCCGCAAAACCGTTTTCTTTAAATCGGACACAGAGTTGGACATGCAGTACTCTGTGTCCGATTTTAAAAACCGGACATTTTGGCCCAGATACACAGCCACAAAAAATTGCTGTATATATGGGTCAATTGAAATGTATAGGTCTGTACTCTTATCCAAAGTTGTGGATAAAAAGTCTGGTCATGTACATTACAGCTTAGTAACTCATATTAATAGCAGTTAACCCTATCATGTCCCTCACATTAACCAACTGTGTGCTTTACATAAGGGATACTGATATGTGAGACATATGGAGGTAATAAGTGAACATCTTCATTATATAGGTCCTTTATTAGTACCCCTATATGTCTCACACATCAGTAACACTTATGTGAGCCACACAGGGGTTAATATGAGGGATATGATGGGGTTAACTGTTATTAATGTGAGGCACATGGAGTTACTAACACTAAATTAATAACCCCAAATGCCTGACAGTAATAAGAATAGTTAGTAACACACACACGTACCTGGTGTTTTTACTTTCACTTGGCTTCCTCTCCTCCTCAGGGCTGCAGACGGCAGGAGCTCCTCCTCACATGTAGCAGCAGGTCCAGGAGAGACCTTATCCTGTGCAGTGAGAGGCTCACCTCTGATTGGTGGCAGGGAGGGAAGGGGGCGTGTCCTACACCTCGGCTTTAGCAGAGCACTGAAGGGACGCTCTCTCTCTCAATTTAGTGCATGAAGGTTGCAGGCTGGCTGCCGTGCCAGCAAAATATGCCTCGCGTGCCAGGGGTTGCCGACCCCTGGACTAGAAGGACTAATGTCTTCATCCAACCTCATCTACTATGTACACAACATTACACTAAACTTACAAGAATCCAGGACTCAAGGAAACTTCCTTGGAATTGTCTCCAGCACAGATGTCTGACAAATGACTCCGCTTTCCTATGTCTTTGCTGTGGGATTTCCATGAGCTTGATGTTTGGTCTGTGTAGAGAATCCCTCTATCTCTGCCGGGTGCTGTGGCGTGTACCTGTAATCCTAGCTTCTCTGGGGGGCTTAGGCTGTGGGATCGCTCCATTTGGGAGTTCTGGTCTGATCTGCCTGGGTCTGGTGTTAGCACTATGCTCATCAGTAATATGGTGACTCTGGTCTAAGACCTCGTGCACCAGCCCAAATATATAACACTATGTACAATCGTGTAGGATTGGAGGGCACTTACATAAATACACTTAACAGATAATAGCACTTAGCAGTAGGACCGGAGCAACCAAAGTGACACCCAGCCTTTCCTATTGCCGCAGATGGAAGTTTCTCTCTGTAATTGTCGCCAATTCCAGGGAATTTTGTAGAGTTCTGTTCCTTCTGTGGGGTCTGGTGTTTCCCTTCATTACCGATAAGAGCGCTCAGGGGGTCACCGGCCCGGGTCAACAACCACATTCAGTCTTTACTCAGACGACAAGACACTTATATACAGACTAGCTATAACCCGCGACTTCGTCCGTTGTCACCTCTCCCTTGCGCGATCCACCTGCAGCGCGGCCTGTGGCCCCCCCCCCCACGGCCCTGTCCTTGCGGCCAGCGCAGTCTCCTCCCACAACGTCGTGGACCGGGACCCCACGGCCCTGCTGCTGCACCTACGGCCCTCCTCTTTCCCTCCACCCGCGCCTCCGCCTCTCCCCTTACCCTCCACCCGCGTCCCAGGCCCCCTTTCCCCCTTTAGAGTTACAGTAACCTCCTACATCTACCCCTTGCCCCCAGCACCACCCACCCGTGACCTCTGTTACCCTCCCTCCCCTTTCCACTTGTGCAATCTCGCCCCCCCTTCCCTCCTACTTGCCTTCTGCCCTCTGGAGTGAAAGTCACCCCCCCCCTGGCCCCCTCTCTAACCCCTACCACCAGAACCTCCACCAAACCAGCAAACTCCCACCCCCGGCCCCTACCGATCACCCGAGCCCCCCCACCCCTCTCCCCATTAAGCAAGCTGGCGATCCCTGTTCCCGCGGCACTCACCATGTAGATGTTGGGGAGCTGTGTGTCCTTTCCGTATGTGCAGTCCTTTCCAAGCCGTGTGTGTTCGCAGTCGCACAGTTCAAGGGATGGTGCAGCTGTGCTTGTTTGGGCCGGGTGCTACGCAATGAGGCAATGAGTGGCCAGCCGGCATGTCAGCGGCATTGGGAAGCATGCGGGCAGCCGCCATGTTCAGCGAGGAGTCCCCGCGCACTGGCCATGCCCACAATCCGGCGCCAACCTATGGGCCGCTGTGCTGGCTCCCTATCCCACCCACATGCACTGCCATGCACCAATAGGAGTGGCGTCTAACTACCTGCTCTGACCGACAGTGGACCAGGCGACAACTTTGGAGGGTCACGGTGGCGTTTTGGGGTGAATGAGACACTTTTAAAGTAGCCTATTACCCCTTCCTGGCCAATGTGTAGGTGTGTGTGAAATTTCTAGGAAATCCATTCAGCCGTTCAAGTGTGATTGAGGAACAAACATCCAAACTCACAAACTTTCACATTTATAATATTAATAGGAAGGATTACACTTATGAACAGCCGGCTTGGAGTAGCCCAAAGTGACACCCAGTCTTTTTATGTGAATTTGTCTCTGCAACTTTTTGAAGTAGTCATTTGCAGGGCAGTGATGTCTCCTATGTGTAGAGAATCCCTCTATCTCTGCCGGGTGCTGTGGCATGTACCTGTAATCCTAGCTTCTCTGGGGGGCTTAGGCTGTGGGATCGCTCCATTTGGGAGTTCTGGTCTGATCTGCCTGGGTCTGGTGTTAGCACTATGCTCATCAGTAATATGGTGACTCTGGTCTAAGACCTCGTGCACCAGCCCAAATATATAAAACTATGTACGATCGTGTAGGATTGGAGGGCACTTGAGAGATGGCACACAATAAGTAATAGCACTTAGCAGTAGGACCGGAGCAACCAAAGTGACACCCAGCCTTTCCTATTGCCGCAGATGGAAGGTTCTCTCTGTAACTTTCTGTAATTGTCGCCATTTCCAGGGAACTTTGTAGAATTTTGAAACCAAAACTATTTTCTACAAGCTCCTGAAATGTAATGTAATGAAAGATTATGAATGATAATCTGTTTTCCCTTAGCCCAAACAGCAGCACAACTGGGGTATTCCTGCCCCTATGAGCTGTTAGGACAGGGGGAATTTTTAATTACCTAACAGCTTTGACCCCTATAAGAGGCCGGAAGACCAACTCCCCCTTGTGTTAGTAGCAAGTATAAAGTACAGCGTGTATTTCATAGAAATAATATAAAATAGTACAACATAGTACAATAATACAGCACAGGGAGGGAGCCTTGTGCTGCTGTTTGGGCTAAGGGAAAAACAGATTATCATACATAATCTTCCATTCCCCCTACAATTCTTAGGAATTGTTTGATAAGAGGATCTTGAGATAATCTAATCTCCAGGAGAGCAGACAGAGCTGAAACTTGGACCTTCAGGTTAGCGGGTGTTAGCCCCCTTTCCAGGCCGTCTTGTAGGAACTCCAAGACTGAATTTCTGTTAGGGTCGCGTTGTTTACCTGTTCACCAACTCCGTAATATCCGACGTCTCCGCTCTCCCTCCATGGTCCGGATTAGATCCGAGCTGCCTCTGAAGGTCTTCGACCTATGGCTCGGCCCCTCGCCAGCCTCTCGGTCTCTAGGCCTGATGATTTTAAATAACCTAGGCATCCTCTCTAGTGGGAAAATTTCCTTCTCCGCATCCTCCGGATCCTCGGAGGAAGAATCCACCTCCCTGATCTGAAGCTCCTCCGGGGGGGGGGGGGGGGGAGAGGGCTCAGATGACTCTAGGCGGGGCCTCTTCGCCAGGTGGGAAACGGTGTCTTCCACCTTTCTCATGGAGTGGGACACTAAGTCTTTGACCCACGACACTACCTCTCGGATGGGGGTGGGTTCAGAGGGAGGAGCTCTGCACCCCTGGCAAAACCTGTGTTCACAGGAATCTGGTATCGGGATCCTGCAATTGGCACAGGCCAGATGCTTCCTCTTTGACGCACTCTTTCTCCTAGGAGGGAGGGCGGAAGAGGATGAAGATGACATTCTAGGAAAAAGAAGAAACAGACAATCAATCTCCTTAAATCAGCAGGTAAACCACCCACTCCCTCCCCCTCCACCAGACCTCTACGAAGTAGGAACTTTGTCTCAACAAAGCAATCAGCAAACAATAATCACTACTCTGACACAGGGTGCTTGAGTAGGTGCCTGTAACCGAAGTGAAAAGCAAGAACTAGGCTGTGGAGGGGGGTTTAAATAGGACTTCCAGTAGGAAGGGGAGGGGCCGGAATCCAGAAGCCCGAGCCCACGTAAGAAAGCACAACGGGGTCTCTACCCCCCCCCCCTGTTGTCCAGGGTGGAGGGAGGGGGGCGGACTATCATACAAAGTCCAATTAGTGGACTGGAGGAGCGCAGAGACTCCCAAAAAATCTAGGCCGCGGCCTACTCCGGGTCGCAACCTACCACGCATGCGTGGCCGTACCGGACATGGCCGCCTGGCTTCCCAGAACACCTCTACCCCTACCACCTGTCCTGTCCCACAGAAAAAAACACAAGGGGGAGTTGGTCTTCCGGCCTCTTATAGGGGTTAAAGCTGTTAGGTAATTAAAAATTCCACCTGTCCTAACAGCTCATAGGAGCAGGAATACCCCAGTTGTGCTGCTGTTGGGCGTAGGAAGGGGGTCTGACCTGAGATTTATCTTCCATGTTCTGTTTTACAACTCAAAGGACAAATATACAAATATCGGATTCAAAAAAACTTAGATGGAATATTTTGTAAGACGGACATGGCGGAGACCCAGGTTCATTGCCCACAATCACAGACAGTCTGGTTGTTGGTATTTAGGGGGTTATCTGGTTTCTACTATTGATGTCTTACCCTTAGGAGAGGTAATCAATGCTAGATCTGTGGGGGTCCAACACCTGGGACCCTGCAGATCAGCTATAACAAGATGTTGCGGCTCCCAATAATACTTATATTCTGGGCGCTGCGCTGTCACTCGCCGGTGGGTGTAGGATCTTTAGTGCTGCCAATCACGTGTAGCTATAAAACCGTCAGGGGGGTCTTTCCGCCAAGCAGATAGAGAGGGTACATATAGGGACCCTGGATCCTGGCCGGTCTATCTGTATTAAATAGCCAGGTCAGTGCTGTACAGCGCCCCCTCATGTTTACCTTATTTCCACCACTCCAGCCGATAACGACCTATTTAAAAAAAAACAAAAAAAACGCTGCGGTAGCGGCTGTCGCCAGGCCCCTAATATCTCAGGCCCTGTGCCAGCCGCTACCACTGCTTACCCGGTAGTTACACCACTGCCCTTCATTATGTTCCTCCTCAATTTGCCCACAAGGTTAACATAAAAATCAGTGTTACTTACCTCTCCTCGCTGCTCTGTCTGCAGTCTCACTTACGGAGTTGTAGTGAATGACATCATCACATCGCGCCTACATCTCCAGGAGCCGGAGCTCAGCGGTGAAGCAGGAACTGAGATGTGACAGCAACTACTATACTTTTTTTTTTTTTATAAATTCTTTATTTATAAAACACAAGAACAAACAAAAGGGAAAACAGTTTGAGGCAATGAACAAGCCAGCAGCAAAACAAGGGTGGCCCACAAACAAAATAAGGGCCCAAAAGCTAAAAACAGAACAAGGAGCGCGGGGAAAGAGCCTCTACTCCAGCAATAAAGTGAGAGAGGCACCGGCACCGCCAAGGAACACTAAAGAGGCGGAGGAGGGGTAGGAAGGGGAAACCAGGAGGGATCGAAAGGTGAAAACAGGAAAATAAGAAGAGGGAAAGGCGGGAAAGGGCAGAAAGCACACGAAAGGGATGAGGAGGAGACGAAGGGGGGGGGACTCCGGGACCAAGCTGCCAAGTGAAACGCAGACCTAACCCATGACATCTCTGTAAGACTGGGACCCCTGAAAAAGGATCCACGGGGTCCAAGCCTTCAAGAAAGCCTCGTGGGAGTCTCAGAGAGACGCCGTGAGCTCCTCCATAGATTGGATGTCCTCTACCTTGCGAATCCAATGGCGAAGAGACGGGGGGTTGGGGGATTTCCACAACGCCAGGACGCAGGCCCTGGCGGCATTGATCAGATGACGGATTGCTGATTTACGGTAGGCTCGGCGGGGAATACTAGAAAGGTGGAGGAGGAAACAAGCCGGTGTATTAGGGAGGGCAGTTTGGAAGATCTGGGATGTCAGGCGGTGGACTCCATCCCAGAAGTCCCTTAGGGCTGAGCAACCCCAAAAAACATGGAGGAGAGTCCCCTCCTCCAAACCACAGCGCCAACAGAGTGGAGAGGTAGATGGAAAGAACTTGTGAAAGAGATTGGGGACATGGTACCACCTGGTAAGGATTTTGTAACCCGCCTCTTGATACTTACAGGCCATAGAGCTCTTATGGGCTAGTTCCAAGATCCTTGAGCATTCCACATCTGAGAAGGAGAGATTGAGATCAGCCTCCCATTTGGACAAAAAAGCAGGTCTTTGGTTCGGAGGAGGGGAGACCAGCATCATGTAGAGCTCCGACAAGGAGTGACGCAGAAGCCCAGAGCCCATACAAGCCTTCTCAAAGCCCGTAAGAGGCCTATCGAAGTTCCCCAAGACACGAAGGGAGGAAAGGAAATGGGAGAGCTACAAAACCCTCCAGGGGCCAAGGGGAGGGGGGTAGGCTCATTTCGGAATGAAGAGCCGCAAGCGAGCGCCATGTACCATCCGTACGGTAATGAAGGACGCTCTGCAAGCCTGCATTGGACCAGACTCGGAACGGACCTCCAGTGAGCCCAGCAGGAAATGCTGGGTTCCCTAAAACAGGAAAGAGGGGGGAAGGAGAAGGGGAAAGGCAAACCTTACGGAGGAGCGATCTACATACCTTAAGAGTCGGTCCGATCGTGGGGTGAGAGTTAAGAAAGGGAGGAGTGACTGAGTCCAACCAGGGAAGCAAATGGAGCGGAAGATTCGAAAAAGAGTCCTCCGGGGAGACCCACTGTTTGAAGGGGGAGTGGCAGCACCAATCGATCACCCGCTGCAGGAGAGCAGCCTCATAGTAGCGGCGGGGGTCCGGTAGGCCCAGACCCCCCATTGTTTCGGGAGAGTCAAAGTGGAACGCGCAAGCCTGGCACGTTTACCCTGCCAAACAAAACGGACTAGATCAGAGTAGAGTAGCTTAAAAAGCTAGGGAGGACATGAATCGGCAAAGTTTGCAGTAGGTAGAGGAGCCTTGGCATTACATTCTTTTTATAAATGGCACAGCGACTGAACCAGATATAGGTGCCTCTCGCCCACCTTTTCAGGTCCAGGCGAACAGTCTTAAATAGAGTAAGATAGTTCGTGGCAAAGAGATCTCGAAGGTCCCCAGGAATTCACACCCCTAGGTATTTGATGGCCGATCGAGACCAGTGGAAGGGAAAAGTGAGAGCAAGGGAGGATCTAAGCCCCGGTGTCAAAGAGACATCAAGCGCCTCAGACTTTTGATAATTGATTTTGAAGTTGGTAAGAAGGGGGACAACACGTCCAGCTCGGAAATCAAGACAGGGAGGGAAAAAGAGGGGTCACGCAAGAAAAACAAGAGGTCATCCGCGTAGGACGCTACCTTAAGGTGCTTTCTCCCCATCTCGAGACCCAGCAAGGTCGCGTTGGCCCGAAGCGTCCGAAGGAGGGGTTCCAGGGTGAGGACGAAAATTAAGGGGGAGAGGGGACAACCCTGACGCGTGCTATTACCAATCAGGAAAGGAGAGGAAAGGATACCATTGACCCTAGTGGAAGCCGAGGGGTTGGAGTACAAAGAGGAGATCCAGGATTTCATGACCGGGCCAAGACCGATGTGATTCAGAACCTCAAAGAGGAAAGGCCAACCTACCCGGTCGAATGCCTTCTCCGCATCAGTAGAGAGAAGACAGAGCGGGAGGTCCCGAGAGCGAGCAAAATGGACGGCATTGATAACCTTCACAGTGTGATCTCTCGCCTCCCGTGAGGGAATAAAGCCAACCTGGTCGGAGTCCACTAGGTCAAGAAGGAGAGGGGCAAGGCGAGTAGCCAGAACCTTGGAAAAGATTTTCAAGTCCACATTAAGAAGGGAGATGGGTCTATAACTGGAGCAGAGAGCAGGATCCTTACCCTCCTTATGTATAACTGTAATGTGGGCTCTGGTCAGATCTGGAGGGAGGGAGGAACCCTCGGAGATGGAGTTAATGGCGCGCGACAGGGGGCCCAGGAGCAAGGGCGTGAACTTTTATAATAGGAAGCAGGGAGGCCATCAGGGCCCGGGGCCTTGCTAGGTTGCATGGACTTGAGAGCCTGCGCAACCTCATCACCGGTAATAGGAGCTTCCAATGAAGCAAGAGCCGCATCCGAAAGACGGGGCAAACCCGAGTCCTCGAGGTACTGTTTGATCGCTGGGAGAAGCGGAGAGTCCGAGGGGACCGTGGAAGCAGGAGAGAGGTTATATAGACGGCGGTAAAAAAACGGCGAATTCCTCCGCGATACGATTCGGATCAGTGAGACGTGAACCCGAGGACCCTGCAATAAGGGGGACAAAGTTACGCGAGCGCTGCTCACGGAGGGACCGAGCTAAAGTCCTACTGCACTTGTTCCCGAACTCATAAAAATGACGTTGGCCTCTAGCTAAGAGGCACCTAGTCCTAATATCCAGACGCTCGCACAACTTCCTGCAGGCCAAAAGAAGGGCAGAATGAACATCCGACGCGTGCGAATGTTTGTGGGTCTGCTCCAAAGAGACTACATCGGCTATCAAAGCTGCTATCTCACGAGACCTCTCCTTCTTCAAACGAGAGCCATTTTGAACCAGCACCCCCCTAATGACACACTTGTGAACCAGCCAGAGCGTAACTGGGGAGACGTCGGCCGTGTCACTTTCCCGAAAATAAAATTCGAGAGCTGAAGAGACCGCCTGAAAAGTCGGAATGTCTTGAAGAAGCGACTCATTGAGGCGCCACTGCCAAGACCGAGGTCTTATGGCGGGGGATGACAGCTCAACATGGACCATTGCATGGTCGGAGAAGGTAATAGGATCGATCGTCGAACCACGGAGCACAGGGACATCGGCATGCCAAACAAAGAAATAGTCTAGTCTGGAGTAAACATCGCGAGGGTGAGAATAGAATGAGTAATCCCGTACGTCCGGATGAATCACACGCCAAGCATCAATCAGATGGTGGGAGTGGAGGAGCCTGCGAACCCGGCAAAGCGCCCAGGCCGGCAGGTACGACTGGACACTGGAAATGTCCATCGACGGGTCCAGAGCTAAGTTGAAGTCCCCACCCACCAAGAGAGTGCCCTCAGCAAAGTCAGAAAGCTATCTAGGATACGATCTAGGGTACCAATCTGGTCCAAATTGGGGAGATAAAGATTAGCAAAGGTGAACAAGGTGCCATCCAACTCCCCCTTTACAAACAAAAACCTGCCTGTGTTGTCCGAGACTGCGGCCCGGAACTTCCACGCCACTGTGCAACCAATCAGAATACTAACTCCTCTAGACTTAGAATCAGAGAAACAACTGCCATAACTATCAGGGTATCTAGAGGAAGAGAGAGAAGGAGCCGAGCCCTCCCGGAAATGCGTCTCCTGAATAAATGCAACCGCACCCCTCTTACTCCAGAGTAGTCGCAAGAGAGAGGACCGCTTCTCCGGGGTGTTAAGCCTGTTTGCGTTGATAGAGGAAAAGATCAGTGAGTCCAAGGTGAGGATCCGGAGCACCCCTCAGGGCGGGGGAGAGAAAGGGGGAGAGGAAGGAGAAGGGGAGAAAGGAGAGAGGGGGAAGGGAAGGGGAAAGGAGAAAAATAGGGAGGGGGGGGAGGCGAGAGGAGAAGAGTAAAGGAGACCGAGAAGAAAGGAGGGAGGAGGAAGGTAGGAACAAAGGACCAAGGAAAAGGAAAAAGAAAAACAATTATAAACAAACAACCCAGACACAGCAAGACAAAGAGCTGGAAGGCAACTAAGACCGAGCTCAGCTAGTCCGAACTCGGGACACACCACAAACAGTGGGAGGATCCCACTAACGCAGGTCTCAAAGGTACACCGCAGTATACGCTCAGAGAGCCGCCAAAACGAACTAAGTTGTGGGAGAGGTAGTTTAGAAACCCAAGCTACCCATTCTCACAATGGCAAATCAAAACAATAACAAAAGGGAAACTGAAGGGGTCAAGACCGAAGACCATCAGAAGAGCCATCGGCGCTATCAGGTTCACCAATGTCCAGACCCGGGACAGAACAGAGTGCACCGTGAGCAAAAAAGGCTCAAACAACGATCCCGTCTGCAAGCCAAGCCGCTGGGCCACAAGCAAGAAGGCACCACAACATGGGCCAGCGGGAAATCAAACGCGGGGCACCTCCAACCGGCCAGGGAAAGGAGGGGGGGGGGAGGCGAGACACACCACTGTCGCGCAGCTGGGGCCGAAGCCCGCACCGCGCGGCAGCGGGGCACAAAACTTAACGGTAAGAGGAGAAACAAGAGAGCAAACAACATTAGAGTCAATCAGGCAACAATGAAAAAATGCGGAGGTATAATGTCAGCGGACCGCGGCGGGCCCATCAAAGTCTACTCAGCAAGTAAGGATACAGAACTCCCCGAGGGAGCCACAGCAGAGTCCACAAGGCGCCGCCCCTGGAGCGGCAGTGGAGGGGAAGAAGGCCGAGCAGCGGTGGGAGGCACAGGGAATGGGTACTCCAACCAGTCCGGCAGGGACAGATCCAGGACATCCAGAAAATTAGCCAGGGCCTCCGCCTGATCCAGAGAATGCAAAGTGAAGACAGCTCCATTGCGACAGACTTGAAGATGGAAGGGGTGACCCCAACGATAGGAGAGCAGAGATATAGCAGATAGCAGAGTCCAAGACCATGCGAAGAACGGGTTTCAGGAGGCGCCGCATAGCCAAAGTGCGGCGGGAGACATCCGGGAGAAGGGTAATCGAACCGTCCATGAATGGAACCGGACCATGATGGCAAGCCGCTTGGAGGATATCCTCTTTCTCCTTGTAGAATTGTACCTGACAAAGGACATCTTTAGGATCAGTGGAGGAGGCCCTCCTGGTCCCCAAAACGCGGTGAAACCTGTCGATATTGATTGCAGTGTCTGTCGGTCTGGACAGAACGGTATTGAACACTGAGACAGCAATAGAGCGAAGCTCCCCTGTAGGCACAGCGTCAGGGATGCCCCTTAACTTTATATTGTTTCGGCGGCCCCTATTTTCCTGGTCATCCACCTGCAGTATGAGATGACGGTTCAAATTGCGTTGATTAGATAAGGTTTGCTCCACCGCCAGGAGATGCTGATCGATGGAGTCCATACGGAGCTGTTGAGATGAAACCGTAGCCGAAAGAGAGTCCAGGTTAGCCTTGAAGCCATTTAGAATTTTGACCTGCCTCTCCTCCACCCTGCGAACAAGAACCTCCATGTCCGATTTAGTAGGCATGGCATGGAGTAACTCCCAGATATCTGACAACTTGGGGTGCTTGGGCCGTCCAGGGGAGGGAGAAGCCCTGGAAGAAGAAACAGATGAATCAGAGTCCATAGGAGCCCATAGTGTGGCAGGGGTAGAAGAGAAATCCAAGTCCACATCACGCTGCAGAGGGGGCCGAGTGGGGTCATCCCCGGGGGGCAGGGGTGAGACTTGTACTGGCTGATTGAGAGGGGAGCGGGCCCCAAGGGAGGGGGTCAAGTACATCTCAGGGGAGGCAGTGGAAGCCATGGCAGGAGGCAGGGGAGTGAGAGGCTGATGGCCACCAAGTCCAGGATCTGGGTAAAAGGTCCTGAGGAGGCAGCCTCATGCAGTACCAGCAGAGAGCCGGGGGTGGGAGGAAGGTCGGCCACTGAGGACAGTCCACCATGGGAGGTCTTAGAAGGAGCAGGAAGCATAGGAGGAAAAACAGACATGGCGTCCCAGGAAGAGGAGTGGGGGAGGGGAGCCGCCACGAGGTCATCGCCGCCATTGCTGTGATATGCTGGTACCTGGTCAGCAGCAGTCCGGGGAGTCCCCATGCCGAGAGGAAGAAGCGCAGGAGCCAGGGAGGTCGCAAGAGCAGCCGGAGCAGAAGCCATCACCGCAGGAGCCTGCTGCAGCACCGCCGGGACCACCGAGGACAGGGAGGAAGCGCGCGCCGGCGCCATGTTGGAGTCAGCAGATGGGGGAGCCAATGAGGCCGCGGCGAGGAGGAACCGTGCCAGAGGAGGATCGAGCCGGGCAGAGGATGACGCCTTGCGGCCCACGCGTCGAACCATGATGGAGCCGGGAACAGGTAAGTGCCGGAACCCAAGATAGGTGAAGAGATAGCCGTTGGGGTCTGGGAGCTCTGAGGGATCACGTCTTCACTAGAGATGAGCGAACACTGTTCGGATCAGCCGATCTGAACAGCACGCACCCATGGAAATGAATGGAAGCGCCTGTGACGCTGACTTTGCCGGCGGCCGGCCGGCGTCACAGGTGCTTCCATTCATTTCTATGGGTGCGTGCTGTTCGGATCGGCTAATCCGAACAGTGTTCGCTCATCTCTAGTCTTCACGCCGCCATGTCCTAAGCCACGCCCCCCAGCGACTACTACACTTGTCTGTGTATTCAACTCATCTGTGTCCTCCAGAAACCAGGACATACCTCCCGCCAACTGGGACTGCGGGACAGGACCCCAAATTCGGTATAGTTGGGAGGTATGCTGTTGTCTCCTATGTGTAGAGAATCCCTCTATCTCTGCCGGGTGCTGTGGCGTGTACCTGTAATCCTAGCTTCTCTGGGGGACTTAGGCTGTGGGATCGCTCCATTTGTGAGTTCTGGTCTGATCTGCCTCGGTCTGGTGTTAGCACTATGCTCATCAGTAATATGGTGACTCTGGTCTAAGACCTTGTGCACCAGCCCAAATATATAAAACTATGTAAGATCGTGTAGGATTGGAGGGCACTTACATAAATACACTTAACAAATAATAGCACTTAGCAGTAGGACCAGAGCAACCAAAGTGACACCCAGCCTTTCTTATTGCCGCAGATGGAAGTTTCTCTCTGTAATTGTCGCCATTTCCAAGGAATTTTGTAGAGTTCTGCTCCTTCTGTGGGGTCTGGTGTTTCCCTTCATTACCGATAAGAGCGCTCAGGGGGTCACCGGCCCGGGTCAACAACCACATTCAGTCTTTACTCAGACGACAAGACACTTATATACAGACTAGCTATAACCCGCGACTTCGTCCGTTGTCCCCTCTCCCTTGCGCGATCCACCTGCAGCGCGGCCTGTGGCCCCCCCCACGGCCCTGTCCTTGCGGCCAGCACAGTCTCCTCCCACAACGTCGTGGACTGGGACCCCACGGCCCTGCTGCTGCACCTCCGGCCCTCCACCCGCGCCTCCGCCTCTCCCTTTACCCCCCACCCGCGTCCCCGGCCCCCTTTCCCCTTTAGAGTTACAGTAACCTCCTACATCTACCCCTTGCCCCCAGCACCACCCACTCGTGACCTCTGTTACCCTCCCTCCCCTTTCCACTTGTGCAATCTGGCCCCCCCTTCCCTCCTACTTGCCTTCTGCCCTCTGGTGTGAAAGTCACCCCCCCCGGCCCCCTCTCTAACCCCTACCACCAGAACCTCCACCAAACCAGCAAACTCCCACCCCCGGCCCCTACCGATCACCCGAGCCCCCCCACCCCTCTCCCCATTAAGCAAGCTGGCGATCCCTGTTCCCGCGGCACTCACCATGTAGATGTTGGGGAGCTGTATGTCCTTTCCGTGTGTGCAGTCCTTTCCAAGCCGTGTGTGTTCCCAGTCGCACAGTTCAAGGGATGGTGCAGCTGGGCTTGTTTGGGCCGGGTGCTATGCAATGAGGCAATGAGTGGCAAGCCGGCATGACAGCGGCGTTGGGAAGCATGCGGGCAGCTGCCATGTTCAGCGAGGAGTCCCCGTGCGCTGGCCACGCCCACAATCCGGCGCCAACCTATGGGCCGCTGTGCTGGCTCCCTATCCCACCCACATGCACTGCCATGCACCAATAGGAGTGGCGTCTAACTACCTGCTCTGACCGACAGTGGACCAGGCGACAACTTTGGAGGGTCATGGTGGCGTTTTGGGGTTGAATGAGACACTTTTAAAGTAGCCTATTACCCCTTCCTGGCCAATGTGTAGGTGTGTGTGAAATTTCTAGGAAATCCATTCAGCCGTTCAAGTGTGATTGAGGAACAAACATCCAAACTCACAAACTTTCACATTTATAATATTAATAGGAAGGATTACACTTATGAACAGCCGGCTTGGAGTAGCCCAAAGTGACACCCAGTCTTTTTATGTGAATTTGTCTCTGCAACTTTTTGAAGTAGTCATTTGCAGGGCAGTGATGTCTCCTATGTGTAGAGAATCCCTCTATCTCTGCCGGGTGCTGTGGCGTCTACCTGTAATCCTAGCTTCTCTGGGGGGCTTAGGCTGTGGGATCGCTCCATTTGGGAGTTCTGGTCTGATCTGCCTGGGTCTGGTGTTAGCACTATGCTCATCAGTAATATGGTGACTCTGGTCTAAGACCTCATGCACCAGCCCAAATATATAAAACTATGTACGATCGTGTAGGATTGGAGGGCACTTGAGAGATGGCACACAATAAGTAATAGCACTTAGCAGTAGGACCGGAGCAACCACAGTGACACCCAGCCTTTCCTATTGCCGCAGATGGAAGGTTCTCTCTGTAACTTTCTGTAATTGTCGCCATTTCCAGGGAACTTTGTAGAATTTTGAAACCAAAACTATTTTCTACAAGCTCCTGAAATGTAATGTAATGAAAGATTCTGAATGATAATCTGTTTTCCCTTAGCCCAAACAGCAGCACAACTGGGGTATTCCTGCCCCTATGAGCTGTTAGGACAGGTGGAATTTTTAATTACCTAACAGCTTTGACCCCTATAAGAGGCCGGAAGACCAACTCCCCCTTGTGTTAGTAGCAAGTATAAAGTACAGCGTGTATTTCATAGAAATAATATAAAATAGTACAACATAGTACAATAATACAGCACAGGGAGGGAGCCTTGTGCTGCTGTTTGGGCTAAGGGAAAAACAGATTATCATACATAATCTTCCATTCCCCCTACAATTCTTAGGAATTGTTTGATAAGAGGATCTTGAGATAATCTAATCTCCAGGAGAGCAGACAGAGCTGAAACTTGGACCTTTAGGTTAGCGGGTTTTAGCCCCCTTTCCAGGCCGTCTTGTAGGAACTCCAAGACTGAATTTCTGTTAGGGTCGCGTTGTTTACCTGTTCACCAACTCCGTAATATCCGACGTCTCCGCTCTCCCTCCATGGTCCGGATTAGATCCGAGCTGCCTCTGAAGGTCTTCGACCTATGGCTCGGCCCCTCGCCAGCCTCTCGGTCTCTAGGCCTGATGATTTTAAATAACCTAGGCATCCTCTCTAGTGGGAAAATTTCCTTCTCCGCATCCTCCGGATCCTCGGAGGAAGAATCCACCTCCCTGATCTGAAGCTTCTCCAGGGGGGGAGAGAGGGCTCAGATGACTCTAGGCGGGGCCTCTTCGCCAGGTGGGAAACGGTGTCTTCCACCTTTCTCATGGAGTGGGACACTAAGTCTTTGACCCACGACACTACCTCTCGGATGGGGGTGGGTTCAGAGGGAGGAGCTCTGCACCCCTGGCAAAACCTGTGTTCACAGGAATCTGGTATCGGGATCCTGCAATTGGCACAGGCCAGATGCTTCCTCTTTGACGCACTCTTTCTCCTAGGAGGGAGGGCGGAAGAGGATGAAGATGACATTCTAGGAAAAAGAAGAAGCAGACAATCAATCTCCTTAAATCAGCAGGTAAACCACCCACTCCCTCCCCCTCCACCAGACCTCTACGAAGTAGGAACTTTGTCTCAACAAAGCAATCAGCAAACAATAATCACTACTCTGACACAGGGTGCTTGAGTAGGTGCCTGTAACCGAAGTGAAAAGCAAGAACTAGGCTGTGGAGGGGGGTTTAAATAGGACTTCCAGTAGGAAGGGGAGGGGCCGGAATCCAGAAGCCTCGCCCACGGTCTCTACCCCCCCCCCCCCCCCCGTCCAGGGTGGAGGGAGGGGGGCGGACTATGATACAAAGTCCAACTAGTGGACTGGAGGAGCGCAGAGACTCCCAAAAAATCTAGGCCGCGGCCTACTCCGGGTTGCGACCTACCGCACATGCGCGGCCGGACCGGAAATGGCCGCCTGGCTTCCCAGAACACCTCTACCCCTACCACCTGTCCTGTCCCACAGGACAGAAAAAAACACAAGGGGGAGTTGGTCTTCCGGCCTTTTATAGGGGTCAAAGCTGTTAGGTAATTAAAAATTCCACCTGTCCTAACAGCTCATAGGGGCAGGAATACCCCAGTTGTGCTGCTGTTGGGCGTAGGGGGAATAGAAGGTTATGGAGAAAATGGAAAACCAAAATGTAGTAACAGCCTTGGTGGGGGGCGGGGGTCTGACCTGAGATTTATCTTCCATGTTCTGTTTTACAACTCATGGGACAAATATACAAGTATAGGACTCACAGAGACTTGGATGGAATATTTTGTAAGATGGACACGGCGGAGACCCAGGGTCATTGCCCACAATCACAGACAGTCTGGTTGTTGGTATTTAGGGGGTTATCTGGTTTCTACTATTGATGTCTTACCCTTAGGAGAGGTAATCAATGCTAGATCTGTGGGGGTCCAACACCTGGGACCCTGCAGATCAGCTATAACAAGATGTTGCGGCTCCCAATAATACTTATATTCTGGGCGCTGCGCTGTCACTCGCCGGTGGGTGGAGGTTCTTTAGTGCTGCCAATCACGTGTAGCTATAAAACCGTCAGGGGGGTCTTTCCGCCAAGCAGATAGAGAGGGTACATATAGGGACCCTGGATCCTGGCCGGTCTATCTGTATTAAATAGCCAGGTCAGTGCTGTACAGCGCCCCCTCATGTTACCTTATTTCCACCACTCCAGCCGATAACGGCCTATTAAAAAAAAAAAAAAAAAAACGCTGCGGTAGCGGCTGTCGCCAGGCCCCTAATATCTCAGGCCCTGTGCCAGCCGCTACCACTGCTTCCCCGGTAGTTACGCCGCTGCCCTTCATTATGTTCCTCCTCAATTTGCCCACAAGGTTAACATAAAAATCAGTGTTACTTACCTCTCCTCGCTGCTCTGTCTGCAGTGTCACTTACGGAGTTGTAGTGAATGACATCATCACATCGCGCCTACATCTCCAGGAGCCGGAGCTCAGCGGTGAAGCAAGAGCTGAGCTGTGACAGCGACTACTATACTTTTTTTTTTATAAATTTATTTATAAAACACAAGAACAAACAAAAGGGAAATCAGTTTTAGGCAATGAACAAGCCAGCAGCAAAACAAGGGTGGCCCACAAACAAAATAAGGGCCCAAAAGCTAAAAACAGAACAAGGAGCGTGGGGACAGAGCCTCTACTCCAGCAATAAAGTGAGAGAGGCACCGGCACCGCCAAGGAACACTAAAGAGGCGGAGGAGGGGTAGGAAGGGGAAACCAGGAGGGATCGAAAGGGGAAAGCAGGAAAATAAGAAGAGGGAGAGGCGGGAAAGGGCAGAAAGCACACGAAAGGGATGAGGAGGAGACGAAGGGGGGGGGACTCCGGGACCAAGCTGCCAAGTGAAACGCAGACCTAACCCATGACATCTCTGTAAGACTGGGACCCCTGAAAAAGGATCCACGGGGTCCAAGCCTTCAAGAAAGCCTCGTGGGAGTCTCAGAGAGACGCCGTGAGCTCCTCCATAGATTGGATGTCCTCTACCTTGCGAATCCAATGGCGAAGAGACGGGGGGTTGGGGGATTTCCACAACGCCAGGACGCAGGCCCTGGCGGCATTGATCAGATGACGGATCGCTGATTTACGGTAGGCTCGGCGGGGAATACTAGAAAGGTGGAGGAGGAAACAAGCCGGTGTATTAGGGAGGGCAGTTTGGAAGATCTGGGATGTCAGGCGGTGGACTCCATCCCAGAAGTCCCTTAGGGCAGAGCAACCCCAAAAAACATGGAGGAGAGTCCCCTCCTCCAAACCACAGCGCCAACAGAGTGGAGAGGTAGACGGAAAGAACTTGTGAAAGAGAGAGGGGACATGGTACCACCTGGTAAGGATCTTGTAATCCGCCTCTTGATACTTACAGGCCATAGAGCTCTTATGGGCTAGTTCCAAGATCCTTGAGCATTCCACATCTGAGAAGGAGAGATTGAGATCAGCCTCCCATTTGGACAAAAAATCAGGACTGTGGTTCGGAGGAGGGGAGACCAGCATCATGTAGAGCTCCGACAAGGAGTGACGCAGAAGCCCAGAGCCCGTACAAGCCTTCTCAAAGCCCGTAAGAGGCCTATCGAAGTTCCCCGAAGCACGAAGGGAGGAAAGGAAATGGGAGAGCTACAAAACCCTCCAGGGGCCGAGGGGGGTAGGCCCATTTCGGAATGAAGAGCCGCAAGCGAGCGCCATGTACCATCCGTACGGATGGACGCTCTGCAAGCCTGCATTGGACCAGACTCGGAACGGACCTCCAGTGAGCCCAGCAGGAAATGCTGGGTTCCCTAAAACAGGAAAGAGGGGGGAAGGAGAAGGGGAAAGGCAAACCTTACGGAGGAGCGATCTACATACCTTAAGAGTCGGTCCGATCGTGGGGTGAGAGTTAAGAAAGGGAGGAGTGACTGAGTCCAACCAGGGAAGCAAATGGAGCGGAAGATTCGAAAAAGAGTCCTCCGGGGAGACCCACTGTTTGAAGGGGGAGTGGCAGCACCAATCGATCACACGCTGCAGGAGAGCAGCCTCATAGTAGCGGCGGGGGTCCGGTAGGCCCAGACCCCCCATTGTTTCGGGAGAGTCAAAGTGGAACGCGCAAGCCTGGCACGTTTACCCTGCCAAACAAAACGGACTAGATCAGAGTAGAGTAGCTTAAAAAGCTAGGGAGGACATGAATCGGCAAAGTTTGCAATAGGTAGAGGAGCCTTGGCATTACATTCTTTTTATAAATGGCACAGCGACTGAACCAGATATAGGTGCCTCTCGCCCACCTTTTCAGGTCCAGGCGAACAGTCTTAAATAGAGTAAGATAGTTCGTGGCAAAGAGATCTCGAAGGTCCCCAGGAATTCACACCCCTAGGTATTTGATGGCCGATCGAGACCAGTGGAAGGGAAAAGTGAGAGCAAGGGAGGATCTAAGCCCCGGTGTCAAAGAGACATCAAGCGCCTCAGACTTTTGATAATTGATTTTGAAGTTGGTAAGAAGGGGGACAACACGTCCAGCTCGGAAATCAAGACAGGGAGGGAAAAAGAGGGGTCACGCAAGAAAAACAAGAGGTCATCCGCGTAGGACGCTACCTTAAGGTGCTTTCTCCCCATCTCGAGACCCAGCAAGGTCGCGTTGGCCCAAAGCGTCCGAAGGAGGGGTTCCAGGGTGAGGACGAAAATTAAGGGGGAGAGGGGACAACCCTGACGCGTGCTATTACCAATCAGGAAAGGAGAGGAAAGGATACCATTGACCCTAGTGGAAGCCGAGGGGTTGGAGTACAAAGAGGAGATCCAGGATTTCATGACCGGGCCAAGACCGATGTGATTCAGAACCTCAAAGAGGAAAGGCCAACCTACCCGGTCGAATGCCTTCTCCGCATCAGTAGAGAGAAGACAGAGCGGGAGGTCCCGAGAGCGAGCAAAATGGACGGCATTGATAACCTTCACAGTGTGATCTCTCGCCTCCCGTGAGGGAATAAAGCCAACCTGGTCGGAGTCCACTAGGTCAAGAAGGAGAGGGGCAAGGCGAGTGGCCAGAACCTTGGAAAAGATTTTCAAGTCCACATTAAGAAGGGAGATGGGTCTATAACTGGAGCAGAGAGCAGGATCCTTACCCTCCTTATGTATAACTGTAATGTGGGCTCTGGTCAGATCTGGAGGGAGGGAGGAACCCTCGGAGATGGAGTTAATGGCGCGCGACAGGGGGCCCAGGAGCAAGGGCGTGAACTTTTATAATAGGAAGCAGGGAGGCCATCAGGGCCCGGGGCCTTGCTAGGTTGCATGGACTTGAGAGCCTGCGCAACCTCATCACCGGTAATAGGAGCTTCCAATGAAGCAAGAGCCGCATCCGAAAGACGGGGCAAACCCGAGTCCTCGAGGTACTGTTTGATCGCTGGGAGAAGCGGAGAGTCCGAGGGGACCGTGGAAGCAGGAGAGAGGTTATATAGACGGCGGTAAAAAAATGGCGAATTCCTCCGCGATACGATTCAGATCAGTGAGACGTGAACCCGAGGACCCTGCAATAAGGGGGACAAAGTTACGCGAGCGCTGCTCACGGAGGGACCGAGCTAAAGTCCTACTGCACTTGTTCCCGAACTCATAAAAATGACGTTGGCCTCTAGCTAAGAGGCACCTAGTCCTAATATCCAGACGCTCGCACAACTTCCTGCAGGCCAAAAGAAGGGCAGAATGAACATCCGACGCGTGCGAACGTTTGTGGGTCTGCTCCAAAGAGACTACATCGGCTATCAAAGCTGCTATCTCACGAGACCTCTCCTTCTACAAACGAGAGCCATTTTGAACCAGCACCCCCCTAATGACACACTTGTGAACCACCCAGAGCGTAACTGGGGAGACGTCGGCCGTGTCACTTTCCCGAAAATAAAATTCGAGAGCTGAAGAGACCGCCTGAAAAGTCGGAATGTCCTGAAGAAGCGACTCATTGAGGCGCCACTGCCAAGACCGAGGTCTCATGGCGGGGGATGACAGCTCAACATGGACCATCGCATGGTCGGAGAAGGTAATAGGATCGATCGTCGAACCACGGAGCAGAGCGACATCGGCATGCTGAACAAAGAAATAGTCTAGTCTGGAGTAAACATCGCGAGGGTGAGAATAGAATGAGTAATCCCGTACGTCCGGATGAATCACACGCCAAGCATCAATCAGATGGTGGGAGTGGAGGAGCCTGGGCCCGCAGGTACGACTGGCCACTGGAAATGTCCATTGTCCACGGGTCCAGAGCTAGGTTGAAGTCCCCACCCACCAAGAGAGTGCCCTCAGCAAAGTCAGAAAGCTATCTAGGATACGATCTAGGGTACCAATCTGGTCCAAATTGGGGAGATAAAGATTAGCAAAGGTGAACAAGGTGCCAGCCAACTCCCTCTTTACAAACAAGAACCTGCCTGTGTTGTCCGAGACCGCGGCCCGGAACTTCCACACCACTGTGCAACCAATCAGAATACTAACTCCTCTAGACTTAGAATCAGAGAAACAACTGTCATAACTATCAGGGTATCTAGAGGAAGAGAGAGAAGGAGCTGAGCCCTCCCGGAAATGCGTCTCCTGAATAAATGCAACCGCACCCCTCTTACTCCAGAGTAGTCGCAAGAGAGAGGACCGCTTCTCCGGGGTGTTAAGCCCGTTCGCGTTGATAGAGGAAAAGATCAGTGAGTCTAAGGTGAGGATCCGGAGCACCCCTCAGGGCGGGGGAGAGAAAGGGGGAGAGGAAGGAGAAGGGGAGAAAGTAGAGAGGGGGAAGGGAAGGGGAAAGGAGAAAAATAGGGAGGGGAGGGGGAGGCGAGAGGAGAAGAGTAAAGGAGACCGAGAAGAAAGGAGGGAGGAGGAAGGTAGGAACAAAGGACCAAGGAAAAGGAAAAAGAAAAACAATCAAAAACGGCCAGGGAAAGGAGGGGGGGGGGCGAGATACACCAGCTGGAACCGAAGCCCGCACCGCACGGCAGCGGGGCACAAAACTTAACGGTAAGAGGAGAAACAAGAGAGCAAACAACATTAGAGTCAATCAGGCAACAATGAAAAAATGCGGAGATACAATGTCAGCGGGCCGCGGCGGGCCCATCAAAGTCTACTCAGCGAGTAAGGATACAGAGCTCCCCGAGGGAGCCACAGCAGAGTCCACAAGGCACCGCCCCTGGTGCGGCAGCGGAGGGGAAGAGGGCCGAGCAGCGGTGGGAGGCACAGGGAGCGGGTACTCCAACCAGTCCGGCAGGGACAGACCCAGGACATCCAGAAAATTAGCCAAGGCCTCCGCCTGATCCGGGCAATGCAAAGTGAAGACAGCTCCATTGCGACGGACTTGAAGATGGAAGGGGTGACCCCAACGATAGGAGGCGCCAGAGTCCAAGACCATGCGAAGAACGGGTTTCAGGAGGCGCTGCATAGCCAAAGTGCAGCGGGAGACATCCGGGAGAAGGGTAATCGAACCGTCCATGAATGGAACCGGACCATGATGGCAAGCCGCCTGGAGGATATCCTCTTTCTCCTTGTAGAAATGTACCCGACAAAGGACATCTTTAGGATCAGTGGAGGAGGCCCTCCTGGGCCCCAAAACGCGGTGAAACCTGTCGATATTGATTGCAGTGTCTGTCAGTCTGGACAGAACGGTATTGAACACTGAGACAGCAATAGAGCAAAGCTCCCCTGTAGGCCCAGCATCAGGGATGCCCCGTAACTTTATATTGTTTTGGCGGCCCCTATTTTCCTGGTCATCCACCTGCAGTAAGAGATGACGGTTCAAATTGCGTTGAGTAGATAAGGTTTGCTCCACCGCCAGGAGATGCTGATCGATGGAGTCCGTACGGAGCTGTTGAGATGAAACCGTAGCCGAAAGAGAGTCCAGGTTAGCCTTGAAGCCATTTAGAATTTTGTCCTGCCACTCCTCCACCCTGCGAACAAGAACCTCCATGTCCGATTTAGTAGGCATGGCATGGAGTAACTCCCAGATATCTGACAACTTGGGGCGCTTGGGCCGTCCAGGGGAGGGAGAAGCCCTGGAAGAAGAAACAGATGAATCAGAGTCCATAGGAGCACGTAGTGTGGCAGGGGTAGAAGAGAAATCCAAGTCCACATCACGCTGCAGAGGGGGCCGAGTGGGGTCATCCCCGGGGGGCAGGGGTGAGACTTGTACTGGCTGATTGAGAGGGGAGCGGGCCCCAAGGGAGGGGGTCAGGTACATCTCAGGGGAGGCAGTGGAAGCCATGGCAGGAGGCAGGGGAGTGAGAGGCTGATGGCCACCAAGTCCAGGGTCTGGGTAAAAGGTCCTGAGGAGGCAGCCTCATGCAGTACCAGCAGAGAGCCGGGGATGGGAGGAAGGTCGGCCACTGAGGACAGTCCACCATGGGAGGTCGTAGGAGGAGCAGGAAGCATAGGAGGAGAAACAGACATGGCGTCCCAGGAAGAGGAGTGGGGGAGGGGGGCCGCCACGATATCATCGCCGCCATTCCTGTGATATGCTGGTACCTGGTCAGCAGCAGTCCGGGGAGTCCCCATGCCGAGAGGAAGAAGCGCAGGAGCCAGGGAGGTCGCAGGAGGAGCCGGAGCAGAAGCCGTCACCGCAGGAGCCTGCTGCAGTACCGCCGGGACCGCCGAGGACAGGGAGGAAGCGCGCGCCGGCGCCATGTTGGAGTCAGCAGATGGGGGAGCCAATGAGGCCGCGGCGAGGAGGAACCGTGCCAGAGGAGGATCGAGCCGGGCAGAGGATGACGCCTTGCGGCCCACGCGTCGAACCATGATGGAGCCGGGAACAGGTAAGTGCCGGAACCCAAGATAGGTGAAGAGATAGCCGTTGGGGTCTGGGAGCTCTGAGGGATCACGTCTTCACTAGAGATGAGCGAACACTGTTCGGATCAGCCGATCTGAACAGCACGCACCCATGGAAATGAATGGAAGCGCCTGTGACGCTGACTTTGCCGGCGGCCGGCCGGCGTCACAGGTGCTTTCATTCATTTCTATGGGTGCGTGCTGTTCGGATCGGCTAATCCGAACAGTGTTCGCTCATCTCTAGTCTTCACACCGCCATGTCCTAAGCCACGCCCCCCAGCGACTTCTACACTTGTCTGTGTATTCAACTCATCTGTGTCCTCCAGAAACCAGGACATACCTCCCGCCGACTGGAACTGCGGGACAGGACCCCAAATTCGGTATAGTTGGGAGGTATGCTGTTGTCTCCTATGTGTAGAGAATCCCTCTTTCTCTGCCAGGTGCTGTGGCGTGTACCTGTAATCCTAGCTTCTCTGGGGGGCTTAGGCTGTGGGATCGCTCCAGTTGGGAGTTCTGGTCTGATCTGCCTGGGTCTGGTGTTAGCACTATGCTCATCAATAATATGGTGACTCTGGTCTAAGACTTTGTGCACCAGCCCAAATATGTAAAACTATGTACGATCGTGTAGGATTGGAGGGCGCTTACAAAAAAGCATTTAATTGGTAATAGCACTTAGCAGTAGGACCGAAGCAACCAAAGTGACACCAAGCCTTTCCTATTGCCGCAGATGGAAGTTTCTCTCGGTAACTTTCTGTAATAGTCGCCATTTCCAGGGAATTTTGTAGAATTTTGAAGCCAAAACTATTTTCTACAAGTTCCTGAAATGTAATATAAAGTTATGGAGAAAATGGGAAACCAAACTGTAGTAACAGCCTTGGTGGGGGAGGGGGGACTGACCTGAGATTTATCTTCCATGTTCTTGTAACACTCAGGAGGGCCAGGGCTGGTATCACGGGTAATATATCAGATGTAGCCGGCTTTCAGGGGGTCCCTGGGTCCCAAATGTGCACAAAATCTCCTTTTTGATGTCCCCGACTACCCACCCCCACGTGATATCTGACAATGACAACAGACAACCACGTCTCGGGGGTAGCCGTTGCTCTTTTACTAGCAGGACAAAGTAATACAAATGTACATATGGAGTAATTCTTCACATACAATACAGCGATCTTTGTAGGTAGTGTCCAATTAAGCAGGTGATAGAGCTTGGAGCCGGAATGCTTTGGATAGTTTAATTAGTAGTTGCTTGGGTAGTTAAACTTGTATATACTTGTAAAGATGGCCTGTATCCAGGGGGTTAGTCCTCAACAAACTGGGTACACGTATGTAGAAGAGCAAATACAGGGGTGTCAGCAGCGGGAGACCCTCAAATTCTGCCAGACTAGCTATGGGCTTCTTAAATATAGATCTGTCCCAAAGACTTACTTGAATAGAGAGATACGTGTGAGGTCCCAGATGTATGGATAACCAGGTCCGTCAACTTTAGTGCTTGTAGGCTTGGAGCTTCAGAGGAAAACACTCTCTGAGGAGAATCTTGAGTACAGAGGAAAAGCCATCTCTGTTTGAAGTGCTCTGAGACTTGGCTGCCATTTTCAGCTTTCCATGTGCTGCTAGCTCCACATGTCTTGTCTACATCTAGCTCCACACAAAGGAAACAGACAAAAGGTCCCCAACCCCCCCAGAGGAGCCTGTAACTCCTCCTCCTCCAGGCCAGTCAAGGGAGCTTGATTGGTCCTGAAGGTCACCTGATCATAATGGACACACCTTCACATTGGCAACTCATATTACAATGGCAAGTATATGCAGGTGTAGTTCACAAAAACATCCAGAAGATGGCGCATTAATAGACCCCCTGTGTGCTGGCTCTGGTAATATATAGAAGGAATGAAGGGGGAGGAAACTCTTTACCTTACATGCAAATGTCCATACCATCTCGGTCTGCAAGGACTATTAAAGGGAATGGGACGAGCAGTACCGGGACATTACATTCTGTTTTAAAACTCATGGGACAAATATACAAATATCGGACTCAAAGAGAATTGGATGGAATATTTTGTAAGACGGACACGGCGGAGACCCAGGGTCATTGCCCACAATCACAGACAATCTGGTTGTAGGTATTTAGGGGTTATCTGGTTTCTACTATTGATATCTTACCCTTAGGAGAGGCCATCAATGCTAGATCTGTGGGAGTCCAACACCTGGGACCCTGCAGATCAGCTATAACAAGATGGCGCGGCTCCCAATAATACTTATATTCTGGACGCTGCGCTGTCACTCGCCGGTGGGTGGAGGTTCTTTAGTGCTGCCAATCATGTGCAGCAATAAAACCGCCAGGGGCTCTTTCCGCCAAGCAGATAGAGAGGGTACATATAGGGACATCCATGTCTGGATCCTGGCCGCTCTATCTGTATTAAATAGCCAGGTCAGTGCTGTACAGCGCCCCCCTCATGTTTACCTTATTTCCACCACTCCAGCCGATAACGACCTATAAAAAAACCCACAACCTTCTGCGGTAGCGGCTGTCGCCGGGCCCCTAATATCTCAGGCCCTGTGCCAGCCGCTACCACTGCTTCCCCGGTAGTTATGCCACTGCCCTTCATTATGTTCCTCCTCAATTTGCCCTCAAGGTTAACATAAAAAACAGTGTTACTTACCTCTCCTCGCTGCTCTGTCTGCAGTCTCACTTATGGAGTTGTAGTGAATGACATCATCACATCGCGCCTACATCTCCAGGAGCCGGAGCTCAGCGGTGAAGCAGGAGCTGAGCTGTGACAGCAACTACTACACTCGTCTGTGTATTCAACTCATCTGTATCCTCCAGAAACCAGAACATACCTCCCGCCAACTGGGACTGCGGGACAGGACCCCAAATTCGGTTTAGTTGGGCGGTATGCTGTTGTCTCCTACGTGTAGAGAATCCTTCTATCTCTGCCGGCTGCTGTGGCGTGTACCTGTAATCCTAGCTTCTCTGGGGCGCTTACGTTGTGGGATCGCTCCATTTGGGAGTCCTGGTCTGATCTGCCAGGGTCTGGTGTTAGCACTATGCTCATCAATAATATAGTGACTCTGGTCGAAGACCTCGTGCACCAGCCCAAATATATAACACTATGTACGATCGTGTAGGATTGGAGGGCACTTACAAAAACCCACTTAATAGGTAATAGCACTTAGCAGTAGGACTGGAGCAACCAAAGTGATCCCCAGCCTTTCCTATTGCCGCAGATGGAAGTTTCTCTCTGGAACTTTCTGTAATAGTCGCCATTTCCAGGGAATTTTGTAGAGTTCTGCTCCTTCTGTGGGGTCTGGTGTTTCTGTTCATTACTGATAAGAGCGCTCAGGGGGTCACCGGCCCGGGTCAACAACCACATTCAGTCTTTACTCAGACGATAAGACACTTATATACAGATTGCACTTATGAACAGCCGGCTTGGAGTAGCCCAAAGTGACACCCAGTCTTTTTATGTCAATTTGTCTCTGCAACTTTTTGAAAAAGTCATTTGCAGGGCAGTGATGTCTCCTATGTGTAGAGAATCCCTCTATATCTGCCGGGTGCTGTGGCGTGTACCTGTAATCCTAGCTTCTCTGGGGGGCTTAGGCTGTGGGATCGCTCCATTTGGGAGTTCTGGTCTGATCTGCCTGGGTCTAGTGTTAGCACTATGCTCATCAGTAATATGGTGACTCTGGTCTAAGACCTCGTGCACCAGCCCAAATATATAACACTATGTACGATCGTGTAGGATTGGAGGGCACTTGAGAGATGGCACACAATAAGTAATAGCACTTAGCAGTAGGACCGGAGCAACCAAAGTGACACCCAGCCTTTCCTATTGCCGCAGATGGAAGTTTCTCTCTGTAACTTTCTGTAATAGTCGCCATTTCCAGGGAATTTTGTAGAATTGTGAAACCAAAACTATTTTCTACAAGTTCCTGAAATGTAATGTAATGAAAGATTCTGAATGATAATCTGTTTTAGCCCAAACAGCAGCACAACTGGGGTATTCCTGCCCCTATGAGCTGTTAGGACAGGTGGAATCTTTAATTACCTAACAGCTTTGACCCCTATAAGAGGCCGGAAGACCAACTCCCCCTTGTGTTAGTAGCAAGTATAATACATAACTACACGTTTATACAAATAACACAGATAGTACAATAATACAGCATAGGGAGGGAGCCTTGTGCTGCTGTTTGGGCTAACAGATTATCATTCATAATCTTTCATTCCCCCTACGCCCAACAGCAGCACAACTGGGGATTTAGCAAGTATCGCTTTTACCCTAGGGTGGGTGATCCTGGCAGGCTGATGCCAACACAGAGTGTCCAAACGCTGTAGAATCCGTCGTTCGCCAATCCAGTCTATAATGCTTGGCGAATGTTAGATGTGAACTCCAGGAAGCCACGGCACATATCTGCTCTAAGGAAAGGGAACGCCTTTCGGCCCAAGATGTTGCCACTGCTCGGGTGGCATGGGCACGGACAAAGTCTGGTACCGGGAGGTCCTGGGTACGTAGGGAGCAGATAATGGCTTCCTTGATCCATCTTGACAGAGTTGGTTTGGATGCTTTGGCACCTCTATTGTGGCCAAACACGTTGACTAGTAAATTCTCTGATTTTCGGAAGGACGCAGTGCGCTCCAGGTAGATTCATAGTGCTCTCACCAAGTCCAACTTGTGCATCTTCTCCTCCCACTCGGAGACAGGAGAGGGAAAAAGGTCAGTAAGACAATTACCTGGTTGATATTCTGAGGAGTGGGTACCTTTGGCAAGAATCCTGGAACGAACCTCAGCTGGACTCTGTCTGGAAAGAAGGTTATGAAGGGTTCGGAGGCCGCTAGGGCCTGTAGTTTGCCAACCCTCTTGACGGAGGTTATTGCCAGCAGGAAAGTCACTTTATATTATTATTATTATTATTATTTATATAGCACCATTAATCCCATGGTGCTTTACATTTGGGGGTTACATACAATACACAGAATATACAGGTAGATATAATACTAACAGTGACCGACTGGCACAGTGGGGTAGAGGGCCCTGCCCGCAGGGCTTACAATCTATGAGGGAAAGGGGGTAGAGACAGAAGGAGAGGGGGAGACTGTACAGATGGCGGTGCGGTGATAGTGTTATTGGGGGTGTAGGCCTTCCTGAATAGGGGAGTCTTCAGGGCCTTCTTGAAACCTGTGATTGTGGGGGTCAGTCTTATGTGTCATGGTAAGGAGTTCCAGAGTATGGGGGATGCACGAGGTCATTGGAGGATCTGAGGTTACGTGTGGGCAGGTAGCGCGAGATTAGTTCAGAGATATATGGAGGGGACAGGTGAGGATGAGGTCAGAGATATATGGAGGGGACAGGTGAGGATGAGGTCAGAGATATATGGAGGGGACAGGTGAGGTCAGAGATATATGGAGGGGACAGGTTGTGGATGGCTTTGTATGTTAGCGTTAGTAGCTTGAACTCAATTCGCTGGGCTATAGGTAGCCAGTGGAGGGACTGGCAGAGGGGAGCAGCCGATGAAGATCGTGGGGTGAGGTGGATTAAGGGAGCAGCACAGTTTAAGGTGGACTGGAGGGGAGCGAGAGTGTTAGCTGGGAGTCCATGGAGAAGGGTGTTGCAGTAGTCATATAGTATATATAGTATATATAGTCATGTAGTATATGACAAGTACTTCCATTCCACTTCCGATAAGGGTTCAAAGGATGGAGAACAGAGACCCTGTAGAACCGCAGCCAGGTCCCAGGTAGGGACAGGAGGCTGCACTTGAGGGCGGAGTCTAGTAGCTCCTCTTAGAAACTGTCTGATTAGAGGATCTAGTGATAACCTGGTTTCCAGGAGAGCAGACAGAGCTGAAACTTGGACCTTCAGGGTAGCGGGTGCCAGCCCTCTTTCCAGGCCGTCTCGTAGAAATTCCAAGACTGCATCCCTGTTAGGGTCGTGCTGGTTACTCGTACACCAGTTTCGAAATATTCGGGCGACCCTCTGGTAGCTCTGGTTAGTCGATCCTGCTCTTGAGTGCGCCAATGTTCTTAGAACTCCCTGAGACAATCCTCTTTTGCCCCCTATGGGCTGGTTAACCTCCAGGCAGTGAGGTTGAATTTGTCCAGGCCTTAGCAAGGCCGACTGTTCCGGATTACCAGCTTCTGCGCTGGTGGAAGCCTCCAGTAGTTCCCCCGACTCATAGGAATGAAGTCGGTGAACCATACCCTTTTTGACCAGAACGGCATGCTCCCTATTGCCGATGTCTGGTTGTGCCTGAGTTTCGTCAATACCTTCGGAATGGGAGGAAAAATGTATGCCAGTTTGAACCTCCAAGGTATTGACAGGGCAGCCAACACCAAAGGGTTGTCCTTCCGGTACAGGGAACAAAACCTTTCTATTCTGGCGTTGTAATGGGTGGCCATCAGATCCACCTCAGGGAGACCCCACCTCTTGTTGAGATGGTGAAAGGTACTCTGGTGTAGGGACCACTCGCCTGAGGTAGCTAATCTTTTGCTGATTTGGTCCGCTAGGATGCTTAGGCAACCTGGGAACTGAACTGCTGACAGCTGGGAGATCTTCTGCTCTGTCCAGGCGAAGATCCAGATGCTGACTTGTGGAAGGGAGGGGGACCCGGTTCCCCCTGTCTGATGCTGAGGCAGACTGTCGTCAGGTTGTCCGTCTGACCCCTGATCGTCTTCTTCCCAGGAAGTGATGCAAGCGTCGGAAGTCCCCAGCGAACTGCCATAAGCTCTCGCCAGCTGGATGAGTGCGTTCTCTCCAGGTAATTCCAGGTGCCTTATACCGGGATCTCCCCCAGATGAGCTCCCCATCCTGTGAGGGAGGCATCTGTTGTCAACAGGGTCCAGGTAAACCTGGCCGAGGATTTCCCATTGCGAAGACGGGCTCACTGGGCTGGTGATTGCCGGGTGCTGATGGTTACCTGGAAAGGCTTTTATAGTCCCGAAGGACAGTGATTCCAGACTCTCAAGATCTCGTTGTGTAGTGAGCCCATACGCCACCGGGCCCAGGGAACTTCTTCTTTGGGGGCGGACATCGACCCTAGGACCTTCCTGGCTCTCGTGACCTTCCTGGTGGCAGAGAGATGATGAACCGTACAAGCAATCTTTCCCCTGCGAGGAGTGGACCAAGAGATCATTATGATGAGAGAGTCCTTGGTGAATCCCCAGAACTGGATCCATACTGATGGAATCACTACTGGCTTTAGCCAGACTATTAGCCAGCCAGGCTGACACGACCAAGCTACTACGGTCTGAACCTGCATGGTAAGGGCCTCCTTGGCTTGGGCTCTGAGAAACTAGTCGTTCCGATAAGGGACTCTGAAGCATCCTGGAAGGTGCAGGGTAGTAACGGCGGAGTTCTTTCCTTTAGGAAGGTATGGCGGACTGAAGGTCTGCCGTCTGGGAGGGTGGAGCATTGAAGATGCTGCATCTTTCCATCTGGGTGTACAGCCACTGCTAGAAACTTCCTGCGCTTAATGAAGTTTGTAGTGTGCAGATCTGCGTCTCTCAAGTCCAGGATGATAAAGGGGTCTCCGGGCCCTAGACGGGGTAATACTGCTTTGATTATCTTCATGCAGACCTGAATTCTGTGAATGAGCTGAATCAGGCTTCTGAGATCGGTAATCATACGCCATCCCTCTGGTGTCTTGGGTATGAAGAAGATCGGAACGCCGAACCCCTGGCAGCGCAATACTTAAGGCTCTAAGCCGGCTCCTTCCAGATGAAGTTGTTTGGTGCCCTAAAAAGGGTGAGTTGTTACACAATTGCCCGCAGTGGGGGCGGTGAAATATCTTCTGTACCTGTTCTGGATGGGTGAAATAACCCCGGGGTCTTGTATGAACTGGCGCCGGGCGTGAAGATGATGAGGCAGATGCCCGCCTACCAGTGGGGGACTTGAGATATGGGGGGCTTAGTCAGAGGCCCTTCTTGCGCTCGCGGGAGGTGCCCCGCCCCCTACATCTGGACTGGGGGCCAGTGCACCTCTGACCTCTGAAGCCCCTAGAGGATGATCTGCAGCCTCGAAAGGGAGCCCTCCTACTTTCGGGCGGCTGTGGCAGATTCTTTGTTTTCGTATTTGCCAGGTTCTTCATAATCTTGTCAAGCTCCCTGCCGAAGAGCCTCCCCGGCTCTAATGGGAGCGCACAGAGCCCAAATTTTGAGGTGTTGTCCACCCTCCACGGCTTCAGCCATAATGGGCGCCTGGCTACTGTAGAGAGAGCCATCGCTTTTGAAGCTAGCCTCGCCTGCATCCGTGAGGCCTCCGCTAGGTGGTCCACCATTAAATTTGTCGGACATGGCCGAAAAGTGGTTGTCACGGTGGACCCCTGTGTCTATATCGCTAGATAGGGACGCTAGCTCGGCCCGCAGGCCAGAGACCACCTCATTGGCTGCGATGGCTACTGAGGCCTGAGAGGAGGTCGTAGAGTATGCCCGTCTTAGGGAACCCTCTACACGGCGGTCCATTGGGTCCCGCAGGCTTGAGCCATCCTCTGCGGGAAGCACTGTTCAGCGCGACAACTTCGCCACAGCGATGTCCACTTTGGGTGGCAGACCCAGACTCCCTGCTGGGACTCAGATACCGGGAAGAGTGCTTTAAAGCGGGCAGATGGTGCAAAGGCTCTTTCTGGGCGACTCCACTCTCCCTCCATGATGCGGACTAGGTCCGAATTGGCTCTGAATGTCTTCGACCAGCGGCTAGGTCCCTCGCTAGCTTCGCGGTCTCTGGGCCTAATGGCCATAAAGAGCCTATGTTTGTTTTGGTACCGTGTTAGCCAGTGGTTATAAAATATAAAAAGAGCCTACTCATTTTATCTAAGGAAAAATTTTTCCTTTCTGTCTCCTCTAGGTCCTCGTCCGAGGACTCCACCTCCCCGATGTGTAATCTTTCCAAGGAGGGGAGGGAGGGCTCGGCCACATCTAGCCGGGGCCTCTTCACCAAATGAGAAAGGGTGTCATCCACCTTTCTCATGGACTGGGAGACAAAGTCCTTGACCCATGAGACTACCTCTCTAATAGGGGTAGCCTCAGAGGGGGGGGGGGCCTACAGCCTTGACATCTGTACTCACAGGCATCTGGGAGGGGGATTCTGCATTTGGCGCAGGCCAGATGTTTCCTTTTTGACATGGTCTTCCTTCGCGGCAGGGCTGCAAGAAAAAAGCGCAGTAAGCGGAATCCAGGCTGTGGGGGGCCCAATTTTAGGCCCCCTGCATGTCTGCTCCCCTTACCAGATGACGATGAGGAAGACATACTGCAAGAGAGGAGAAAACACACAAAAATGCAATAAGGAGGACCTCCTAAACCTTGGAGTAACCCCCCCCCCCTCCGCCCCTCCTTCTCCACCAAACCTTTTTCCTTTTACAGAAGGTAAGTCCAAGTTGATAGAGAATCAGGCTACAGAGGCGCAGATCTCAGTACAATGCCTGCAACTGAAGCGACAAGCAAAGGCACTCTGGTGGAGGAAGGTTTAAATAGGGGACCTGGGGGAGGACCTGTGTACGCCCCCTCTGCAGACTCAGTCTTTCCAGAAACCAGGGGCGCTCCCCACCGGAGGGGGCACCCTGATATGGGGAAGACTCAGAGCTTCCTTCTTCTTCTTTCTTTCTTTTTTTTTTTTTCTCTTTATCCCTGGACTGCGCATGTGCGGCAAATCCCGGAAGCGGTCCTCGGCACGGCTGGAAACTCTGGCATCCGGCCAGGAGCACCAATCGCCGCTTGAATGTAAGAAGATGACCTGCCCGACATCAGGAGGAGAAGGCAGCCCCCTGACAGCGCAGCAGGAGAGAGAATCTAACCACGCAAGGTAGGTAAATCAAAGGGGGGAGAGGGGACCCCTCTAAGAGGTCAGAAACACCTCTCCCCCAACCACCTGTCCTGTCCCACAGGACAGAAAAAAAACACAAGGGGGAGTTGGTCTTCCGGCCTCTTATAGGGGTCAAAAGCTGTTAGGTAATTAAAAATTCCACCTGTACTAACAGCTCATAGGGGCAGGAATACCCCAGTTGTGCTGCTGTTTGGGCGTACGGGGAATATAAGATGCGGGGAATTACTTCACAGTATGGAGGTCTCTAACCAGGGAAGTGGTGATGGCGGATTCATTAAACAAGTTCATAGAGGGCCTGGGCGCCTTTCTTGAAGAGAATAATATTACAGCTATGGAGTTTAGATTTTAAGGACACGTTGATCCAGGGTTTTATACTGACGGCCAGATTGGAGTCGGGAAGGAGTTTTTTTCCCCAGGAGCCTCATGGGGTTTTTGCTTTCCCCTGGATCAGCACTGTAGGGGATTGTAGGGTTATAGGTTGGACTAGAACAGGGGTAGGCAACCTTTTTTGTTCGGCGTGCCGATTTAAATAAAAAAATCAAAGATGAGGTCCTCGGAGTGCCGGGCAATAATTGTAAAGCTGATGACACCTACACTAAAGTCATATAGCACAAACCACAACATAGGGGTGCTGTCATACTGCGCTCCCAGCCACATGCGCTTACTACTATTTGCCTGGATACACATGTTCTTTTCCATTAGAAGCAATGTAACATATGTAACCCACAATTAGTGGTAATCTATGTGACTGGGAGCAGAGTAAGGTCATACCTGTAAAGCGCTGACACACAATGTACCTGGATGCTCCATCCAGTCCCTTGGCCCTTCAGTTTTCTGTAAGTGAAACACAGATTAATTTCAGTCACTTTTAGTTCCTGGCGGTGCAGTAACCGCAAAACCCCAGCCAGGAATTAATGGGTGTCACACTTACACCAAAGTGACCGCACTGGTGCCCAGGAACTGGATTTGACTATAATTGCATCTAGTTACAGTGTCACCACCCAATAGAATCACACCAAGGCTGAGGCCCCACATTACAAAAATGCAGCTTTTTTTGTTGCAGATTTAGCTGCGTTTTTTTTCCATCAAAGCCAAGAAAGGCTAGAAAAGGAACGGGAAATATATAGAAAGCTTCTTATATGTCTCCCTCCTGCTCAATCTACTCCAGGCTTCGGCTCAAAAACCACAGCAAAATCTGCAACAACAAAAAAACTGTTTCTGCAACGTGGGGCTTTAGCCTAAGGCTGAGGCCCCCACGTTGTGAAAACACAGCTTTTTTGTTGAATATTTTGCTGCGTTTTTCTGAGCCTAAGGGCTCGTTCACATCTGCGCCCGGTCTCCGTTCTGCAGGTTTCCGTTTCCTGCACAAAACAGAGGCAGGAGACGGAAACCTGCAGGTCGTGAGCGTTTTATGCTCTCCGCCGCAAAACCGTTTTCTTTAAATCGGACACAGAGTTGGACATGCAGTACTCTGTGTCCGATTTTAAAAACCGGACATTTTGGCCCAGATACACAGCCACAAAAAATTGCTGTATATATGGGTCAATTGAAATGTATAGGTCTGTACTCTTATCCAAAGTTGTGGATAAAAAGTCTGGTCATGTACATTACAGCTTAGTAACTCATATTAATAGCAGTTAACCCCATCATGTCCCTCACATTAACCAACTGTGTGCTTTACATAAGGGATACTGATATGTGAGACATATGGAGGTAATAAGTGAACATCTTCATTATATAGGTCCTTTATTAGTACCCCTATATGTCTCACACATCAGTAACACTTATGTGAGCCACACAGGGGTTAATATGAGGGATATGATGGGGTTAACTGTTATTAATGTGAGGCACATGGAGTTACTAACACTAAATTAATAACCCCAAATGCCTGACAGTAATAAGAATAGTTAGTAACACACACACGTACCTGGTGTTTTTACTTTCACTTGGCTTCCTCTCCTCCTCAGGGCTGCAGACGGCAGGAGCTCCTCCTCACATGTAGCAGCAGGTCCAGGAGAGACCTTATCCTGTGCAGTGAGAGGCTCACCTCTGATTGGTGGCAGGGAGGGAAGGGGGCGTGTCCTACACCTCGGCTTTAGCAGAGCACTGAAGGGACGCTCTCTCTCTCAATTTAGTGCATGAAGGTTGCAGGCTGGCTGCCGTGCCAGCAAAATATGCCTCGCGTGCCAGGGGTTGCCGACCCCTGGACTAGAAGGACTAATGTCTTCATCCAACCTCATCTACTATGTACACAACATTACACTAAACTTACAAGAATCCAGGACTCAAGGAAACTTCCTTGGAATTGTCTCCAGCACAGATGTCTGACAAATGACTCCGCTTTCCTATGTCTTTGCTGTGGGATTTCCATGAGCTTGATGTTTGGTCTGTGTAGAGAATCCCTCTATCTCTGCCGGGTGCTGTGGTGTGTACCTGTAATCCTAGCTTCTCTGGGGGGCTTAGGCTGTGGGATCGCTCCATTTGGGAGTTCTGGTCTGATCTGCCTGGGTCTGGTGTTAGCACTATGCTCATCAGTAATATGGTGACTCTGGTCTAAGACCTCGTGCACCAGCCCAAATATATAACACTATGTACAATCGTGTAGGATTGGAGGGCACTTACATAAATACACTTAACAGATAATAGCACTTAGCAGTAGGACCGGAGCAACCAAAGTGACACCCAGCCTTTCCTATTGCCGCAGATGGAAGTTTCTCTCTGTAATTGTCGCCAATTCCAGGGAATTTTGTAGAGTTCTGTTCCTTCTGTGGGGTCTGGTGTTTCCCTTCATTACCGATAAGAGCGCTCAGGGGGTCACCGGCCCGGGTCAACAACCACATTCAGTCTTTACTCAGACGACAAGACACTTATATACAGACTAGCTATAACCCGCGACTTCGTCCGTTGTCACCTCTCCCTTGCGCGATCCACCTGCAGCGCGGCCTGTGGCCCCCCCCCCACGGCCCTTTCCTTGCGGCCAGCGCAGTCTCCTCCCACAACGTCGTGGACCGGGACCCCACGGCCCTGCTGCTGCACCTACGGCCCTCCTCTTTCCCTCCACCCGCGCCTCCGCCTCTCCCCTTACCCTCCACCCGCGTCCCAGGCCCCCTTTCCCCCTTTAGAGTTACAGTAACCTCCTACATCTACCCCTTGCCCCCAGCACCACCCACCCGTGACCTCTGTTACCCTCCCTCCCCTTTCCACTTGTGCAATCTGGCCCCCCCTTCCCTCCTACTTGCCTTCTGCCCTCTGGAGTGAAAGTCACCCCCCCCCTGGCCCCCTCTCTAACCCCTACCACCAGAACCTCCACCAAACCAGCAAACTCCCACCCCCGGCCCCTACCGATCACCCGAGCCCCCCCACCCCTCTCCCCATTAAGCAAGCTGGCGATCCCTGTTCCCGCGGCACTCACCATGTAGATGTTGGGGAGCTGTGTGTCCTTTCCGTATGTGCAGTCCTTTCCAAGCCGTGTGTGTTCGCAGTCGCACAGTTCAAGGGATGGTGCAGCTGTGCTTGTTTGGGCCGGGTGCTACGCAATGAGGCAATGAGTGGCCAGCCGGCATGTCAGCGGCATTGGGAAGCATGCGGGCAGCCGCCATGTTCAGCGAGGAGTCCCCGCGCACTGGCCATGCCCACAATCCGGCGCCAACCTATGGGCCGCTGTGCTGGCTCCCTATCCCACCCACATGCACTGCCATGCACCAATAGGAGTGGCGTCTAACTACCTGCTCTGACCGACAGTGGACCAGGCGACAACTTTGGAGGGTCACGGTGGCGTTTTGGGGTGAATGAGACACTTTTAAAGTAGCCTATTACCCCTTCCTGGCCAATGTGTAGGTGTGTGTGAAATTTCTAGGAAATCCATTCAGCCGTTCAAGTGTGATTGAGGAACAAACATCCAAACTCACAAACTTTCACATTTATAATATTAATAGGAAGGATTACACTTATGAACAGCCGGCTTGGAGTAGCCCAAAGTGACACCCAGTCTTTTTATGTGAATTTGTCTCTGCAACTTTTTGAAGTAGTCATTTGCAGGGCAGTGATGTCTCCTATGTGTAGAGAATCCCTCTATCTCTGCCGGGTGCTGTGGTGTGTACCTGTAATCCTAGCTTCTCTGGGGGGCTTAGGCTGTGGGATCGCTCCATTTGGGAGTTCTGGTCTGATCTGCCTGGGTCTGGTGTTAGCACTATGCTCATCAGTAATATGGTGACTCTGGTCTAAGACCTCGTGCACCAGCCCAAATATATAAAACTATGTACGATCGTGTAGGATTGGAGGGCACTTGAGAGATGGCACACAATAAGTAATAGCACTTAGCAGTAGGACCGGAGCAACCAAAGTGACACCCAGCCTTTCCTATTGCCGCAGATGGAAGGTTCTCTCTGTAACTTTCTGTAATTGTCGCCATTTCCAGGGAACTTTGTAGAATTTTGAAACCAAAACTATTTTCTACAAGCTCCTGAAATGTAATGTAATGAAAGATTATGAATGATAATCTGTTTTCCCTTAGCCCAAACAGCAGCACAACTGGGGTATTCCTGCCCCTATGAGCTGTTAGGACAGGGGGAATTTTTAATTACCTAACAGCTTTGACCCCTATAAGAGGCCGGAAGACCAACTCCCCCTTGTGTTAGTAGCAAGTATAAAGTACAGCGTGTATTTCATAGAAATAATATAAAATAGTACAACATAGTACAATAATACAGCATAGGGAGGGAGCCTTGTGCTGCTGTTTGGGCTAAGGGAAAAACAGATTATCATACATAATCTTCCATTCCCCCTACAATTCTTAGGAATTGTTTGATAAGAGGATCTTGAGATAATCTAATCTCCAGGAGAGCAGACAGAGCTGAAACTTGGACCTTCAGGTTAGCGGGTGTTAGCCCCCTTTCCAGGCCGTCTTGTAGGAACTCCAAGACTGAATTTCTGTTAGGGTCGCGTTGTTTACCTGTTCACCAACTCCGTAATATCCGACGTCTCCGCTCTCCCTCCATGGTCCGGATTAGATCCGAGCTGCCTCTGAAGGTCTTCGACCTATGGCTCGGCCCCTCGCCAGCCTCTCGGTCTCTAGGCCTGATGATTTTAAATAACCTAGGCATCCTCTCTAGTGGGAAAATTTCCTTCTCCGCATCCTCCGGATCCTCGGAGGAAGAATCCACCTCCCTGATCTGAAGCTCCTCCGGGGGGGGGGGGGGGGAGAGGGCTCAGATGACTCTAGGCGGGGCCTCTTCGCCAGGTGGGAAACGGTGTCTTCCACCTTTCTCATGGAGTGGGACACTAAGTCTTTGACCCACGACACTACCTCTCGGATGGGGGTGGGTTCAGAGGGAGGAGCTCTGCACCCCTGGCAAAACCTGTGTTCACAGGAATCTGGTATCGGGATCCTGCAATTGGCACAGGCCAGATGCTTCCTCTTTGACGCACTCTTTCTCCTAGGAGGGAGGGCGGAAGAGGATGAAGATGACATTCTAGGAAAAAGAAGAAACAGACAATCAATCTCCTTAAATCAGCAGGTAAACCACCCACTCCCTCCCCCTCCACCAGACCTCTACGAAGTAGGAACTTTGTCTCAACAAAGCAATCAGCAAACAGTAATCACTACTCTGACACAGGGTGCTTGAGTAGGTGCCTGTAACCGGAACGACAAGCAAGAACTAGGCGGTGGAGGGGGGTTTAAATAGGACTTCCAGTAGGAAGGGGAGGGGCCGGAATCCAGAAGCCCGAGCCCACGTAAGAAAGCACAACGGGGTCTCTACCCCCCCCCCCTGTTGTCCAGGGTGGAGGGAGGGGGGCGGACTATCATACAAAGTCCAATTAGTGGACTGGAGGAGCGCAGAGACTCCCAAAAAATCTAGGCCGCGGCCTACTCCGGGTCGCAACCTACCACGCATGCGTGGCCGTACCGGACATGGCCGCCTGGCTTCCCAGAACACCTCTACCCCTACCACCTGTCCTGTCCCACAGAAAAAAACACAAGGGGGAGTTGGTCTTCCGGCCTCTTATAGGGGTTAAAGCTGTTAGGTAATTAAAAATTCCACCTGTCCTAACAGCTCATAGGAGCAGGAATACCCCAGTTGTGCTGCTGTTGGGCGTAGGAAGGGGGTCTGACCTGAGATTTATCTTCCATGTTCTGTTTTACAACTCAAAGGACAAATATACAAATATCGGATTCAAAAAAACTTAGATGGAATATTTTGTAAGACGGACATGGCGGAGACCCAGGTTCATTGCCCACAATCACAGACAGTCTGGTTGTAGGTATTTAGGGGGTTATCTGGTTTCTACTATTGATGTCTTACCCTTAGGAGAGGTCATCAATACTAGATCTGTGGGGGTCCAACACCTGGGACCCTGCAGATCAGCTATAACAAGATGTTGCGGCTCCCAATAATACTTATATTCTGGGCGCTGCGCTGTCACTCGCCGGTGGGTGGAGGTTCTTTAGTGCTGCCAATCACGTGCAGCAATAAAACCGTCAGGGGGGTCTTTCCGCCAAGCAGATAGAGAGGGTACATATAGGGCCATCCATGTCTGGATCCTGGCCGGTCTATCTGTATTAAATAGCCAGGTCAGTGCTGTACAGCGCCCCCTCATGTTTACCTTATTTCCACCACTCCAGCCGATAACGGCCTATTAAAAAAAAAAAAAAAAAGCTGCGGTAGCGGCTGTCGCCAGGCCCCTAATATCTCAGGCCCTGTGCCAGCCGCTACCACTGCTTCCCCGGTAGTTACGACACTGCCCTTCATTATGTTCCTCCTCAATTTGCCCACAAGGTTAACATAAAAAACAGTGTTACTTACCTCTCCTCGCTGCTCTGTCTGCAGTCTCACTTACGGAGTTGTAGTGAATGACATCATCACATCGCGCCTACATCTCCAGGAGCCGGAGCTCAGCGGTGAAGCAGGAACTGAGATGTGACAGCAACTACTATACTTTTTTTTTTTTTTTATAAATTCTTTATTTATAAAACACAAGAACAAACAAAAGGGAAATCAGTTTGAGGCAATGAACAAGCCAGCAGCAAAACAAGGGTGGCCCACGAAAAAAATAAGGGCCCAAAAGCTAAAAACAGAACAAGGAGCGTGGGGATAGAGCCTCTACTCCAGCAATAAAGTGAGAGAGGCACCGGCATCGCCAAGGAACACTAAAGAGGTGGAGGAGGGGTAGGAAGGGGAAACCAGGAGGGATCGAAAGGGGAAAGCAGGAAAATAAGAAGAGGGAGAGGCGGGAAAGGGCAGAAAGCACACGAAAGGGATGAGGAGGAGACGAAGGGGGGGGGACTCCGGGACCAAGCTGCCAAGTGGAACGCAGACCTAACCCATGACATCTCTGTAAGACTGGGACCCCTGAAAAAGGATCCACGGGGTCCAAGCCTTCAAGAAAGCCTCGTGGGAGTCTCAGAGAGACGCCGTGAGCTCCTCCATAGATTGGATGTCCTCTACCTTGCGAATCCAATGGCGAAGAGACGGGGGGTTGGGGGATTTCCACAACGCCAGGACGCAGGCCCTGGCGGCATTGATCAGATGACGGATCGCTGATTTACGGTAGGCTCGGCAGGGAATACTAGAAAGGTGGAGGAGGAAACAAGCCGGTGTATTAGGGAGGGCAGTTTGGAAGATCTGGGATGTCAGGCGGTGGACTCCATCCCAGAAGTCCCTTAGGGCTGAGCAACCCCAAAAAACATGGAGGAGAGTCCCCTCCTCCAAACCACAGCGCCAACAGAGTGGAGAGGTAGATGGAAAGAACTTGTGAAAGAGATTGGGGACATGGTACCACCTGGTAAGGATCTTGTAATCCGCCTCTTGATACTTACAGGCCATAGAGCTCTTATGGGCTAGTTCCAAGATCCTTGAGCATTCCACATCTGAGAAGGAGAGATTGAGATCAGCCTCACATTTGGACAAAAAATCAGATCTGTGGTTCGGAGGAGGGGAGACCAGCATCATGTAGAGCTCCGACAAGGAGTGACGCAGAAGCCCAGAGCCCGTACAAGCCTTCTCAAAGCCCGTAAGAGGCCTATCGAAGTTCCCCGAGACACGAAGGGAGGAAAGGAAATGGGAGAGCTACAAAACCCTCCAGAGGCCGAGGGGGGTAGGCCCATTTCGGAATGAGGAGCCGCAAGCGAGCGCCATGTACCATCCGTACGGTAATGAAGGACGCTCTGCAAGCCTGCATTGGACCAGACTCGGAACGGACCTCCAGTGAGCCCAGCAGGAAATGCTGGGTTCCCTAAAACAGGAAAGAGGGGGCAAGGAGAAGGGGAAAGGCAAACCTTACAGAGGAGCGATCTACATACCTTAAGAGTCGGTCCGATCGTGGGGTGAGAGTTAAGAAAGGGAGGAGTGACTGAGTCCAACCAGGGAAGCAAATGGAGCGGAAGATTCGAAAAAGAGTCCTCCGGGGAGACCCACTGTTTGAAGGGGGAGTGGCAGCACCAATCGATCACCCGCTGCAGGAGAGCAGCCTCATAGTAGCGGCGGGGGTCCGGTAGGCCCAGACCCCCCATTGTTTCGGGAGAGTCAAAGTGGAATGCGCAAGCCTGGCACGTTTACCCTGCCAAACAAAACGGACTAGATCAGAGTAGAGTAGCTTAAAAAGCTAGGGAGGACATGAATCGGCAAAGTTTGCAGTAGGTAGAGGAGCCTTGGCATTACATTCTTTTTATAAATGGCACAGCGACTGAACCAGATATAGGTGCCTCTCGCCCACCTTTTCAGGTCCAGGCGAACAGTCTTAAATAGAGTAAGATAGTTCGTGGCAAAGAGATCTCGAAGGTCCCCAGGAATTCACACCCCTAGGTATTTGATGGCCGATCGAGACCAGTGGAAGGGAAAAGTGAGAGCAAGGGAGGATCTAAGCCCCGGTGTCAAAGAGACATCAAGCGCCTCAGACTTTTGATAATTGATTTTGAAGTTGGTAAGAAGGGGGACAACACGTCCAGCTCGGAAATCAAGACAGGGAGGGAAAAAGAGGGGTCACGCAAGAAAAACAAGAGGTCATCCGCGTAGGACGCTACCTTAAGGTGCTTTCTCCCCATCTCGAGACCCAGCAAGGTCGCGTTGGCCCGAAGCGTCCGAAGGAGGGGTTCCAGGGTGAGGACGAAAATTAAGGGGGAGAGGGGACAACCCTGACGCGTGCTATTACCAATCAGGAAAGGAGAGGAAAGGATACCATTGACCCTAGTGGAAGCCGAGGGGTTGGAGTACAAAGAGGAGATCCAGGATTTCATGACCGGGCCAAGACCGATGTGATTCAGAACCTCAAAGAGGAAAGGCCAACCTACCCGGTCGAATGCCTTCTCCGCATCAGTAGAGAGAAGACAGAGCGGGAGGTCCCGAGAGCGAGCAAAATGGACGGCATTGATAACCTTCACAGTGTGATCTCTCGCCTCCCGTGAGGGAATAAAGCCAACCTGGTCGGAGTCCACTAGGTCAAGAAGGAGAGGGGCAAGGCGAGTGGCCAGAACCTTGGAAAAGATTTTCAAGTCCACATTAAGAAGGGAGATGGGTCTATAACTGGAGCAGAGAGCAGGATCCTTACCCTCCTTATGTATAACTGTAATGTGGGCTCTGGTCAGATCTGGAGGGAGGGAGGAACCCTCGGAGATGGAGTTAATGGCGTGCGACAGGGGGCCCAGGAGCAAGGGCGTGAACTTTTATAATAGGAAGCAGGGAGGCCATCAGGGCCCAGGGCCTTGCTAGGTTGCATGGACTTGAGAGCCTGCGCAACCTCATCACCGGTAATAGGAGCTTCCAATGAAGCCAGAGCCGCATTTGAAAGACGGGGCAAACCCGAGTCCTCGAGGTACCGTTTGATCGCTGGGAGAAGCGGAGAATCCGAGTGGACCGTGAAAGCAGGATAGAGGTTATACAGACGGCGGTAAAAACCGGCGAATTCCTCCGTGATACAATTCGGATCGGTGAGACGTGAACCCGAGGACCCTGCAATAAGGGGGACAAAGTTACGCGAGCACTGCTCCCGGAGGGACCGAGCTAAAGTCCTATTGCACTTGTTCCCGAACTCATAAAAATGACGTTGGCCTCTAGCTAAGAGGCATCTAGTCCTAATATCCAGACACTCGCGCAACTTCCTACGGGCCAAAAGAAGGGCAGCATGAACATCCGACGCATGCGAACATTTGTGGGTCTGCTCCAAAGAGACTACATCGGCTATCAAAGCCGCTATCTCACGAGACCTCTCCTTCTTCAAACGAGAGCCATGTTGAACCAGCACCCCCCTAATGACACACTTGTGAGCCGCCCAGAGCGTAACCGGGGAGACGTTGGCCGTGTCATTTTCCCGAAAATAAAATTCGAGAGCTGAAGAGACCGCCTGAGAAGTCGGAATGTCCTGAAGGAGCGACTCATTGAGGCGCCACTGCCAAGACCGAGGTCTCATGGCGGGGGATGACAGCTCAACATGGACCATCGCATGGTCGGAGAAGGTAATAGGATCGATCGTCGAACCACGGAGCAGAGCGACATCGGCATGCTGAACAAAGAAATAGTCTAGTCTGGAGTAAACATCGCGAGGGTGAGAATAGAATGAGTAATCCCGTACGTCCGGATGAATCACACGCCAAGCATCAATCAGATGGTGAGAGTGGAGGAGCCTGGGCCCGCAGGTACGACTGGCCACTGGAAATGTCCATTGTCCACGGGTCCAGAGCTAGGTTGAAGTCCCCACCCACCAAGAGAGTGCCCTCAGCAAAGTCAGAAAGCTATCTAGGATACGATCTAGGGTACCAATCTGGTCCAAATTGGGGAGATAAAGATTAGCAAAGGTGAACAAGGTGCCAGCCAACTCCCTCTTTACAAACAAGAACCTGCCTGTGTTGTCCGAGACCGCGGCCCGGAACTTCCACACCACTGTGCAACCAATCAGAATACTAACTCCTCTAGACTTAGAATCAGAGAAACAACTGTCATAACTATCAGGGTATCTAGAGGAAGAGAGAGAAGGAGCTGAGCCCTCCCGGAAATGCGTCTCCTGAATAAATGCAACCGCAGCCCTCTTACTCCAGAGTAGTCGCAAGAGAGAGGACCGCTTCTCCGGGGTGTTAAGCCCGTTCGCGTTGATAGAGGAAAAGATCAGTGAGTCTAAGGTGAGGATCCGGAGCACCCCTCAGGGCGGGGGAGAGAAAGGGGGAGAGGAAGGAGAAGGGGAGAAAGTAGAGAGGGGGAAGGGAAGGGGAAAGGAGAAAAATAGGGAGGGGAGGGGGAGGCGAGAGGAGAAGAGTAAAGGAGACCGAGAAGAAAGGAGGGAGGAGGAAGGTAGGAACAAAGGACCAAGGAAAAGGAAAAAGAAAAACAATCAAAAACGGCCAGGGAAAGGAGGGGGGGGGGGCGAGATACACCAGCTGGAACCGAAGCCCGCACCGCGCGGCAGCGGGGCACAAAACTTAACGGTAAGAGGAGAAACAAGAGAGCAAACAACATTACAGTCAATCAGGCAACAATGAAAAAATGCGGAGATACAATGTCAGCGGGCCGCGGCGGGCCCATCAAAGTCTACTCAGCGAGTAAGGATACAGAGCTCCCCGAGGGAGCCACAGCAGAGTCCACAAGGCACCGCCCCTGGTGCGGCAGCGGAGGGGAAGAAGGCCGAGCAGCGGTGGGAGGCACAGGGAGCGGGTACTCCAACCAGTCCGGCAGGGACAGACCCAGGACATCCAGAAAATTAGCCAGGGCCTCCGCCTGATCCGGGGAATGCAAAGTGAAGACAGCTCCATTGCGACGGACTTGAAGATGGAAGGGGTGACCCCAACGATAGGAGGCGCCAGAGTCCAAGACCATGCGAAGAACGGGTTTCAGGAGGCGCTGCATAGCCAAAGTGCAGCGGGAGACATCCGGGAGAAGGGTAATCGAACCGTCCATGAATGGAACCGGACCATGATGGCAAGCCGCCTGGAGGATATCCTCTTTCTCCTTGTAGAAATGTACCCGACAAAGGACATCTTTAGGATCAGTGGAGGAGGCCCTCCTGGGCCCCAAAACGCGGTGAAACCTGTCGATATTGATTGCAGTGTCTGTCAGTCTGGACAGAACGGTATTGAACACTGAGACAGCAATAGAGTGAAGCTCCCCTGTAGGCCCAGCATCAGGGATGCCCCGTAACTTTATATTGTTTTGGCGGCCCCTATTTTCCTGGTCATCCACCTGCAGTAAGAGATGACGGTTCAAATTGCGTTGAGTAGATAAGGTTTGCTCCACCGCCAGGAGATGCTGATCGATGGAGTCCGTACGGAGCTGTTGAGATGAAACCGTAGCCGAAAGAGAGTCCAGGTTAGCCTTGAAGCCATTTAGAATTTTGTCCTGCCACTCCTCCACCCTGCGAACAAGAACCTCCATGTCCGATTTAGTAGGCATGGCATGGAGTAACTCCCAGATATCTGACAACTTGGGGCGCTTGGGCCGTCCAGGGGAGGGAGAAGCCCTGGAAGAAGAAACAGATGAATCAGAGTCCATAGGAGCACGTAGTGTGGCAGGGGTAGAAGAGAAATCCAAGTCCACATCACGCTGCAGAGGGGGCCGAGTGGGGTCATCCCCGGGGGGCAGGGGTGAGACTTGTACTGGCTGATTGAGAGGGGAGCGGGCCCCAAGGGAGGGGGTCAGGTACATCTCAGGGGAGGCAGTGGAAGCCATGGCAGGAGGCAGGGGAGTGAGAGGCTGATGGCCACCAAGTCCAGGGTCTGGGTAAAAGGTCCTGAGGAGGCAGCCTCATGCAGTACCAGCAGAGAGCCGGGGATGGGAGGAAGGTCGGCCACTGAGGACAGTCCACCATGGGAGGTCGTAGGAGGAGCAGGAAGCATAGGAGGAGAAACAGACATGGCGTCCCAGGAAGAGGAGTGGGGGAGGGGGGCCGCCACGAGATCATCGCCGCCATTCCTGTGATATGCTGGTACCTGGTCAGCAGCAGTCCGGGGAGTCCCCATGCTGGGAGGAAGAAGCGCAGGAGCCAGGGAGGTCGCAGGAGGAGCCGGAGCAGAAGCCGTCACCGCAGGAGCCTGCTGCAGTACCGCCGGGACCGCCGAGGACAGGGAGGAAGCGCGCACCGGCGCCATGTTGGAGTCAGCAGATGGGGGAGCCGATGAGGCCGCGGCGAGGAGGAACCACGCCAGAGGAGGATCGAGCCGGGCAGAGGATGATGCCTTGCGGCCCACACGTCGAACCATGATGGAGCCGGGAACAGGTAAGTGCCGGATCCCAAGATAGGTGAAGAGATAGCCGTTGGGGTCCGGGAGCTCTGAGGGATCACGTCTTCACTAGAGATGAGCGAACACTGTTCGGATCAGCCGATCTGAACAGCACGCACCCATGGAAATGAATGGAAGCGCCTGTGACGCTGACTTTGCCGGCGGCCGGCCGGCGTCACAGGTGCTTTCATTCATTTCTATGGGTGCGTGCTGTTCGGATCGGCTAATCCGAACAGTGTTCGCTCATCTCTAGTCTTCACACCGCCATGTCCTAAGCCACGCCCCCCAGCGACTTCTACACTTGTCTGTGTATTCAACTCATCTGTATCCTCCAGAAACCAGAACATACCTCCCGCCAACTGGGACTGCGGGACAGGACCCCAAATTCGGTTTAGTTGGGCGGTATGCTGTTGTCTCCTACGTGTAGAGAATCCTTCTATCTCTGCCGGCTGCTGTGGCGCTCACCTGTAATCCTAGCTTCTCTGGGGCGCTTACGTTGTGGGATCGCTCCATTTGGGAGTCCTGGTCTGATCTGCCAGGGTCTGGTGTTAGCACTCTATACTCATCATTAATATAGTGACTCTGGTCGAAGACCTCGTGCACCAGCCCAAATATATAACACTATGTACGATCGTGTAGGATTGGAGGGCACTTACAAAAACCCACTTAATAGGTAATAGCACTTAGCAGTAGGACCGGAGCAACCAAAGTGATCCCCAGCCTTTCGTATTGCCGCAGATGGAAGTTTCTCTCTGGAACTTTCTGTAATAGTCGCCATTTCCAGGGAATTTTGTAGAGTTCTGCTCCTTCTGTGGGGTCTGGTGTTTCTGTTCATTACTGATAAGAGCGCTCAGGGGGTCACCGGCCCGGGTCAACAACCACATTCAGTCTTTACTCAGACGATAAGACACTTATATACAGATTGCACTTATGAACAGCCGGCTTGGAGTAGCCCAAAGTGACACCCAGTCTTTTTATGTCAATTTGTCTCTGCAACTTTTTGAAAAAGTCATTTGCAGGGCAGTGATGTCTCCTATGTGTAGAGAATCCCTCTATCTCTGCCGGGTGCTGTGGCGTGTACCTGTAATCCTAGCTTTTCTGGGGGGCTTAGGCTGTGGGATCGCTCCATTTGGGAGTTCTGGTCTGATCTGCCTGGGTCTGGTGTTAGCACTCTATGCTCATCATTAAAATGGTGACTCTGGTCTAAGACCTCGTGCACCAGCCCAAATATATAAAACTATGTACGATCGTGTAGGATTGGAGGGCACTTGAGAGATGGCACACAATAAGTAATAGCACTTAGCAGTAGGACCGGAGCAACCAAAGTGACCCCCAGCCTTTCCTATTGCCGCAGATGGAAGTTTCTCTCTGTAACTTTCTGTAATAGTCGCCATTTCCAGGGAATTTTGTAGAATTTTGAAACCAAAACTATTTTCTACAAGTTCCTGAAATGTAATGTAATGAAAGATTCTGAATGATAATCTGTTTTAGCCCAAACAGCAGCACAACTGGGGTATTCCTGCCCCTATGAGCTGTTAGGACAGGTGGAATCTTTAATTACCTAACAGCTTTGACCCCTATAAGAGGCCGGAAGACCAACTCCCCCTGGTGTTAGTAGCAAGTATAATACATAAGTACACGTTTATACAAATAACACAGATAGTACAATAATACAGCATAGGGAGGGAGCCTTGTGCTGCTGTTTGGGCTAACAGATTATCATTCATAATCTTTCATTCCCCCTACACCCAACAGCAGCACAACTGGGGATTTAGCAAGTATCGCTTTTACCCTAGGGTGGGTGATCCTGGCAGGTTGATGCCAACACAGAGTGTCCAAACGCTGTAGAGTCCGTCGTTCTCCAGTCCAGTCTATAATGCTTGGCGAATGTTAGATGTGAACTCCAGGAAGCCACGGCACATATCTGCTCTAAGGAAAGGGAACGCCTTTCGGCCCAAGATGTTGCCACTGCTCGGGTGGCATGGGCACGGACAAAGTCTGGTACCGGGAGGTCCTGGGTACGTAGGGAGCAGATAATGGCTTCCTTGATCCATCTTGACAGAGTTGGTTTGGATGCTTTGGCACCTCTATTGTGGCCAAACACGTTGACTAGTAAATTCTCTGATTTTCGGAAGGACGCAGTGCGCTCCAGGTAGATTCATAATGCTCTCACCAAGTCCAACTTGTGCATCTTCTCCTCCCACTCGGAGACAGGAGAGGGAAAAAGGTCAGTAAGACAATTACCTGGTTGATATTCTGAGAAGTGGGTACCTTTGGCAAGAATCCTGGAACGAACCTCAGCTGGACTCTGTCTGGAAAGAAGGTTATGAAGGGTTCGGAGGCCGCTAGGGCCTGTAGTTTGCCAACCCTCTTGACGGAGGTTATTGCCAGCAGGAAAGTCACTTTATATTATTATTATTATTATTTATATAGCACCATTAATCCCATGGTGCTTTACATTTGGGGGTTACATACAATACACAGAATATACAGGTAGATATAATACTAACAGTGACCGACTGGCACAGTGGGGTAGAGGGCCCTGCCCGCAGGGCTTACAATCTATGAGGGAAAGGGGGTAGAGACAGAAGGAGAGGGGGAGACTGTACAGATGGCGGTGCGGTGATATTGTTATTGGGGGGTGTAGGCCTTCCTGAATAGGGGAGTCTTCAGGGCCTTCTTGAAACCTGTGATTGTGGGAGTCAGTCTTATGTGTCATGGTAAGAAGTTCCAGAGTATGGGGGATGCACGAGGTCATTGGAGGATCTGAGGTTACGTGTGGGCAGGTAGCGCGAGATTAGTTCAGAGATATATGGAGGGGACAGGTGAGGATGAGGTCAGAGATATATGGAGGGGACAGGTGAGGTCAGAGATATATGGAGGGGACAGGTTGTGGATGGCTTTGTATGTTAGCGTTAGTAGCTTGAACTCAATTCGCTGGGCTATAGGTAGCCAGTGGAGGGACTGGCAGAGGGGAGCAGCCGATGAAGATCGTGGGGTGAGGTGGATTAAGCGAGCAGCACAGTTTAAGGTGGACTGGAGGGGAGCGAGAGTGTTAGCTGGGAGTCCATGGAGAAAGGTGTTGCAGTAGTCATATAGTATATATAGTATATATAGTCATGTAGTATATGACAGGTACTTCCATTCCACTTCCGATAAGGGTTCAAAGGTTGGAGAACAGAGACCCTGTAGAACCGCAGCCAGGTCCCAGGTAGGGACAGGAGGCTGCACTTGAGGGCGGAGTCTAGTAGCTCCTCTTAGAAACTGTCTGATTAGAGGATCTAGTGATAACCTGGTTTCCAGGAGAGCAGACAGAGCTGAAACTTGGACCTTCAGGGTAGCGGGTGCCAGCCCTCTTTCCAGGCCGTCTCGTAGAAATTCCAAGACTGCATCCCTGTTAGGGTCGCGCTGGTTACTCGTACACCAGTTTCGAAATATTCGGGCGACCCTCTGGTAGCTCTGGTTAGTCGATCCTGCTCTTGAGTGCGCCAATGTTCTTAGAACTCCCTGAGACAATCCTCTTTTGCCCCCTATGGGCTGGTTAACCTCCAGGCAGTGAGGTTGAATTTGTCCAGGCCTTAGCAAGGCCAACTGTTCCGGATTACCAGCTTCTGCGCTGGTGGAAGCCTCCAGTAGTTCCCCTGACTCATAGGAATGAAGTCGGTGAACCATACCCTTTTTGACCAGAACGGCATGCTCCCTATTGCCGATGTCTGGTTGTGCCTGAGTTTCGTCAATACCTTCGGAATGGGAGGAAAAATGTATGCCAGTTTGAACCTCCAAGGTATTGACAGGGCAGCCAACACCAAAGGGTTGTCCTTCCGGTACAGGGAGCAAAACCTTTCTACTCTGGCGTTGTAATGGGTGGCCATCAGATCCACCTCAGGGAGACCCCACCTCTTGTTGAGATGGTGAAAGGTACTCTGGTGTAGGGACCACTCGCCTGAGGTAGCTAATCTTTTGCTGATTTGGTCCGCTAGGATGCTTAGGCAACCTGGGAACTGAACTGCTGACAGCTGGGAGATCTTCTGCTGTGTCCAGGCGAAGATCCAGATGCTGACTTGTGGAAGGGAGGGGGACCCGGTTCCCCCTGTCTGATGCTGAGGCAGACTGTCGTCAGGTTGTCCGTCTGACCCCTGATCGTCTTCTTCCCAGGAAGTGATGCAAGCGTCGGAAGTCCCCAGCGAACTGCCATAAGCTCTCCCCAGCTGGATGAGCGCATTCTCTCCAGGTAATTCCAGGTGCCTTATACCGGGATCTCCCCCAGATGAGCTCCCCATCCTGTGAGGGAGGCATCTGTTGTCAACAGGGTCCAGGTAAACCTGGCCGAGGATTTCCCATTGCGAAGACGGGCTCACTGGGCTGGTGATTGCCGGGTGCTGATGGTTACCTGGAAAGGCTTTTATAGTCCCGAAGGACAGTGATTCCAGACTCTCAAGATCTCGTTGTGTAGTGAGCCCATACGCCACCGGGCCCAGGGAACTTCTTCTTTGGGGGCGGACATCGACCCTAGGACCTTCCTGGCTCTCGTGACCTTCCTGGTGGCAGAGAGATGATGAACCGCACAAGCAATCTTTCCCCTGCGAGGAGTGGACCAAGAGATCATTATGATGAGAGAGTCCTTGGTGAATCCCCAGAACTGGATCCGTACTGATGGAATCACTACTGGCTTTAGCCAGACTATTAGCCAGCCAGGCTGACACGACCAAGCTACTACGGTCTGAACCTGCATGGTAAGGGCCTCCTTGGCTTGGGCTCTGAGAAACTAGTCGTTCCGATAAGGGACTCTGAAGCTTCCTGGAAGGTGCAGGGTAGTAACGGCGGAGTTCTTTCCTTTAGGAAGGTATGGCGGGCTGAAGGTCTGCCGTCTGGGAGGGTGGAGCATTGAAGATGCTGCATCTTTCCGTCTGGGTGTACAGCCACTGATAGAAACTTCCTGCGCATAATGAAGTTTGTAGTGTGCAGATCTGCGTCTCTCAAGTCCAGGGTGATAAAGGGGTCTCCGGGCCCTAGACGGGGTAACACTGCTTTGATTACCTTCATGCGGACCTGAATTCTGTGAATGAGCTGAATCAGGCTTCTGAGATCGGTAATCATATGCCATCCCTCTGATGTCTTGGGTACAAAAAAGATCGGAACGCCGAACCCCTGGCAGCGCACTACTAAAGGATCTAAGCTGGCTCCTTGCAGATGAAGTTGTTTGGTGCCCTAAAAAGGGCGAGTTGTTACACAATTGCCCACAGGGGGGGGCGGTGAAATATCTTCTGTACCTGTTCTGGATGGCTGAAATAACCCCGGGATCTTGTATGAACAGGCGCCGGGCGTGAAGATGATGAGGCAGACGCCCGCCTACCAGTGGGGGACTTGAGATGTGGGGGGCTTAGTCATAGGCCCTTCTTGTGCTCGCGGGAGGTGCCCCGCCCTCTACATCTGGACTGGGGGCCAGCGCGCCTCTGACCTCTGAAGCCCCTAGAGGATGATCTGCGGCCTCGAAAGGGAGCCCTCCTTCTTTCGGGCGGCTGTGGCAGATTCTTTGTTTTTGTATCTGCCAGGTTCTCCATAATCTTGTCAAGCTCCCTGTCGAAGAGCCTCCCCGGCTCGAATGGGAGCGCACAGAGCCCAAAATTTTGAGGTGTTGTCCACCCTCCACAGCTTCAGCCATAATGGGCGCCTGGCTACTGTAGAGAGAGCCATTGCTTTTGAAGCTAGCCTCGCCTGCATCCATGAGGCCTCCGCTAGGTGGTCCACCATTAAATTTATGTCGGACATGGCCGACAAGAGGTCGTCACAGTGGACCCCTGTGTCTATATCCCTAGATAGGGACGCTAGCTCGGCCCGCAGGCCAGAGACCACCTCATTGGCTGCGATGGCTACTGAGGCCTGAGAGGAGGCCGTAGAGTATGCCTATCTTAGGGACCCCTCTACACGGCGGTCCATTGGGTCCCACAGGATTGAGCCATCCTCTGCGGGAAGCACTGTTCAGCGTGACAACTTCGCCACAGCGATATCCACTTTGGGTGGCGGACCCCAGACTCCCTGCTGGGACTCAGATACCGGGAAGAGTGCTTTAAAGCGGGCAGATGGTGCGAAGGCTCTTTCTGGGCGCCTCCACTCTCCCTCCATGACGCGGACTAGGTCCGAATTGGCTCTGAATGTCTTCGACCTGTGGCTTGGTCCCTCACCAGCTTCGTGGTCTCTGGGCTTAATGGCCCTAAAGAGCCTACTCATTTTATCTAAGGGAAAAATTTCCCTTTCTGTCTCCTCTAGGTCCTCGTCCAAGGACTCCACCTCCCCGATGTGTAATCTTTCCAAGGAGGGGAGGGAGGGCCCGGGGCCTCTTTGCCAAATGAGAAAGGGTGTCATCCACCTTTCTCATGGACTGGAAGGCAAAGTCCTTGACCCATGAGACTACCTCCTTAATAGGGGTAGCCTCAGCGGGGGGGGGGGGGGGCACAGCCTTGACAGGATCTGTACTCACAGGCATCTGGGAGGGGGATTCTGCATTTGGCACAGGCCAGGTGTTTCCTTTTTGACGTGTTCTTCCTTTGCGGCAGGGCTGCAAGAAAAAAGCGCAGCGAGCGGAGTCCAGGCTGAGGGGGGCCCAATTTTAGGCCCCCTGCATGTCTGCTCCCCTTACCGGATGATGATGAGGAAGACATACTGCAAGAGAGGAGAAAACACACAAAAATGCAATAAGGAGGACCTCCTAATCCTAGGAGTAACCCCTCCGCCCCTCCTTCTCCACCAAACCTTTTTCCTTTTACAGAAGGTACGTCCAAGTTGATAGAGAATCAGGCTACAGAGGCGCAGATCTCAGTACAATGCCTGCAACCGAAGCGACAAGCAAAGGCACTCTGGTGGAGGAAGGTTTAAATAGGGGACCTAGGGGAGGGGGGAGGACCTGTGTACGCCCCCTCTGCAGACTCAGTCTTTGCTGAAACCAGGGGCGCTCCCCAGCGGAGGGGGCACCCTGATATGGGGAAGACTCAGAGCTTCCTTCTTCTTCTTTCTTATTTATTTTTATTTTTTTCTCTTTATCCCCGGCAGCCGCGGCCCCGACTGGGCGTGGACTGCGCATGTGCGGCAAATCCCGGAAGCGGTCCTTGGCACGGCTGGAAACTCTGCTCTGCAGAGTGGTTCCTAGGGCTGTCCTGGAAAGAAAGGTTCCGCGGCATCCGGCCAGGAGTACCGAGCGCCGCTCGAATGTAGGAAGATGACCTGCCCGACATCAGGAGGAGAAAGCAGCCCCCGGACAGCGCAGCAGGAGAGAGGATCTAACCACGCAAGGTAGGTAAATCAAAGGGGGGAGAGGGGACCCTTATAAGAGGTCAGAACACCTCCCCCACAGGACAGAAAAAAAACACAAGGGGGAGATGGTCTTCCGGCCTCTTATAGGGGTTAAAGCTGTTAGGAAATTAAAAATTTGGGCGTACGGGGAATATAAGATGCGGGAAATTACTTCACAGTATGGAGGTCTCTAACCAGGGAAGTGGTGATGGCGCATTCATTAAACAAGTTCATAGAGGGCCTGGGCGCCTTTCTTGAAGAGAATAATATTACAGCTATGGAGTTTAGATTTTAAGGACACGTTGATCCAGGGTTTTATACTGACGGTCAGATTGGAGCCGGGAAGTTTTTTTTCCCCCAGGAGCCTCATGGGGTTTTTGCTTTCCCCTGGATCAGCACTGTAGGGGATTGTAGGGTTATAGGTTGGACTAGAAGGACTAATGTCTTCATCCAACCTCATCTACTATGTAACATCCTACACAACATTACACTAAACTTACAAGAATCCAGGACTCAGGGAAACTTCCTTGGAATTGTCTCCAGCACAGATGTCTGACAAATGTCTCAGCTTTCCTATGTCTTTGCTGTGGGATTTCCATGAGCTTGATGTTTGGTATGTGTAGAGAATCCCTCTATCTCTGCCGGGTGCTGTGGCGTGTACCTGTAATCCTAGCTTCTCTGGGGGGCTTAGGCTGTGGGATCGCTCCATTTGGGAGTTCTGGTCTGATCTGCCTGGGTCTGGTGTTAGCACTATGCTCATCAGTAATATGGTGACTCTGGTCTAAGACCTCGTGCACCAGCCCAAATATATAACACTATGTACGATCGTGTAGGATTGGAGGGCACTTCTAAAAATGCAATTAATAGGTAATAGCACTTAGCAGTAGGACCGGAGCAACCAAAGTGACACCCAGCCTTTTCATTATTATTATTTATTTATATAGCACCATTAATCACATAGTGCTCTGTACATTAGTATATTAATCCCATGGTGCTCTGTACATTATTATATTAATCCCATGGTGTTCTGTACATTATTATATTAATCCCATGGTGCTGTACATTATTATATTAATTCCATGGTGCTTTACATTTGGAGGTTACATACAATACACAGAATATACAGGTAGATATAATACTAACAATGACTGACTGGCACAGTGGGGTAGAGGGCCGGGCCCGCGAGGGCTTACAGTCTATGGGGGAAAGGGGGTAGAGACAGAAGGAGAGGGGGAGACCGTACAGATGGCGGTGCGGTGATAGTGTTATTGGGGGTGTAGGCCTTCCGGAATAGGGGAGTCTTCAGGGCCTTCTTGTGATTGTGGGGGTCAGTCTTATGTGTCTTGGTAAGGAGTTCCAGAGTATGGGGGAGGCCTTTCCTATTGCCGCAGATAAAAGTTTCTCTCTGTAATTTTTTGTATTAGTCACCATTTTCAGGGAATTTTGTAGAGTTCTGCTCCTTCTGTGGGGTCTGGTGTTTCCCTTCATTACCGATAAGAGCAATCAGGGGGTCACCGGCCCGGTTCAACCACATTCAGTCTTTACTAGAGATGAGCGAGTAATGTTCGAATCAGCCGATCCGAACAGCACGCTCGCATAGAAATGAATGGACGTAGTCGGCACGCGGGGGGTTAAGCGGCCGGCCGACGTCAAGGCGGAAGTACCAGGTGCATCCATTCATTTCTATGGAGCGTGCTGTTCGGATCGGCTGACTCATCTCATCTCTAGTCTTTACTTAGACGATGTCCCACTAATATACAGATTGCACTTATGAACAGCCAGTGTGGAGTAGCCCAAAGTGATACCCAGCCATTTTATGCGAATTTGTCTCTGCAACTTTTTGAAATAGTCATTTGCAGGGCAGTGATGTCTCCTATGTGTAGAGAATCCCTCTGTTTCTGCCGGGTGCTGTGGCGAGTACCTGTAATCCTAGCTTCTCTGGGGGGCTTAGGCTGTGGGATCGCTCCATTTGGGAGTTCTGGTCTGATCTGCCTGGGTCTGGTGTTAGCACTATGCTCGTCAGTAATATGGTGACTCTGGTCTAAGACCTCGTGCACCAGCCCAAATATATAAAACTATGTACGATCGTGTAGGATTGGAGGGCACTTACAAAAATCCACTTAACAAGTAATAGCACTTAGCAGTAGGACCGAAGCAACCAAAGTGACACCCAGCCTTTCCTATTGCCGCAGATGGAAGTTTCTCTCTGAAACTTTCTGTAATAGTCGCCATTTCCAGGGAATTTTGTAGAGTTCTGCTCCTTCTGTGGGGTCTGGTGTTTCCCTTCACTACCGATAAGAGCACTTAGGGGGTCACCGGCCCGGGTCAACAACCACATACAGTCTTTACTTAGACAACGTCCCACTTATATACAGATTGCACTTATGAACAGCCGGCTTGGAGTAGCCCAAAGTGACACCCAGTCTTTATATATCAATTTGTCTCTGCAACTTTTTTGTAGAATTTTGAAACCAAAACTATTTTCTACAAGTTCCTGAAATGTAATAGAAGGTTATGGAGAAAATGGAAAACCAAAATGTAGTAACAGCCTCGGTGGGGGAGGGGGGGTCTGACCTGAGATTTATCTTCTATGTTCTGTTTTACAACTCATAGGACAAATATACAAGTATCAGACTCACAGAGACTTAGATGGAATATTTTGTAAGACGGATACGGCGGAGACCCAGGGTCATTGCCCACAATCACAGACAATCTGGTTGTAGGTATTTAGGGGGTTATCTGGTTTCTACTATTGATAACCTACCCTTAGGAGAGGCCATCAATGCTAGATCTGTGGGGGTCCAACACCAGAGACCCTGCAGATCAGCTATAACAAGATGGTGCGGCTCCCAATAATACTTATATTCTGGACGCTGCGCTGTCACTCGCCGGTGGGTGGAGGTTCTTTAGTGCTGCCAATCACGTGCAGCAATTAAACCGATAGGGGGATCTTTCCACCAAGCAGATAGAGAGGGTACATATAGGGACATCCATGTCTGGATCCTGGCCGCTCTATCTGTATTAAATAGCCAGGTCAGTGCTGTACAGCGCCCCCCTCATGTTTACCTTATTTCCACCACTCCAGCCCATAACGGCCTATTAAAAAAACCAAAACCTGCTGCGGTAGCGGCTGTCGCCGGGCCCCTAATATCTCAGGCCCTGTGCCAGCCGCTACCACTGCTTACCCGGTAGTTACGCCACTGCCCTTCATTATGTTCCTCCTCAATTTGCCCTCAAGGTTAACATAAAAAACATAAAAAACAGTGTTACTTACCTCTCCTCGCTGCTCTGTCTGCCGTCTCACTTACGGAGTTGTAGTGAATGACATCATCACATCGCGCCTACATCTCCAGGAGCCAGAGCTCAGCGGTGAAGCAGGAGCTGAGCTGTGACAGCGACTACTACACTCTTCTGTGTATTCAACTCATCTGTGTCCTCCAGAAACAAGGACATATCTCCCGCCGACTTGGGCTGCGGGACAGGACCCCAAATTCGGTATAGTTGGGAGATATGCTGTTGTCTCCTACGTGTAGCGAATCCTTCTAACTATGCCGGGTGCTGTGGCGCTCACCTGTAATCCTAGCTTCTCTGGGGGGCTTAGGCTGTGGGATCGCTCCATTTGGGAGTTCTGGTCTGATCTGCCTGGGTCTGGTGTTAGCACAGGTGGAGTTTTTAATTACTGTGGGGGGGCTAACAATATCTTATGAAATTATATTTGATAAATTACATGAAGTGGGGGCCCAGACTACTTGTCTTCCAGTGATATTGCCTTTCCAGCCATCTTGTCCCTATCAAAGATAAGTAGTTTTGTCTGACAAAGGAATTGGTTAGACTAATTAACATGGAGACGCTATGGGCTGCGCTATTAAGACTCTAAACAAAAGATCAAAGAAGAGAAACCCTTCTCTGAGGTGATAAGGAAATAGAATGTTAATGAATCCTTATCTAACTAATTGTCTTCAAGGAGGATGTAAACACAGGATGTCTATAGGCTATTGAATGTTAGCCCCAAACTGGAGTAACCTGACCAGCCTGTGATTATTATCTCTCTCTTGCCATGATATATGCAGAAAGTCCATCCCAGTTTGGAAAGTAATAATGAGATGGAGATTAAAGTAGGCTTTAGCCAATAGTCATGTGCCACAGCTTATGTTATAACCAATCATGTCATTGGAATAGTCCAACCTGCTTTTGTCTGTATAAATACTACCTCTCTGTAACAATAAATCAGAGTCCATTTTGATACACCACCATCTGTGTCTTTGTGGTTCTCCAGGCCAAAGCATGGCTGTAGTCTATCCAGGCCTGTTATTTAATTTGAAACTACAATAACATAAGCTCTGGGGGTCTTGTGCCCCTTAAAGAAATTGTCGACCAACGTGAGGGCATCGATGATCGTTTGATGTGCAGCCGATAGTGTACTGATCCACTCACCAACCGATTTGGAGACGGGCCCAGAGGACCTCAGATGAATAAAACAGCACAAAAGGTAAGCCCTTGCTTTACCATATAAGTAATCTGAGTTCCTACGTGTCCCGGATCCTGTGTGTTGATAAGTGAGGTTAGTGCTGCATACATCATAAAATCGATGCCATATTTTTATATAACTCAGAAGAACCTAAAGAGTATGTTGTTGTAGCGGGGTGGGAAATGTTATACCTCATTCTTTGTATACTGTCCATGCTGTCATTTGATTGATTATAAGGCGGTACAGGTAGTCTCTATCCTTAATCCTTAATCACGAAAGTGCTGAGTGATTGAAAAGTCCTTGTTTAAGAACACTAGCCTCCAGCCGTGCCTAGACGGTCAGGATCAAATGAGACCCGAGTAGTAGCACTAAGGACTGAGTAGAATCCGCGCAAGTACGTGCAAAGATTCAGGTGTGTTTATGTAAGGGGACACAGACAGAAAGTTGAGCCTGTGGAAACCGAGTGAGGTTTTATCCTGAGCACTACGCCAGAATTTTGCACATCAGAGATTAGTTTAGTGAAAACAGAGTAGTGACTGTTTGTGAGTTCCCACTAAGAGAGGTCTGTATGACCCCCAGAGCGATCTGTGTGACCCTGGAGAGAAATGTGTGTGACCCGTGAGTAGTCAAGAGTGACCCTCTATTGTCTTAATTGCCCTAGAGGGGTGGGAAGCTCATAGCTGACTGGCCATCAGCGAAAATGGGGAGAAATCTGGGGAGAAATCTGTGTGACCCCTAGATAGGTCTGTGTGGCCTTAGAGAAATATACCCCATATGAACTAATAGGGAGAGAGAGAGAAGAAGAAGTTGCCACCCAAGTAAGAGAAAAAAAAAATAAAAAATCCTAAAGAGAGCAGGGGTTCCTAAGAACAGGACTGTTTGATAGTAAATTTTGGAACCAATGGAGATTAGAGCATGCAGGACAGATATAGGAGCATAAGTTACAAAGGGAATATATGCTCTGATTGAAGAACAGAATGGGAGGAGTGCAGAGTCAGCCAGTATGGAAATCAGCCCAAGAGATAGTAGAAGAGAGAGAAGTAGAGCCGTGGGGAACAGCTGTAGCAAATTGTTGAAGTCCGGATGTTGTTGTACTGGACTTCTGAATAGTAGTCATTGGCAAAGAACTGATTCCACCCATAGAGGCTGGGTTCAGGACACAAATTAAGTAAGATGTTGAATACTTGGATAACATTAAGTAAGAGTATATAAAAGAATGGTTACAGATATAAGGTATTAAGTGTTTGTATATTTTCCTTAGTGTAAGGAAATGTATAGTGAGCACCCACTCACAGTCCAGCTAAAGGGTTAATGTGGTCTGCATTGTGTTGTTAGCACTATATGAGTGACTAGATAAAAATATAGGGAGAGTCTGCTGAAGAATATTGTGGCAGACCACTCACCAAGGTAGTAGATTCTGGGTGAAATCAGGTCTATAATGCTTTGAAAAACACCATGATTGCTGAAGCATTTATGCAAGGAATCAGACCAAAAATGGCCAAAAAGATCAGAAGCTCCTGCCTGTCCCTGATTAAGATCAGGATAATCCACAATGAAGGTCAGGCCCCTCCCCCACCTCCTAGTGTCCTTTTGTATCCACAGCAGCGGTATGGTATACAGTATACAAGGTTTGGTAGAAGTCAGCAAGAAGGGGGAGGGGTAGATAGGGCAGGTAGTTAAGAGGTCACCTTTAAGTGATAGATTGTAACACCACTGGTATAATGTATGGACAATTATGAATATATGGTTTTAAGTGTAAGCTGGTTTTCGCAATGTCAGTGTTTGATCTTTAAAGACTTGTGTAAGATTATTGTGATGTGTTACAGTGGTAAAAACTTTGACTGGAATCTAATAAAGAAAATGTTAAAAGTCTGGCAGTTTGGCCCTTAAGGCAAACCTCAAATATAGTGTAAGAGGTTCTGAACATCTGTGGTAATTAGATGAGTGGGGTTTGCCATAGAAATATTCAAAGGCTGCACAGAAATATTAATATGTAATGTTGGTATCAGTATTGGCTGTTTAAATCATATTTAATGTCTTTAGAATTGGATTAATGGCATTAATGTTAGATAATCATTATGTTTATTTTACAGTGATATACAAATTGATGAGAAGACGAAGGCATCTACTTACATGTTTTGTTAAAAAAAATTTCTTCTTCAATATTCAGCTGTGCAGGACATATAAATAACTCTGATTATTTGTAGGAAAAGAAGAATAAGATTCGGCCATCCTGAGACAATAAGTGATATCACTGTACAAAATATATGAAAACTTGACAAGTTCTTTATGATTTAATGGATGTGTGTTGTCTGGAGCTCCAGTGTGAAGTTTGCATGTATGTATGAAAGTGAATGGGACCATATGTGTTACATGTGTTTGCTATATGTACATGCTCTGTTTGTCCATGTTTGTATTGTTACATTTTTAGTCTCCACAGGGAGCAGATGAAGAAATTGATAACCCCACAGAGGGTGGTGACAAGTAGATATGAAAAGGAGACATAAGTTCTTTCCATCGTTGAAACTATATATGTGTGTTCTGGTGAATATGAGATGTACTTAATATAACATGTACATGTACAAGGTACTCAGTGTTTATTGGTGCTTGTGTATATCAAGTATATCACATGGGCTTTATACTTGTAATATAAATATTGGTTATGGGTTTATACTATAAATCCATGAATGTTAACAATCGGGAATTATTTTGTGAAAAAGTTTTATCTAATCAATGAATTAGTTGTAATTCTGGAGTGTTTAGAAGTCTTAGAGAATTGAATTTACTTAAGATTGTATAAATTAGTCTGAATAAAGGTTTGACAAGTTTGGAGGAGCCAGCCAGCTGCGTCCATGATAAAACATTGTTTACAAGGGGTTAATTAGTTTTATAGTGGAAACAAAGAGAAGAATGACTGGACCCTCAGACTACAGAGTGTCTTAATTAGGAAAGTAATGGAAAAGTTTGGAAAGTAATAATGAGATGGAGATTACAGTAGGCTTTAGCCAATAGTCATGTGCCACAGCTTATGTTCTAACCAATCATGTCATTGGAATAGTCCAACCTGCTTTTGTCTGTATAAATACTACCTCTCTGAAACAATAAATCAGAATCCATTTTGATACACCACCATCTGTGTCTTTGTGGTTCTCCGGGCTAAAGGATGGCTGTATTCTATCCAGGCCTGTTATTTAATTTGAAACTGCAACAACATAAGCTCTGGGGGTCTTGTGCCCCTAACATTACCTAACAGCTTTGACCCCTTTAAGAGGTCGGAAGACCAACTCCCCCTTGTGTTAGTAGCAAGTATAAAGTACAGCATGTATTTCATAGAAATAATATATAATAGTACAACATAGTACAAATAATACAGCATAGGCAGGGAGCCTTGTGCTGCTGTTTGGGATAAGGGAAATCAGATTATCATACATAATCTTTCAATCCCCCTACGCCCAACAGCAGCACAACTGGGGATTTAGCAAGTATCACTTTTACCCTAGGGTGGGTGATCCTGGCAGGCTGATGCCAACACTAAGTGTCCAAACGCTGTAGAGTCCGTCATTCGCCAGTCCAGTCTATAATACTTGGCGAATGTTAGATGCGAACTCCAGGAAGCCGCAGCACATATCTGCTCTAAGGAAAGGGAACGCCTTTTGGCCCAAGATGTTGCCAATACTCGGGTGGCATGGGCTCGGAAAAAGTCTGGAAGCGGAAGATCTTGAGCACGTAGGGAGCAGATAATGGCTTCCTTGATCCATCTTGACAGAGTTGGTTTGGATGCTTTGGCAACTCTATTGAGGCCAAACACGTTGACTAGTAAATTCTCTGATTTTCGGAAGGACACAGTGCGCTCCAGGTAGATACGTAATGCTTTCACCAAGTCCAACTTGTGCATCTTCTCTTTCCACTCAGAGGCAGGAGAGGGATAAAAGGCTGGTAAGACAATCACCTGGTTGATATTCTGAAGAGTGGGTACCTTTGGCAAGAATCCTGGGATGAACCTCAACTGTACCCTGTCTGGAAAGAAGGTTATAAAGGGTTCGGAGGCCGCTAGGGCCTGTAGTTCGCCAACCTTCTTGGCAGAGGTTATTGCCAGCAGGAAAGTCACTTTGTATGACAGGTACTTCCAATCCACTTCAGATAAGGGTTCAAAGGGGGGCGCACAGAGCCCTTGTAGAACTGCGGCCAGGTCCCAGGTAGGGACAGGAGGCTGCACTTGTGGGCGGAGCCTAGCAGCCCTTCTTAGGAATTGTTTGATAAGAGGATCTTGTGATAATCTGGTCTCCAGGAGAGCAGACAGAGCTGAAACTTGGACCTTCAGGGTAGCGGGTGCTAGCCCGCTTTCCAAGCCGTCTTGTAGGAACTCCAAGACTGAATTTCTGTTAAGGTCGCGTTGTTTACCTGTACATCAACTCCGGAATATCCGGGCGATTCTTCGGTAGCTCTGATTAGTTGATTCCGCTCTTGAATGTGCTAGGGTCTTTAGCACTCCCTGGGACAATCCTCCTTCTCCGCATACGGCATTGTTAACCTCCAGGCAGTGAGGTTGAATTTGTCCAGGCCCTGGCACGGCCGGCTGTTTAGAGTTAGCAGGTTTCGGACTGTTGGAAGCCTCCAGTAGTTCCCCCGATTCATAAGCATGAGGTCGGTGAACCATGCCCTTTTTGGCCAGAATGGCATGATCACTATTACCGAGGTCTGGTCCTGCCTGAGTTTCGTCAATACCTTCGGAATCATCGGAATGGGATGAAAAACGTATGCCAGTTTGAACCTCCAAGGTATTGACAGGGCATCCACCGCCAAAGGGTTGTCTTCCCGGTAGAGGGAGCAAAACCTTTCTACTTTGGCATTGTATTGGGTGGCCATCAAATCCACCTCGGGGAGACCCCACATCTCGGCCAGATGGTGAAAGATGTCTTGGTTTAGAGACCATTCTCCTGAGGCTGTCAAACCTCTGCTGAGTTGATCCGCCAGGATGTTCAGACAACCTCGGATGTGTACTGCTGACAACTGGAGAAGATTCTGTTCTGCCCAGGCAAAGATCAAGTTGGTAACGTGCAGAAGAGAAGGGGACCTGGTTCCCCCTTGTTTGTTGATGTAATGGACTGCCATCAGGTTGTCCGTCCGTAGCTTAACTGCTTTCCCCCGCAGAAGAGGCGCAAACGTCAGAAGTACTCGGTGAACTGCAGTAAGCTCGCAGCAATTGGATGAGCGCATTCTCTCCAGATGGTTCCATATACCTTGTGCCAGGGTCTCCCCCAGATGAGCTCCCCATCCTGTGAGGGAGGCATCTGTTGTCAACAGGGTCCAGGTGAACCTGACCAAGGACTGCCCATCGCGAAGATGGGACCACCAGGCTAGTGAACGCCGTGTGCTGATGGTTAACTGGATAGGCTTCTGTAGTCCCAAAGGACTGTGATTCCAGACTCTCAAGATCTCGCTCTGCAGTGGGCGCATGTGCCACAGGACCCAGGGGACTGCTTCTATAGAATAGAACATCAAGCTTAGGACCTTCATGGCCGTCCTGATCGTAACCTTCCTGTTGACGAAGAGATGATGAACCGCTCAAGAAATCTTTTCCTTGCGAGGAGAGGGCAGAGAGATTGTCATGTTGAGAGAGTCTAAAATGAAACCCAGGAACTGGATTCGTGTTGATGGAATCACAACTGACTTTTGCCAGTTTACCAGCCAGCCTATCTGGCTCAACAATGCTACAACGGTCTGTACCTGCGTGGTGAGGACCTCCTTGGACTGAGCCTTGAGAAGCCAATCGTCCAGATATGGAACTATGAAGATTCCTTGGAGGCGCAGGGCGGCACCGACCGGAGCTATCACCTTTGGTGTGGGGGGCTGATGATATGCTGAATGGGAGTGCGGTGAACTGAAGCTGCAGTAGTCTTCCATCTATGTATATTGCAACCCTTAGAAATTTCCTGTGTGCGGGAAAGATAGGTACGTGGAGATAAGCATCCCTTAGGTCCAGGGTGACAAAATGATCTCCAGGCTGTAGAAAGGGTAGCACAAACTTGATGGTTTCCATGCGGAACCGTACCTTGCGGATGAACTGATTCAGGTAATCTGAGATCGATAATCATTCGCCATCTGCCCGAAGTCTTGGGTACCAAGAAAACCGGAGAGGAGACACCTTGGCCTTGTCCACGTATTCTTGGACAAATTTTTCCAGATGAAGTTGTTTGGGGCCCTGAAAAGGGCGACTTGTTACAAATCTGTCTACAGGACGAGATGTGAAGACAATCCTGTAGCCCTCCTACACTGTTTGAATGACCCAGGGGTCCCGGGTGTGCAGGCGCCAGGCAGCTGCAGGGTAGGAAAGACAGCCGCCTACTTCGGAGGGAATTGGGGGGCGGGAGGTAACACTGTCACAGGGTCTTCCTGCGCTCACGAGAGGTACCACGTCCTCTACCTCTGGACTGAGGTCCAGCGCGCCTCTGACCTCTGGAGCCTCTCTGGGAAGATCCACATCCTCGAAAGGATCTTCGCCTCTCAGCAGGTTGGGGGAGATTCTTCCTCTTGGAGTCAGCGAGGCCCTCCATTATTCTGTCCAGCTCCCTGCCAAAGAGCCTTCCTGGTTCGAAGGGGAGGGAGCAGAGGCTGAACTTCGATGAGTTGTCCACCCACCAAGGCTTCAGCCATAAGGGACGTCTGGCTGCAGTAGAGAGAGCCATCGTTCTAGCCGCCAGACTTGCCTGGAAATGCATAGCCTCCGAAAGATGGTAAACCAGCAGGTTGATGTCCTACACTGCTGACAGGCGATCGTCCCAATTAATTCCCGCATCAATATCCCTACTAAGGGATCGCAATTCAGATTGGAGGCCTGAGACGACCTCATTAGCCATGATGGCCACAGAGGCCTGAGTGGAGGAGGCTGCATACGTACGCCTCAGGGACCCTTCTGCCCGGCGGTCCATGGGATCTCGTAGACCCGACCTGTCTTCTGCAGGGAGCACCATGCACCAGGAGAGCTTCGCTACTGCAATGTCCACCTTGGGCGGTGGACCCCAGGCCCCCAGCTGGGATTCCGAGGTAGGGAATAGCGCTCTAAATATTTTGGATGGGACGAACGCCCTTTTGGGACATCTCCACTCTCCCTCCATGGTCCGGATTAGATCCGAGCTGCCTCTGAAGGTCTTCGACCTATGGCTCGGCCCCTCCCCAGCTTCTCACTCTCTAGGCCTGATGATTTTAAATAGCCTAGTGGGAAAATTTCCTTCTCCGCATCCTCTGTATCCTCTGAGGAAGAATCCAACTCCTTGATCTGAAGCTTCTCCAAAGGGGAAGAGTGGGCTCAGTTGACTTCAGGCGGGGCCTCTTCGCCAGGTGGGAAACGGTGTCTTCCACCTTTTCTCATGGAATGCGACACAAAGTCTTTGACCCACGACACTACCTCTCGGATGGGGGTGGCTTCAGAGGGAGGAGCTCTGCACCCCTGGCAAAATCTGTATTCACAGGAATCTGGTAGCGGGATCCTGCAATTGGCACAGGTCAGATGCTTCCTCTTTGACGGACTCTTTCTCCTAGGAGGAAGGGCGGAAGAGGATGGGGGGTCTGACCTGAGATTTATCTTCCATGTTTTGTTTTACAACTCATGGAACAAATATACAAGTATATGACTCACAGAGACTTGGATGGAATATTTTGTAAGATGGACACAGCGGAGACCCAGGGTCATTGCCCACAATCACAGACAATTCTTTAGGATCTTTAGTGCTGCCAATCATGTGCAGCAATAAAACCGCCAGGGGGGTCTTTCCGCCAAGCAGATAGAGAGGGTACATATAGGGACATCCATGTCTGGATCCTGGCCGGTCTATCTGTATTAAATAGCCAGGTTAGTGCTGTACAGCGCCCCCTCATGTTTACCTTATTTCCCACCACTCCAGCCGATAACGGCCTATTAAAAAAAACAAAACCCACTGCGGCAGCGGCAGTCTCACTTACGGAGTTGTAGTGAATGACATCATCACATCGCGCCTACATCTCCAGGAGCCGGAGCTCAGCGGTGAAGCAGGAGCTGATCTGTGACAGCGACTACTACACTCGTCTGTGTATTCAACTCATCTGTGTCCTCCAGAAACCAGGACATACCTCTCACCGACTGGGACTGAGGGACAGGACCCCAAATTCGGTAGTTGGGGGGTATGCTGTTGTCTCTTATGTGTAGAGAATCCTTCTATGTCTGCTGGGTGCTGTGGCGTGTACCTGTAATCCTAGCTTCTCTGGGGGGCTTAGGCTGTGGGATCGCTCCATTTGGGAGTTCTGGTCTGATCTGCCTGGGGCTGGTGTTAGCACTATGCTCATCAATAATATGGTGACTCTGATCTAAGACCTCGTGCACCAGCCCAAATATAGAAAACTATGTACGATCGTGTAGGATTGGAGGGCACTTGAGAGATGGCACACAATAAGTAATAGCACTTAGCAGTAGGACCGGAGCAACCAAAGTGACACCCAGCCTTTCCTATTGCCGCAGATGGAAGTTTCTCTCTGTAACTTTCTGTAATTGTCGCCATTTCCAGGGAATTTTGTAGAATTTTGAAACCAAAACTATTTTCTACAAGTTCCTGAAATGTAATGTAATGAAAGATTCTGAATGATAATCTGTTTTCCCTTAGCCCAAACAGCAGCACAACTGGGGTATTCCTGCCCCTATGAGCTGTTAGGACAGGTGGAATTTTTAATTCCCTAACAGCTTTGACCCCTATAAGAGGCTGGAAGACCAACTCCCCCTTGTGTTAGTAACAAGTATAAAGTACAGCGTGTATTTCATAGAAATAATATAAAATAGTACAACATAGTACAATAATACAGCACAGGGAGGGAGCCTTGTGCTGCTGTTCGGGATAAGGGAAAACACATTATCATTCATAATCTTTCATTCCCCCTACGCCCAACAGCAGCACAACTGGGGATTTAGTGAGTATCGCTTTTACCCAAGGTGGGTGATCCTGGCAGGCTGATACCAACACAGATTGTCCAAACGCTGTAGAGTCCGTCGTTCACCAGTCCAGTCTATAAAGCTTGGCGAATGTTAAATGCGAATTCCAGGAAGCTGCGGCACATATCTGCTCTAAGGAAAGGGAACGCCTTTCGTCCCAAGATGTTGCCACTGCTCGGGTGGCATGGGCTCGGACAAAGTCTGGTACCGGAAGATCTTGAGCACGTAGGGAGCAGATAATGACTTCCTTGATCCATCTTGACAGAGTTGGTTTGGATGCTTTGGCACCTCTATTGAGGCCAAACACGTTGACTAGTAAATTCTCTGATTTCCGGAAGGACGCAGTGCGCTCCAAGTAAATACGTAATGCTCTCACCAAGTCCAACTTGTGCATCTTCTCCTCCCACTCCGATGTGGGAGAGGGAAAAAGGTCAGTAAGACAATTACCTGGTTGATATTCTGAAGAGTGGGTACCTTTGGCAAGAATCCTGGAACGAACCTCAGCCGGACTCTGTCTGGGAAGAAGGTTATAAAGGGTTCGGAGGCCGCTAGGGCCTGTAGTTCGCCAACCCTCTTGGCGGAGGTTATTGCCAGCAGGAAAGTCACTTTGTATGACAGGTACTTCCAATTCACTTCAGATAAGGGTTCAAAGGATGGAGTACAGAGCCCCTGTAGAACCGCAGCCAGGTCCCAGGTAGGGACAGGAGGCTGCACTTGTGGGCGGAGCCTAGCAGCCCCTCTTAGGAATTGTTTGATAAGAGGATCTTGAGATAATCTAGTCTCCAGGAGAGCAGACAGAGCTGAAACTTGGACCTTCAGGGTAGCGGGTGCTAGCCCCCTTTCCAGGCCGTCTTGTAGGAACTCCAAGACTGAATTTCTGTTAGGGTCGCGCTGTTTACCTGTACACCAACTCCGTATTATCCGGGCGATCCTTCGGTAGCTCTGATTAGTTGATTCCGCTCTTGAATGTGCTAGGGTCTTTAGCACTCCCTGGGACAATCCTCCTTCTCCGCATACGGCATTGTTAACCTCCAGGCAGTGTGGTTGAATTTGTCCAGGCCCTGGCACGGCTGGCTGTTTAGAGTTACCAGGTTTCGGACTGTTGGAAGCCTCCAGTACTTCCCCCGTCTCATAAGGATAAGGTCGGTGAATCATGCCCTCTTTGGCCAGAACGGCATGATCACTATTGCCAAGGTCTGGTCCTGCCTGAGTTTCGTCAATACCTTCGGAATCATCGAAATGGGAGGAAAAATGTATGCCAGTTTGCACCTCCAAGGTATTGACAGGGCATCTACCGGCAAAGGGTTGTCTTCCCGGTAGAGGGAGCAAAACCTTTCTACTTTGGCGTTGTATTGGGTGGCCAACAGATCCACCTCGGGGAGACCCCACATCTCGGCCAGATGGTGAAAGATGTCTTGGTTTAGAGACCATTCTCCTGAGGCTGTCAAACCTCTGCTGAGTTGATCCGCCAGGATGTTCAGACAACTTCGGATGTGTACTGCTGACAACTGGAGAAGATTCTGTTCTGCCCAGGCGAAGATCAAATTGGTAACCTGCAGAAGAGTTTGTTGATGAAATGGACTGCCGTCAGGTTGTCCATCTGTATCTTTACTGCTTTCCCCCGCAAAACAGGCGCAAACGTCAGAAGTGCTTGGTGAACTGACGTAAGCTCGCGCCAATTGGATGAGCGCATTCTCTCCAGATGGTTCCATGTACCTTGTGCCGGGGTCTCCCCCAGATGAGCTCCCTATCCTGTGAGGGAGGCATCTGTTGTCAACAGGGTCCAGGTGAACCTGACCGTTGACTGCCCATCGCGTAGATGGGACCACAAGGTTAGTGAGCGTCTGGTGCTGATGGTTAACTGGATAGGCTTCTGTAGTCCCGAAGGACTGTGATTCCAGACTCTCAAGATCTCGCTCTGCAGTGGGCGCATGTGCCACAGGGCCAGGGGACTGCTTCTATGGAGACGGACATCAAGCCTAGGACCTTCATGGCCGTCCTGATTGTAACCTTCCTGGTGACGAAGAGATGATGAACCGCTCAAGCAATCTTTTCCTTGCGAGGAGAAGGCAGAGAGATCGTCATATTCAGAGAGTCTAAAATGAAACCCAGGAACAGGATTCGTGTTGATGGAATTATGACTGACTTCTGCCAGTTTATTAGCCAGCCCAGCTGGCTTAGCAAAGCTACTACGGTCTTTACCTGCGTGGTGAGGACCTCCTTTGACTGAGCCTTGAGAAGCCAGTTGTCCAGATATGGGACTATGAAGATCCCTTGGAGGCGCTGGGCAGCAGCGACTGGAGCTATCACCTTTGTGAAGGTGTGGGGGGCTGATGATATGCCGAATGGGAGTGCGGTGAACTGAAGGTGCAGTAGTCTTCCATCTATGTATATTGCAACCCTTAGAAATTTCTTGTGTGCGGGAAAGATAGGTACGTGGAGATATGCATACCTTAGGTCCAGGGTGACAAAATGATCTCCGGGCTGTAGAAAGGGTAGCACAGACTTGATGGTTTCCATGCGGAACCGTACCTTGCGGATGAACTGATTCAGGTAATCTGAGATCGATAATCATTTGCCATCCGCCCGAAGTCTTGGGTACCAGGAAAACCGGAGAGTATACACCTTGGCCCTGCCACGCCACTGCCCTTCATTATATTCCTCCTTAATTTGCCCTCAAGGAAACAGTGTTGCTTACCTCTCCTCGCTGCTCTGTCTGCAGTCTCACTTACGGAGTTGTAGTGAATGACATCATCACATCGCGCCTACATCTCCAGGAGCCAGAGCTCAGCATTGACGAAGGAGCTGAGCTGTGACAGCGACTACTACACTCATCTGTGTATTCAACTCATATGTGTGCTCCAGAAACCACGACATACAGTGCCTACAAGTAGTATTCAACCCCCTGCAGATTTAGCAGGTTTACACATTCGGAATTAACTTGGCATTGTGACATTTGGACTGTAGATCAGCCTGGAAGTGTGAAATGCTCTGCAGCAAAAAAGAATGTTATTTCTTTGTTTAATTTTTTTTTAAGTTGTGAAAAGTTTATTCAGAGGGTCATTTATTATTCAACCCCTCAAACCACCAGAATTCTGTTTGGTTCCCCTAAAGTATTAAGAAGTAGTTCAGGCACAAAGAACAATGAGCTTCACATGTTTGGATTAATTATCTCTTTTTCCAGCCTTTTCTGACTATTTATGACCCTCCCCAAACTTGTGAACAGCACTCATACATGGTCAACATGGGAAAGACAAAGGAGCATTCCAAGGCCATCAGAGACAAGATGGTGGAGGGTCACAAGGCTGGCAAGGGGTACAAAACCCTTTCCAAGGAGTTGGGCCTACCTGTCTCCACTGTTGGGAGCATCATCCGGAAGTGGCAGGCTTATGGAACTACTGTTATCCTTCCACGGCCTGGACAGCCTTTGAAAGTTTCCTCCCGTGCCGAGGCCAGGCTTGTCCGAAGAGTCAAGGCTAACCCAAGGACAACAAGGAAGGAGCTCCGGGAAGATCTCATGGCAGTGGGGACATTAGTTTCAGTCAATACCATAAGTAACGTACTCTACCGCAATGGTCTCCATTCCAGACGAGCCCGTAAGGTACCTTTACTTTCAAAGCGTCATGTCAAGGCTCGTCTACAGTATGCTCATGAGCACTTGGAGGACTCTGAGACAGACTGGTTCAAGGTTCTCTGGTCTGATGAGACCAAGATCGAGATCTTTGGTGCCAACCACACACGTGACGTTTGGAGACTGGATGGCACTGCATACGACCGCAAGAATACCATCCCTACAGTCAAGTATGGTGGTGGCAGCATCATGCTGTGGGGCTGCTTCTCAGCCAAGGGGCCTGGCCATCTGGTCCGCATCCATGGGAAGATGGATAGCACGGCCTACCTGGAGATTTTGGTCAAGAACCTCCGCTCCTCCATCAAGGATCTTAAGATGGGTCGTCATTTCATCTTCCAACAAGAGAACTACCCAAAGCACACAGCCAAGAAAACCAAGGCCTGGTTCAAGAGGGAAAAAAATCAAGGTGTTGCAGTGGCCTAGTCAGTCTCCTGACCTTAACCCAATTGAAAACTTGTGGAAGGAGCTCAAGATTAAAGTCCACATGAGACACCCAAAGAACCTAGATAACTTGGAGAAGATCTGCATGGAGGAGTGGGCCAAGATAACTCCAGAGACCTGTGCCGGCCTGATCAGGTCTTATAAAAGACGATTATTAGCTGGAATTGCAAACAAGGGTTATTCCACAAAATACTAAACCTAGGGGTTGAATAATAATTGACCCACACTTTTATGTTTAACATTTATTAAAATTTAACTGAGCAACATAACTTTTTGGTTTGTAAGATTTATGCATCCGTTAATAAATCCTGCTCTTGTTTGAAGGCTCTAACTTATTTGCATCTTATCAAACCTGCTAAATCTGCAGGGGGTTGAATACTACTTGTAGACACTGTACCTCCCACCGACTGGGACTGCGGGACAGGACCCCAAATTCGGTATGGTTGGGAGGTATGCTGTTGTCTCCTATGTGTAGAGAATCCCTCTATTTCTGCCGGGTGCTGTGGCGTGTACCTGTAATCCTAGCTTCTCTGGGGGGCTTAGGCTGTGGGATTTCCATGAGCTTGATGTTTGGTATGTGTAGAGAATCCCTCTATCTCTGCCGGGTGCTGTGGCGTGTACCTGTAATCCTAGCTTCTCTGGGGGGCTTAGGCTGTGGGATCGCTCCATTTGGGAGTTCTGGTCTGATCTGCCTGGGTCTGGTGTTAGCACTATGCTCATCAGTAATATGGTGACTCTAGTCTAAGACCTTGTGCACCAGCCCAAATATATAAAATATGTACGATCGTGTAGGATTGGAGGGCACTTGAGAGATGGCACACAATAAGTACCATATTTTTCGGACTATAAGACGCACTTTTTTTCCCCCAAATTTCGGAGGAAAATGAGGGTGCGTCTTATAGTCTGAATGTGGGTGGAGGAGTGGGTTTGCAGCATGGCCGCGCTACTGCCACCGCTGGTTTTCTTCAGCGGCAGAAGTGTGACGATACTGCAGGCCCCGGCAGCTAAGACACTCCCCGGCATCCGCCGGTCTATTACAGCAGATGCCGGGGACTGTCTTAGCTGCCGGGGCCTGCAGATTGCCGCGCTACTGCCGCTGAAGAAAACCAGCGGTGGCAGTAGCGCGGCCATGCTGCAAACCCACTCCTCCACCGTAGGTCCCGACAGTCAGTTACCCTCCCCCCCCGGCCTCATACCTTTAGTGATGCAGGCCGGCTCCTGCACGGCGAGGCCGCAGGAGCCGACCTGTTCCGATGACAGCCGGGAGCCTAATGAAGGCTCCCAGGCCTGTCATAGCTATATATTACTATCGCGGCTGGTCTATGACCCTCCGCGATAGTAATGTATAGAATCTCCCATAGACGGCAATACACTTGTATTGCCGTCTATGGGACTTGCAATCAAACGATTGCAGGTTCAAGCCCCCTAGGCGGGGGATAATAAAATAGTAAAAAAAAAAAAAAAAAACACTTAAAAAAAATATAATAAAAAATAAAATAAATAAAAGTTCACCTCCTTTCCCTAGAATACATATAAAAGTATAACATTACTGTGAAACATATACATTAGGTATCCCTGTGTCTGAAAATGCCCGGTCTACACCTGGCCCCACAAAAAAAACGCCCTATACATCCCCGTACAGCTGCAGGGTCACCTGTCAATGTGGCCTTGCAGCTGTTCCAAAACTACAACTCCCATATATTAAATATTTTACCATTTTTTGCCTGAAATTTTTTTTTCCCTATTTTTCTCCTCTAAAACCTGGGTGCGTCTTATAGTCCAGTGCCGGAGCGACCAAAGTGACACCCAGCCTTTCCTATTGCCGCAGATGGAAGTTTCTCTCTGTAACTTTCTGTATTAGTCGCCATTTCCCGGGCAGTGATGTCTCCTATGTGTAGAGAATCCCTCTATCTCTGCCGGGTGCTGTGGCGTGTACCTGTAATCCTAGCTTCTCTGGGGGGCTTAGGCTGTGGGATCACTGGATTTGGAAGTTCTGGTCTGATCTGCCTGGGTCTGGTGTTTCCCTTCATCCTAATCCTAAGTACCAAGGTAGCAGCTGCTACAGGGCCCGGCCACTACTGCTGCGCTTTTTTTTTTTTAGGAATCGGAGTAACTTCATGCGGTAGCGGGCCCTATTCACTTACCGATCCCGGCAGGGGCTGGGATCAGTAAGTGAAGCTGCGGGCCCCACAAACACTATTATTATACTTGGGGGTCTTTTCAGACCCCGAGTAAGCCTCTTTAATCCACATTGGCAGTTTGCCAATTTTAAACATGGAGGAGGGGGGAGAAAATCTAATTCTTTGCAAAATTCTAAAACAATGAGAGCTATGAATGTAGCCAGAAGTCACAGAGTTCTCCTCAAGCAGAGCTGAGGGGGATCATCGGCACCAACAACATACTCATTATGTGGTGTCCCTGCGAGCTGCTGAGATGCCGGAACAATCACAGGCACGGCATCAGGTACAAGTTATGTGGCAGGCCAGCTTTAGAGCGGCTGAAATGCCAGAGCAGGCCGAACAATCACAGGCACGGCGTGCCAACTGTCACGCACAGCTATACTCCAGGTTTCCATAACAACACCGCCATTTTTATGCACTACACTCATAGCAGGGGCGTGTGGGTATGCAGAGATGTAGCAGAGCTGGGTATGCTGTGCGTATGCAGAGATGTAGTAGAGCTGGGTATGCTGTGCGTATACAGAGATGTAGTAGAGCTGGGTATGCTGTGCGTATGCAGAGATGTAGCAGAGCTGGGTATGCTGTGCGTATACAGAGATGTAGTAGAGCTGGGTATGCTGTGCGTATACAGAGATGTAGTAGAGCTGGGTATGCTGTGCGTATGCAGAGATGTAGCAGAGCTGGGTATGCTGTGCGTATACAGAGATGTAGTAGAGCTGGGTATGCTGTGCGTATGCAGAGATGTAGTAGAGCTGGGTATGCTGTGCATATGCAGAGATGTAGCAGAGCTGGGTATGCTGTGCGTATACAGAGATGTAGTAGAGCTGGGTATGCTGTGCGTATGCAGAGATGTAGTAGAGCTGGGTATGCTGTGCATATGCAGAGATGTAGCAGAGCTGGGTATGCTGTGCGTATGCAGAGATGTAGCAGAGCTGGGTATGCTGTGCGTATGCAGAGATGTAGCAGAATTAGTCATATACTAAAGAGTAACCAGTCACATGTATGTATGAGCTAAGATGGTTGCCTATATGATGATGGGAGTCTCACTTTCTAAGTTCTAGTGGATGGCGAGATGGCACTTTAGTTTTTTTTGACCAGGACCCTTCCCAGGTCACTTGGCTGCCTCTCACCCGCTTTTTCTCCCGTATTACTATGGCACTGTACAGTAGTATTAGTATGACAGTGTATGGTACCGGTAGTATTATTATGGTACTGTATGGCAGTATTAGTATGACAGTGTATGGTACCGGTAGTATTATTATGGCACTGTATGGCAGTATTAGTATGGCACTGTATGAGACTGCCAAGCAGGTGTAAGGAGTCTTGTGCCTTTATAGTACCCACAGATTCCCCCAAGAAACCCAACAAACTTCTGCTCGGCCCTCACCTCCAAGTCACGTGCCAAGAATTGTTTAAGGGGGCATTCACACGGAGGAAGTAGGCGCTGATTCTGGCACGATAACTCGCACAGAAGTCAATGGGAGACTTTATTTCAGCACGGATTCTGTTGCGAATTATCACGCCAGAATCAGCGCCTACTTCCTCCGTGTGAATGCCCCCTAAGGGGTCAGGCATTGATGTAGAGGGCTGCTACCTTCCAGCAGGCGGCACTAGAGGCACAGCTTTTTTTGGAATTCGAGCTACTTTGCGAGGACTCTGATGTCACCGCGGACTCTGGAGAAGTGAACAGCGGGCGGAAGATGAAAGGAAATGCTAGATGACATGTAAGGAATCTCCAAGACACAGGATTGTTCCATGTATAACACTTTATGTGCATCGGTAAATCGAAGGGGTCACCTTCCTATGAGCACGGGCTTACGTTTTTAGGCTTTAGGCTCTCACATTGTATGCCAGCCAACCATGAAGAGCCCCGAAGACCAAAACGGATGTATATAGGTAATGTCACACTGTGGGGCGACTTACCACCCGCTGCCCCCAACATGGCCTGGGAGAGACCCGACAGCTCATTGTCACCATATGTTGTCTGAATGACATCCCCTATGAGCTGGGATTGGGGAGTCGTGTCCAGGGGGTATCTGCACCCCTCTCCAGCATGACAGACAGGTCTGTCCCCGCAGCTGGTGGTAAGTTGCCCCAGGGTCGGCCGTAATAAATAAAACACAACGCCAAGTATTCATATTAATAATAGTGTCCAATACTGTCCAGCCTGCGGGTTACACAGCGCCACCATGTGGTCACCATGAAAAGAAGCAAGTCCTAGAAAGTTCACTCTGTAAACACTTGCGCAAATGTGACCTAGATCCGAGGACGTTGTCACATTGCAAATAGCAGGATTTATATGATTCACAACGGATGCAACACGAAATACAGAAAATCCAGTAGGCACAGACGTCCCCATGTGCGCCCACTCTGGTGACCCCTCGCTTCTGCCTCCTCTTTTTGTTTGCCTATTGTCAGTTTTAGGGGGTCTGTTCATCTCCTGTGTCCCACCTGATCTGACATTGGGCCTGGGGTCACGCTGCTGCTCCATGGAGGGCAGGACGGAGCTTCCATTGCAAGGGATTCTGGGGAAATTGGTAAAAAAATTTAAAATAATTAAAAAATGTCAGTAGGTGGTCAGATTGGCCAGTATGGGTTATAATCTGCCCGTAGGAGTTATTGAGGGACAAATGAACCATGTAGTGGAGACTGGCCACAAGGTTATTACAGTGCAGAGTGGGCAGTCTACACTTTATCCCTCAATAACTCCTATGGGCAGTGAGATTGGGCCGCCACTAACCCCTCCTCCGTCTACCTCTTACCCTCGGCCTGTACTGGTTTCCATTCAGGATGTGTCTCAGCCTGACAGGATTTCTGAAGCAGTCACCATGACGGTACTAATACCAGAAGATGGCGGAGCCGGCCGAGATAAGAGATTGTGCCGCTCCGCCATCTTCTGGTACAGAAATCCTGTCAGGATCAATGGAAACTAATGGTGTTAACGCTCCAATTCTGACTGGGCCCTATCCAGCAGCAGGGAACCCATCTGGGGTAGAAACAAGCAATGGCAGCGGTCCCACTGGGCAGGCAGCGCCTCCATGATCAATGTCAGAATGGCGAGGACAGAGGGGCAGGACAACCCCATTAACCGAGTATCACAGCAACAGGCTGCCATGGGAAAGATGGGAAGACATTACATTACAGGGGTTTGCCCATGAAGACAACTTGTCCTCTACGCACGGGATACGGCTCTCCTCTACGCGCGGGATACGGCCGTCCTCCTCTACGCACGGGATACGGCCGTCCTCCTCTACGCACGGGATACGGCTCTCCTCTACGAATGGGACAGAGCTCTCCTCTACGCGCGGGATACAGCTCTGTGTACGGCTCTCCTCTACGCACGGGATACGGCTCTCCTCTACGCACGGGATATGGCTCTCCTCTACGCACGGGATACGGCCGTCCTCCTCTACGCACGGGATACGGCCGTCCTCCTCTACGCACGGGATACGGCTCTCCTCTACGAATGGGACAGAGCTCTCCTCTACGCGCGGGATACAGCTCTGTGTACGGCTCTCCTCTACGCACGGGATACGGCTCTCCTCTACGCACGGGATATGGCTCTCCTCTACGCACGGGATACGGCCGTCCTCCTCTACGCACGGGATACGGCCGTCCTCCTCTACGCACGGGATACGGCCGTCCTCCTCTACGCACGGGATACAGCTCTGTGTACGGCTCTCCTCTACGCACGGGATACGGCTCTCCTCTACGCACGGGATACAGCTCTCCTCTACACACGAGATACAGCTCTCTTCTACGCACGGGATATAGCTCTCTACGCTCGGGATACAGCTCTCTTCTATGTACGGGATATGGCTCTTCTCTCTGCACATGATACGCCTCTCCTCTACGCATGGGATACGCCTCTCCTCTACGTGCGGGATACGCCTCTCCTCTACGCGCGGGATACGCCTCTCCTCTACGCGCGGGATACGCCTCTCCTCTACGCGCGGGATACGCCTCTCCTCTACGCGCGGGATACACCTCTCCTGGTCCTCTTCAGACCTCCTGAGTGACATCTACGATTGCAGCTCAGCAGTCACATGGTCACGATTGCGTCAGTAAATTGGGTCTCAGCGGTCCCTGACATTACTCAGGAGCCTGGGAAAGAGACAAAGACCAGGCCGGAGAGCAGGATAGGTGAGTAACACTGGTTGTTATGTTTGCTCACCTCACCTGAACCTTCATTTATTACACTCCGCAGTTTGAAGAGACCCCACAGTATAATAATAGCAGTTCAATTTCGGATGTGTTCAGTCCAAAGGAAACTACGGCCAAAGAACTAAACTAACAACTAAACCGAAATAACTGATCTGCACAAAATCACGTCGGTTCTCCGGATTGATGGTCGGTTAATTGCCCAGCCCTAGTGCGGGTTCACCTGCTGGGACACCTACTACCTACTAACCCTCACCTGAATGGAGCAGCGGTCGCACAGACCTGCGGCCACTAGTGATGGGAACTTCAGGTCTTTTCAGTGACCTGGATCATTCGGCTCCCTATGTAATACAGCCTTCTGTGCTCTGCAGACAGTAACCATAGGGTTAAAAGGGGCGGGGGGGTCTAACGATTTTGGGACAGAGTTAGTTGCCTGCAAAGCAAGAAAAGCAGTAAAAAGAATCATGTCTCAGCCGGGAGCCGAATCCTGTCCACTTGAAGTAGCCGACATATAGAGCGGGCTTGTACGTGAACGACACATCACTAGTGGCCACTCCATCCATCCCTATGGCCAAGAGCTGTCCTTGCCCATCTCCGACAGTCCCACTAATATGAATGGAGCGGCTGCACGCCCGTCCCTCCATTCAGGTGTGTATACAAGGAGTCTCCATTCTTTGGCTAGAGGATCATTTGTCTTCATGGGTGACACCTTGAAATATTCTTAAAGAAGTAAAATAGGAAGAACCAACTATCAAGAGTAATGGTCGATGTTCAGATAGTGGAAGCGGCTCTTCATCTGGGCGTGCGTTCTTTCATGGCTCAGCATAATTCCCTTCCGTGCAAAGCTCTTGCCGCACACGGAGCACGAGTATGGCTTCTCCCCCGTGTGAATTCTTCGATGCAGGAGAAGACAGGACTTTTGCGAAAACTTTTTCCCGCATTCGGCACATGAGTAAGGCTTCTCGTCAGTGTGGGTCTTCTGGTGGGCAATGAGATAGGATTTCTGAGAAAACCGTTTCCCGCACTCGGTACACGAAAACGGCTTCTCGCCTGTGTGGATTCTTTGATGTAGAAGAAGGTTGGCGTTTCGGGTGAAATATTTGCCACATTCACAGCACAGGAACGGTTTCTCGCCCGTGTGACTCTTCTGGTGTCGAAAAAGAGTTGACTTCCGAGCAAAACATTTGCCACATTCGGGGCAGGGGTACGGCTTCTCCCCCGTGTGGATTCGTTGGTGTCTGATAAGTTCGGCGTTCCAGTTAAAACATTTACCGCATTCAGAGCAAGGGTATATCTTATAACCTCGAAATGGTCTATGGTGCGGGATAATATCAGAGGAGCCGGGGAAGCGGACATGTTGCTCGGAGGGATCGGTAGACATTTCGGGACTGTGAAATATGGGATATACATCTGGGGTAATGGGGATTTCAGAGTCAAGGTCTTGTTTGATGTCGATGACGTCCATGTCACAGGGCGGAGATAATGGCGGGTGTTCCTCTGAGGGGCTCTTGCTGCTATTCGCCTCTGCGGGAAGTAAAGGACGTATATAAGAACAGGAATTCAGCAAACAGCTGTATACAGATGTACAGAGCTCCTATTAAAGGGGTTGTCTATGGGAATGTAAACCTATTTGGTTGGTGGGCAGATATAAACTAATAAAACTTATCAACATAATCCGGTTATGAAAACTGCCATCTGTCCCGATCTCACCGACCTTCCTCCTCCTCTCCATAGGACGGGACTGTCTGTCGGCTTCACCTAAAAGGGTTCATCTTAAAAGGGTTGTACCCTGACAGACGTCTCTGGGATCTTAAAAACTGAACTCGCAAACACTATGCTGGCTCGTCCCAATCCCGTCGACAGCCAAATCCAAGTCTATCAGGAGTGGTCGGGTTTCTGTGCGGCAATAACTCAGTATGGCCATGACACGGAGAACACAGCTGTCTGATTTCAGCTCTGTAATCCATATGGTGACTGCTGATCAGCAGGGGTACTGGGTGTTGTATCCCACCAATCGGATATTGATAACCTGCCAGTCCCCTGGTCCTATCTATTTACCTTCATTGAGATATCCCCTTCGGCCCATAAGTCCATGCTACAATGATGGCTGCCAGGAACAGGAATGACCAGTCAGTAGGCCAATCCACCGACTCCACTACGTTACTTACATAAATGGCCGACAGCCATTGTCAGTTAGAAGCAATAAAGTTGTATAATTCATTCCGCACATTGTTGGTTACATTCATGGCAACCGACCAGAAGCTTTTTTCCTAAATTTGAGGTTCTTTGCTCCGTCTGCCTATGGCTGTCGGCCATTTGTCAATTCGGAGGTTTAGTCTACGGACTCCAACCAGAGGAAGGTGGGGACCATTGGCATGGGACTGGCACAGGAGGTCAGATAAGATTAATCCTATATACTTGGGGTGTAGGTTGGCGCTCAGTTTGAGGTGGATTTCATTTCAGACTCCCCCAGAATCTGCCCCTCATCGCCCACAGATTCAATCTTGGCATCTGATTCATCGCCTGAGACACCCGGCGGAGTAGGACCAGCAAGCGGCAGAAAGTAGGAGCCGTCTCTGGAGGCCGCCATAAGTATGTGAACGTACCCTGACAGGCCGCAGTGAGGAAACACGAGAAGGACTCTCACCTGAGTGACTCTTCTGATGTCTGAACAGAGTGGATTTACGTGTAAAACACTTCCCGCACTCAGGACAAGAATACGGCTTCTCCCCGGTGTGGCTGCGCAAGTGTCTGACAAGCTCGGCGTTCCAGTTAAAACATTTATCACATTCGGGGCAAGGAAACGTTTTAAAGCGCTTGAAAGGCGGATGGTGAGGGATGAAGCCCGGGAACGTAGGGAACCGTATCCTCTGCTCAAACGGAATGGAGGACAGGTCTAGGTGAGGGAATATCGGATAGATATTTGGGATCATGGGGCTTTCTCCTACAGAGAAGTCCCGGAAGTCATTGTCTTCTGTCTCGTAATCTGAGGAGATGATGATCTGTTCCTCTGAACGATTCATGGCGGAGCGTCCATCTGCTGAAGAAACAAACAGTGACAAGGAACAGCCATGTCCATATTAGAGGTAACACCACAATCTCCTTAGTTCTCTTAAAGGCGTAGTCCATGCTTTTAAAGTATCCTGTGGGGTGTCGGATTAGGAGGTCCCGGCTCTACGGGACTTACTTTCTAACAGGGATGGATTGTCTTGTACAATAATGGACTCGCTAAGCTGAATATGGCGGCTCTGGGAATGTCACTTATACAGGGTGGCCATAATATAACCTCAGGTGTTTGGAGTCATGTGCCGGCTGACCCAATGGATGGAATTGCCTGAAAATTTGTATGTGTGCTAATCAAGGCATGGGGAAACGGACGGCATGAAAAAAACTAAACAATTTAATACGAAAACTCCCCACCAGGGGATAATGTGGCGCTGTACAGTGAGCGCGCGGCACAAAACCCGTCTGTCGATATTTGTGGACGTCCCATTTGGACCACCGACTAGCATGACTGTTCAATGTGGCCGCCATCATGCATGGTGAGCATGGTCATCCTATGCAGAGCGTGCTCGACGCTTGCGTGTAACGTCTCTGGGGAGATGCTGCGAAATTCCAACGTGATGCGGTCTTTGAGGTCAGGCAGGGTTTCGACATCCCCCGATAAACACGCTCCTTCAAGTGTCCCACAACCAGAAATCTCAAGGAGTGAGATCCGGAGAGCGCGGTGGCCACGCTGTAGGGAATGAGCGACTCAAAATCCTGTCATCGGGAAAATGTGCACGAAGAGCGTTCTTCACAGGATTTGTGATGTGAGGAGGAGGCTCATCCTGCATGAAGGTGATCGTCTGCAGACACTGCCGCTGTTGGAGTTGGGGAACGACCACTGTTTCCAGCATTGTCCGCTACCTCGCTGCTATGACGGAACAGGTGGCAACCCCAGTTGGGCCCAAATCTTCGAAAAAGAACGGTCTGATCATGAACGATGAGGTGAACCCGCACCAAACGGTCACCGTGGGCGAATGCAGCGGAATCCCCTCGAGCGCACGCGGGTTTTCGGTGGCCCATATACGGCAGTTCTGCGTGTTGACCGTTCCATTCAGGTACAAATGCGCTTCGTCGCTCCACAGGAGATTCCATGGCCAATTGGTCTCCACTTCCACTCTGGCCAGAAACATCAATGAAAATGTCATGCGGGTGTCATTGTCACGGGGAAGCAGTTGGTGATGATTTTTAGTTTTTTTTTTCATGTCGTCCGTTTCCCCATGCCGTGATTAGCACACAGACAAATTTTCAGGCAATTCCGTGCATTGGGTCAGCCGGCACACGACTCCGAACACCTGAGGTTATATTATGGCCACCCTGTACTTAGCAGTGAATACTGACCGGGATTCCTTTCCGAAGGACGTTCCTCTTCTTCACGCTGATGACGATCCATCGTCCTCTTCTCTTGTCCTCCATCTACAACTTCCACTTTAAAACCAATTTCATCCTGTGTAACCAAAAGCAATAAGAATAAGAAAGACATAGAGAGCAGTCCTGAGAGATGTAGGACAACAAACTCTATAGAGACCTCGATAAACCTACAAGACATTGCCGACCTCATTAGCAGATGGGCTTTCCCATGGAGACTTGTTCGGGGTCTGACATCCCAAAGAAACTTTTTCCAATCTTTGTAATAAGATAACTATGAGAATGTGAAGCCCACACCAAAAAGAAAGATGGACGACACCAGGACAGCCCCGACACTACAGAGGTGACAGGATGGGACTCACTTCGTCACAATGGCTTCCGGTGAGATCTGTAATTTCATCAAGACTCTGCAGGTTGTCATCGCCATCATTGGTAGAATCTTCTGGATGGGGTGGACCAGGAGACCTCTCAGGTATTTTCGTCATATTGCATTCATCTGTAGTAACCAAACACAGTGAGTGGACATTGGGGCTATACAGGAAGATTAGATGATGGGGGTATCGGGGAGACTCTCACAACTCTTGTCTGTACCCTCACCTGGTGATGGGGGATCTAGGGGCCCCTCCATACTGCTCTCTACCATCTCTCCTGTTACCTGGTGATGTGGGGGTCAGATGATGGGGGGGGGGATCTAGGGGCCCCTCCATACTGCTCTCTACCATCTCTCCTCTTACCTGGTGATGTGGGGTCAGATGATGGGGGGGGGGATCTAGGGGCCCCTCCATACTGCTCTCTACCATCACTCCTCTTACCTGGTGATGTGGGGGTCAGATGATGGGGGGGGATCTAGGGGCCCCTCCATACTGCTCTCTACCATCACTCCTCTTACCTGGTGATGTGAGGGTCAGATGATGGGGGGGATCTAGGGGCCCCTCCATACTGCTCTCTACCATCTCTCCTCTTACCTGGTGATGTGAGGGTCAGATGATGGGGGGGGGTCTAGGGGCCCCTCCATACTGCTCTCTACCATCTCTACTCTTACCTGGTGATGTGAGGGTCTGATGATGGGGGGGGGGGATCTAGGGGCCCCTCCATACTGCTCTCTACCATCTCTCCTCTTACCTGGTGATGTGAGGGTCAGATGATGTGGGGGGATCTAGGGGCCCCTCCATACTGCTCTCTACCATCTCTCCTCTTACCTGGTGATGTGGGGGGTCACATGATGGGGGGGGAGATCTAGGGGCCCCTCCATACTGCTCTCTACCATCTCTCCTCTTACCTGGTGATGTGGGGGTCAGATGATGGGGGGATCTAGGGGCCCCTCCATACTGCTCTCTATCATCTCTCCTCTTACCTGGTGATGTGGGAGTCAGATGATGGGGGGGGATCTAGGGGCCCCTCCATACTGCTCTCTACCATCTCTCCTCTTACCTGGTGATGTGAGGGTCTGATGATGGGGGGGGGGGGGGATCTAGGGGCCCCTCCATACTGCTCTCTACCATCTCTCCTCTTACCTGGTGATGTGAGGGTCAGATGATGGGGGGGGGGGATCTAGGGGCCCCTCCATACTGCTCTCTACCATCACTCCTCTTACCTGGTGATGTGGGGGTCAGATGATGGGGGGGGGGATCTAGGGGCCCCTCCATACTGCTCTCTACCATCTCTCCTCTTACCTGGTGATGTGAGGGTCAGATGATGGGGGGGGGATCTAGGGGCCCCTCCATACTGCTCTCTACCATCTCTCCTCTTACCTGGTGATGTGGGGGTCAGATGATGGGGGGGGGATCTAGGGGCCCCTCCATACTCCTCTCTACCATCTCTCCTCTTACCTGGTGATGTGAGGGTCAGATGATGGGGGGGGATCTAGGGGCCCCTCCATACTGCTCTCTACCATCTCTCCTCTTACCTGGTGATGTGGGGGTCAGATGATGGGGGGGGGGGATCTAGGGGCCCCTCCATACTGCTCTCTACCATCACTCCTCTTACCTGGTGATGTGGGGGTCAGATGATGGGGGGGGGGGATCTAGGGGCCCCTCCATACTGCTCTCTACCATCACTCCTCTTACCTGGTGATGTGAGGGTCAGATGATGGGGGGGGGATCTAGGGGCCCCTCCATACTGCTCTCTACCATCTCTCCTCTTACCTGGTGATGTGGGGGTCAGATGATGGGGGGGGGGGATCTAGGGGCCCCTCCATACTGCTCTCTACCATCTCTCCTCTTACCTGGTGATGTGGGGGTCAGATGATGGGGGGATCTAGGGGCCCCTCCATACTGCTCTCTATCATCTCTACTCTTACCTGGTGATGTGGGGGTCAGATGATGGGGGGGGATCTAGGGGCCCCTCCATACTGCTCTCTATCATCTCTCCTGTTACCTGGTGATGTGGGGGTCAGATGATGGGGGGGGGATCTAGGGGCCCCTCCATACTGCTCTCTATCATCTCTCCTCTTACCTGGTGATGTGAGGGTCAGATGATGGGGGGATCTAGGGGCCCCTCCATACTGCTCTCTATCATCTCTACTCTTACCTGGTGATGTGGGGGTCAGATGATGGGGGGGGGGGGATCTAGGGGCCCCTCCATACTGCTCTCTACCATCTCTCCTGTTACCTGGTGATGTGGGGGTCAGATGATGGGGGGGGGGATCTAGGGGCCCCTCCATACTGCTCTCTACCATCTCTCCTCTTACCTGGTGATGTGGGGGTCTGATGATGGGGAGGGGGATCTAGGGGCCCCTCCATACTGCTCTCTACCATCTCTCCTCTTACCTGGTGATGTGAGGGTCTGATGATGGGGGGGGGGGGGATCTAGGGGCCCCTCCATACTGCTCTCTACCATCTCTCCTCTTACCTGGTGACGTGAGGGTCAGATGATGGGGGGGGGGATCTAGGGGCCCCTCCATACTGCTCTCTACCATCTCTCCTCTTACCTGGTGATGTGGGGGTCAGATGATGGTGGGGGGGGGGATCTAGGGGCCCCTCCATACTGCTCTCTACCATCTCTCCTCTTACCTGGTGATGTGGGGGTCAGATGATGGGGGGGGGGATCTAGGGGCCCCTCCATACTGCTCTCTACCATCTCTCCTCTTACCTGGTGATGTGAGGGTCTGATGATGGGGGCGGGTGGATCTAGGGGCCCCTCCATACTGCTCTCTACCATCTCTCCTCTTACCTGGTGATGTGGGGGTCAGATGATGGGGGGGGGGGGATCTAGGGGCCCCTCCATACTGCTCTCTACCATCTCTCCTCTTACCTGGTGATGTGGGGGTCAGATGATGGGGGGGGGGGGATCTAGGGGCCCCTCCATACTGCTCTCTACCATCTCTCCTCTTACCTGGTGATGTGAGGGTCTGATGATGGGGGGGGGGGATCTAGGGGCCCCTCCATACTGCTCTCTACCATCTCTCCTCTTACCTGGTGATGTGGGGGTCAGATGATGGGGGGGGGGATCTAGGGGCCCCTCCATACTGCTCTCTACCATCTCTCCTCTTACCTGGTGATGTGAGGGTCAGATGATGGGGGGGGATCTAGGGGCCCCTCCATACTGCTCTCTACCATCTCTCCTCTTACCTGGTGATGTGAGGGTCAGATGATGGGGGGGGATCTAGGGGCCCCTCCATACTGCTCTCTACCATCTCTCCTCTTACCTGGTGATGTGGGGGTCAGATGATGGGGGGGGGGATCTAGGGGCCCCTCCATACTCCTCTCTACCATCACTCCTCTTACCTGGTGATGTGAGGGTTTGGTGGTCGTCCATCATGGTGTCCTTGTACAGATCCTTGTGTCCTTCTAAATACTCCCACTCCTCCATGGAAAAATAGACGGTGACATCCTGACACCTTATAGGAACCTGACAACACAATGATACAGTCACATCACCCCTTATGTTACAGTCTAATACCCCCGGCCCCCCGGCAGCGCTCACCTCTCCGGTCAGCAGCTCTATGATCTTGTTGGTCAGCTCCAGGATCTTCTGCTCATTGTTTCTTTCCTCGTTGGGTTGTCTCCTGTTCCATCCGCCCGATTTATGGGAACCAGCACAGCTCCTTTTAATAAGGCTAGTGGATAATTCCTTCACAAATGTATAATCCTATGGACAGACAACCAACGTCAGTGCTGGCCTATAAGGGGTATGAAGGGTTTGGAACCTATAGGACCAGCCATGGTACATCAACCCTATTGTGAAGCGTTGGGCAACTACACGCAAGAGAAGACTCCAACGCTCCACTATTCGCTCATGGCACACCAAGCAGACTCGCCATCGATGTTTCATCAGTGGATGTAACTCTGCCAAGAGCCCCATCATTACCCTCGTCAAGTCCTTGTTTTATTTATCCGTTTCCGGATAGACAACCGATTAGGAATTCATCCCTCAGGCTCAATAATAAGCAATAAACTGGTCATTGTATCTACCACTGTGTATTTACTCATTTCCCGCACAGGTATACACCATGTGCCGCTCGCTGTATGTTCCCTTCTCTTTGTGAGCCTGTCTCCTGCTAGTCACTTTTCAATGGGCAGCGCAGGAATCTAGTCGCGGTTTCCCTGCTCCCCTAGGCTTACTATTGTTGCATGTTATACCCCACACCTACAGCAGTTCCTGACTGGCACCTACACAGTTAAGGATTATTATATGGCTGGAGCCTCCTAGTACTTCTGGCGTCTGGAAATGAATTAAGACCGGTGTAAGAAACATCAGCTTCAATAAATTCCCCCCAGTGTATACAAGCCAAACCCCAAGAGGATCCAACGTTGTCTCCTTATATGTTTACCACTTGGAAACCTCCCAGGCCATACGTTGGACCCTGAGGCCGCCATTATACTGACACAGACCAAAAGCGTAGTTGGCAGTATAGGTCTGGATGTGACGGTATATGCTGCTGTTACCATCACTTTACTGCCTGGTATAGCTTGCACACTTGCACTTCTCTTTAGAGAGATGCCCAGTACAAATTATGTACATTGCAAGGTATTCTTTTTTTCTATAGGTAACAGAGGTCTCTCAGTGCCATCCGTAACATGCAAGCGTTCGATGTCACATCAACAAATTCCTGGACAAACACTAACATACAGCGAGTAGAGCATTCCCCAAATCCCTCACCTCTCCAGTCACCAGGTAGATGATCTCAAGAGTGAGATTTAGTATTGTGTCAGATACATGACTCCAGCCTTGATCCATCCTAACAATTGTATGGTTCAGTCTCGGTGGGATCAATGGAGGTACCGGCGGCTTCTGCAGGGTAACATATAAAATAGCCCAAAACATTATTACTAGTCCAGAGGTAGAAAAATATCACCTTAAAGACAATACTTAAGAACATGAATGTACACAATGTTGGGGAAAGAGGGGGGAGGCTCCTGCTGCAGCCAGAGTCATATAGAGACATATGGTTATAAGGAGGAGGAATATGGAAAATCTCCTGAGACAACAGATAAGAGATTTCTTTATATAGTTCTCATGTTTTATTACAAAAGGAGACAAAACTAAAAGAAAGGGAAGATTAAAGGAAGGAGTTTCAGGAATTCTTTATTTATAGTGACATTTCTATGTTAAATATTCCTTTAACCCCTTCCCGACATTCGCCGTAATAGTACGGCGCTGCTGGGAAGGGCTTCCCACAAACCGCCGTACTATTACTGCGGATGCATGGTGCGCACACAGAAACTGTGTGCGCACCATGCACAGCGGGTGTCAGCCGTAATACACGGCTGACAATGCCCCGTAACACCCGCGGTCGGAACCGGGTCCGATCGCGGGTGTTAACCCCTGAGATGCCGGTGATCAACATGACCACCGGCACCTCCGGGGTTACAACGTCATATGGTGCCGATCGGCACCCCCCGCGCCGGTTTCGGGGGGTGCCGGTGTTCGTAGGGGGCAGCCCGGGGTCTGATCAGTGACCCCGGGTCTGCCCCTTCACTTACCCCGTCCTCGCGCCTGGCCGATCCTGCCGTAAATGAAGCTGTCAGCCTGTGCGTCTACACAGGCTGACAGCTTCCTATACAATGCAATACACGTGTAACACGTGTATTGCAGCGTATATCTATTGAAGCAGTGATCAGCCGATCACTGCTTCAATCCCCCATGGGGACAGGAAAAAAAAGTGAAAAAAAAGTCAAAATAAAAAAGTTTAAATAAGTTTAAAATAAATTATAAATAAATAAAGCCCCAAAAATCCCTTTTTCCCCATATAAAATGTTTTATTATGTAAAATAAAGAAAAATAGAAAAAAACATTACATATTTGGTATCGCCGCGTCCGTAATAACCTGAACAATAAAATAAAAACATTATTTAACCCGAACGGCGAATGTCGTAAAAAAAAAAACGTAGAAAACCGCACAAAATAATGATTATTCACCACCTTTCCCTTACAAAATGTTCAATAAAAAGTAATCAAATGGTCAGATGAAAACCAAAATGGTACCAATAAAAAGAAGAGGTCTTCCCGCAAAAAATAAGCCCTCAACCAGCTCTGTCTAGCGAAAAATAAAAACGTTATGCCTTTCAGAAGATGGCGATGCAAAAACAATAGATTTTTTTCCCTGAATTGAATTCTATTCTGCACAAATAGCAACGCATTAAAAAATCATATAAATGAGGTATCGCCGTAACCGTACCGACCCGCAGAATAAAGGTCACGTTACTTATGCTGTACGCTGCGCGGGAAAAAAAATAAATGCTAAAAAGCAATGCCAGAATTGATGTTTCCTTTTACATCCCACCCAGAAAGAGTTAATAAAATGTAGTCAATAAGTTACACGCCCCAAAATGGTGGCATTGAAAAGTACATCTAATACCGCAAACACCAAGCCCTCATATGGCCACATTGCCAGAAAATAAAAATAAAAATCTAGCTTGTACAATGTGAAGACAAAAACCCCAAAAGTCGCCAAATCATTAGGACATAAGTGGCTGCGACTAGAAGGAAATGTGTAAGCGGTGCGAGCGTTTTCAGGGGACCCCCCATATTTAGAGCTTATGAGAGATAATACACCAGCGCTGACCCCCCAGAATGCCCCTCTTCCCCGTCCGCGTCATAGGAGCTGGTGGGAAAATAGAATGGGATTTGGTGTACCCAATTTACTCCGCACAGCTTACACAGTCACTTCTGGGTTACTAATGCTACTACATCACTTGATAAATACTTTGAGGGGTGCGGTTTTCAAAATGGGGTCACTTTCTAGAGGTTTCCACTGTTTTGACTCCTCAAGGGCTTTGTAAATGCGACATGGTTCCTGAAACTGATCCCAGCCAGATCTGCCCTCTAAAAGCTCCTTGGCGCGCCTTCCCTCCTGCGGCTCGCTGTGCGTCCATATATTAGTTTACACCCACAAGTGGGGTACTGTGGTAGTCGGGAGAACTTGCCTAACAAATTGTGGGGGGCGTTTTCCCCTTTAACCCCTTGTGAATGTGCAAATTCTAGGGCTAAACGAAAATATTAGTAAAATAAATTCAAATTTGAAAATTTCACCTCCATTTTGTATTAATTCCTGTTAAGCACTTATAGGGTTAAATTACTAGGTATATGTTGTTTTGGCTTCTTTAAGGGGTGCAGTTTTGAAAATGGGGTGATTTATGGGGGGCTTTAATACAAGGGTCTTTAAAAACCCCTTCATAACTGGATTAGGCCCTTTAAAAAATGGGTTTTGGAAATTTCTTGAAAATTTTGAATATTGTTGTTTCACTTGTAAATCTTACAATGTCCGTAAAAATTAAAAGGGCGATTAAAGTTTGATGCCGACATAAAGCAGAGATCTGGGACATGAGATTTAGGATATAATTTTGGCGGTCTGACTATCTGTATGTAATGCACATCATTTCAAACTTTATAAAATGCAGATTTTTCAAAATTTCCACCAAATTTCCAATTTTTTTATAATTAAACACAAAACATATCAACCAAAATTTACCACTAACATGAAGTACAATGTGTTACGAAAAAACAATCTTAAAATCACTTTGGTAAGTTAAAGCGTTCCAAAGTTATTGCCACATAAAGTGACACATGTCAGTTTTGAAAAATCGAGCTTGGTCGGGAAGTCAAAAAGTGCCATCGGCGGGAAGGGGTTAATCGAATGTCATTTTTTTGGTTTTTGGTTTATAGTTTCATTTTTTTAGTTTTACTTTGACAAAATTCCAAACTTAACTTCTTCGGCCTCTTCTTTTCTAACTCTGTGTTCTTCTTCCCATATCAGCCAGTTCTAGTCCTCAGCACTTTGTCCTTCGGTTGTCGGGGCAAGGACTTAGCTAGAACAATAATATAATAAAATAATACCGTAAAACAATGAAATAATATGGTCAACACCACGTATAATATACCGCTGGGTGAAGGGCCGGCGTCAGCACACGGCATAGTCAGGCAAGTGCCGGAGCCCACAGAGTCTCTGGGGACCCCCGGCACTTGCCCGTCCCGGTTTCTGCTCATCGGCATCCGTCGGAATGTAGGTGAGTGTAAGTGTTTGTCTTGTGTTAAACATTAAGGTGGAACATAATGTAGGGAGCCCATGAAACTGGGGGCAAATGAAGGGGGGACGACAGCATGACACTGGGGCAGATGAATGTGGGGGAGAACGGCATGACACTGGGGCAGATGAAGAGAGGGGAGAATGGCATGAGACTGGGGCAGATGAAGAGGGGATAACGGAATGACACTGGGGCAGATGAAGGGGGAGGGAGAACGTCATGACACTGGGGCAAATGAAGGGGGGGAGAACGCAATGACACTGGGGAAGATGAATGTGGGGGAGAACGTCATGACACTGGGGCAAATGAAGAGGGGGGGGAGAACGGCATGACACTGGGGCAGATGAATGTGGGGGAGAACGGCATGACACTGGGGCAGATGAAGAGGGGGGAGAATGGCATGAGACTGGGGCAGATGAAGGGGGGGATAACGGCATGACACTGGGGCAGATGAAGGGGGGGAGAATGGCATGACACTGGGGCAGATGAAGGGGGGAGAACGGCATGAGACTGGGGCAGATGAAGGGGGGGATAACGGAATGACACTGGGGCAGATGAAGGGGGAGGGAGAACGTCATGACACTGGGGCAGATGAAGGGGGGGAGAACGGCATGGCACTGGGGCAGATGAAGGGGGGGAGAACGGCATGACACTGGGGCAGATGAAAGGGGGAGAACGGCATGAGACTGGGGCAGATGAAGGGGGGGAGAACGGCATGACACTGGGGCAGATGAAGGGGGGAGAACAGCATGACACTGGGGCAAATGAAGGGGGGGACATGAAACTGGGGGCAGAGGAAGGGTGTATATGAAACTGGGGGAGAGATAGAGGGGGGCATATAATTTATGGGTGACTGTAGGAGGATTATACTGTGTGGGAGCACATGAAAAATGAATGAGAATTGGCGGAGTTAACATAAAAATGGGCGGAGCTAAATTTGCCGCAACGCACGGAGCACGCTGCACATTTTGTCCCTTTCTACTCTTCAAAAGTTGGGAGGTATGGCGTAGGTGACGCAGCACTCCTGCGTGACGTCATTCGCTTCGTCCGCCCACAGCAGCGCGCAGTGTCCCGACTCCCGCCGCCTTCACAAGGGGGCCCACTGAGTCTCTGTCGCCCAAGGGCCCATAAAAACCTGGAGCCGGCCCTGGCTGTGTGATAAGACTATCTTACACGTGGAGCACAATCACAGAATGGATTTTGTTAGGTTCACAGTAGCGTCCAGGATTCTGTTCTTGTCTGCTTGGAGACCCGAAAAATGGAAACCCAATCCACTTAAGAAATGGTTACACCCGAAATCCACAGAGCCCATAGACTATGAAGAGGTCTGATGGGTTTCCACCCGGAAAATGCAGAAATTTGCTCTCCACGTTATTCAAGCGGAATGGGGGATGGTGTCCCCAAACAGTAAACAAGGACAGATGGGAACCTAACCTTAGATGGAACTTTTGTGATGTCATCATGTTTCCTTAAAGGGCTTTCCCACATTAGTGTGATGTGACTACATGATATTACAGCGTCCTTTGGTCACACGACCAATGTCATGACCAAGATCTTAGTGTAACTCCTTGGCCTTACAGGGGAGGGGGGTCTTCAAGAGAATGTTAAAAAACCAGGGAACCCCGGGGTGGGTGTAAAGTAGTAAAAAACAGCGGCAGGACATAGCTGGTATTCTCTCTTTGCGGTCTCTGTCACACCCTGGTGAGGGCCCCGCTGGCTCTTTGTATGTCCTGCATATTCCAGCCCCAACTTCTAGGCTTTAAATTCCAAAATGAATTGTAGTTTCATCTTATAGAGGACTTTACACCACCTCGAATGATTGTAGTTCTCAGCATTTGTTAATAGTCGCTGCTCCGCTGATTCCAGCACAGTTGGAATTTTCTCTCTAGCCCCCGCCGTTCCTGAACAACAAGCGCAGGTAGTTTTAGTGCCTGATGTGTTATACTAGCTCTGTAATGTCAGGTGGGCGGTGTCAGGCAGGGGCTTCAATCAGAGGCAGCCAGTGTCAGAGCTCAGAGTCACACCCCCTTGTCTTCTCCTGTCTGACTCCACCCCCCGACAGTACAATGCCTAAATTGTATGTCAGGAACCAAACCTAACAGCACTGATTGCTCAGGGACGGTGGGGGCTAGAGAAACAATCAGTGGAGCAAAGACTATGATATGGTGTAAAGAGCTGGACTTGTTGCAGGTGGTGAAAGTTCCTCTTTATAGACCTCCACTATGTGCATAAATGTGCGGGAGCATCGGAGCCCTCCCATCTCACCGTAGGTCCATGTGCATTGTGGTTATTTTTTTGTGTTTTATGATTTTTGTGCAATAAATCTTTATTGAATTTTCAAGGATAAACAAGAACAACAAGGAACCGAGGAAGGTTTCCTCTCTCGTGTGGATCTAATATGGTCAGCTTCTCGCTCATGGTGACATCAGAGATACTTCTAGGACCTGTGATGATACTTCGGGCTCCTCAGTGACCATTTAGCGTCTTGCGTCCCCCCCTTGGGCTGACCTTACTGGCATGGCCGCTGCAGTTTGTCTGTCGTTCATCTTCTCCGATTCTAGATCTTCACCGATCCCGGCTCCTGCCTTTCCTGTAATTTATTTCTGGCCACTAAGCCTAATAATAACCTGAGACCAATTTTTTTTTTCCCAGCAAAGTTACAATAGAAGATAACGCCTCCATAGATAACACCACTGAGCCACCATTACCTCCACCACCAATGGTAGATGATGTCGCAGCTTATCTCGTCCCCCGCCCGACAGAGACCTCGTCTAATAACTTTCTATAGGCCTCAACGAATCGGCTGCAGCCTATTACTGCCTAGGGCCATGAGACTGCTGTAAAGCGTATCACTAAATGCTGTGAACAGTGAAGAGGAGAAGCTCAGGAAAGATGGCCGCCCCCGTCACCATGGACAGAAAATAAAAAACGTAACAAAACTGACTGGAAGGAAATTATATATTTTTATCTGTTTTTAAGAATATTACATTCATTTAAAGGCAAGCGGACAGGACAAGAGAAGGCGACGGGCACGGGCGCCATCACCCCAAACTCAGATCCGTATAGAAACCCAGGAGCGCCAAAATCTCAAACGGTACGAAGGATCGGCATAAACCTAATAAACTAAAAAAATTGGGACTTTTAAGTAAAAAAAAGCCAAAACAAGAGGGGTCGGGGGCGATTAACCCTTACGGAGTCATATATCGGAGCGTCGTAGTGCATTAGTGTATCTCTTACATCACAGACCCTATAGAATGAGCGCCCACGCAACGCCCACATACACGGCATCACCTCAGGGGGCGCCGCAGACAGATGCCAGGACTGCAGCAAATCTCCATGCAAAATGACAACAATATGTGAAGGAAATAGGAGACACTACCTCTGCCAGCTCTGCACATCTGCTCAGTGATGGGAGGGACAGGGCTGCAACCAGGGAGCAATCCAGCAGCAGGGACACACTTCTCACGGGTCATCTGATGGACCACAACAAAATGGCCGCCGACCTCCATTGCTGAGGACACCCAGTGCTGGGCAGCTGCTGATAGCATTCAACAGTGGACGCTCTAGTAACGGTGACGTCACCTGATAACCATATTAGAATAGGAGCTTGGGGATAGGCTGCCGCTCTGACCAATGAACAGCGAGGGGCGGGCTCCTGAAGAAAGCAAACGCCGGAAGTGGGGATAGTGGCTTCCGGTGTCTGCTAAGGAGGCGGAGTCAGAGGGGGACTCCCGGAAGTAGGTCTTGGTAATGCCAAGTGCTGCTTATAGGCTGGAGTTTTTGGTTATTCCTGAGTGTATTGTGAGGGGGAGGGGAGGGGGTCCTACTATGTGACATGGCTGCAGATACTCCTCAGTAGTGGGCAGGTAGCCAGTGCGACTAAGGCTAGCGCTGTTACCTCCCATGTACAATGGAGGTCACACAGCGCAGAATATCTCACATGTGGAAGCCCCCAAACCATCAGACTAATGGATGGGGGTGTAACATGAGGGGGTTCAGATGCTGCAGTGACACCTGGGCCCCGGAGCACTAGGGAGCCCATAAGCCCCCCCTACCACCCGGTCTATTAGCCAAGGGGCCCAACAAGTTACACCCAGAGCACTAGGAGCCCCATTAGCCCCCCACCACCCGGTCTATTAGCCAAGGGGCCCGACAGGTTACAGCCAGGCCCCGGAGCACTAGGGAGCCCATAAGCCCTCCACCACCTGGTCTATTAGCCAAGGGGCCCAACAAGTTACACCTGGGCCCCGGAGCACTAGGAGGCCCATTAGCCCCCCACCACCCGGTCTATTAGCCAAGAGGCCCGACAGGTTACAGCCAGGCCCCGGAGCACTAGGGAGCCCATAAGCCCTCCACCACCTGGTCTATTAGCCAAGGGGCCCAACAAGTTACACCTGGACCCCGGAGCACTAGGGGGCCCATAAGCCCTCCCCCCACCACCTGGACTATTAACCAAGGGGTCCAACAGGGTACACCCAGGCCCCGGAGCACTAGGGGGCTCATAAACCCCCCCCCCCCACACACACACCTGGTCTATTAGCCAAGGGGTCCAACAGGGTACACCCAGCACAGTAGTGACTAATTCACACACCAAGACTGACCTGCAAAGCTCAGGACATGAGTGCGGCCGCAACGTCATGGGAGGAGGCGACTCCTAGCAGTGCAGCCATGTAGGATAGTAGGAGTCCCTGCCTCTGATTACACACTAGCATTACCTGCGACTTCGTTCGCGGCCCCCCCACCACCCCCTGCGTGCCCCACCCCTGCCTTGTGGCCACAGTGGCCCTTCCAACCCCAGTGCACCCATGGACCGCCACCTTGTGCCCCGCTGGTCCCCTTCCATTTCTTTGTCCCCTGACCCCCACTTTTTTCCCTATCCGCTTCAACATTCTCCCTCCACAACCCTGGGCCCCTTTCCTACCTCACCCGTGCCCTCTTTCCCCCCCACCCACCCTGTGCCCCATTTTTGCTATCTCTAACCACCCTCCCACCCGCACCTGTGACCCCGGCTCCACCCCACCCCGGGTTCCCCGTGCGCTGAGGTTACAGGGGTGCATGGGGTTGGCAGACCGTGCAGCGTAGCTGCTGCGGCCATGCACGGCGCGCGGCAGAAGTAGACGGCGATCTGTGGGAATGCGGCACAGTTCCCTGTACCCCTTCCGACCCCCAGGGTCCCGGCAGACTCACCACTCCACGTCACGCGCCGGTCTCCAACGATGCCAGTAGGTGCGGCTCTCGGATGCCGGCATTTTCTTCCTGTGAGTGTGCGGCCGGCTTGTGGGTCTATAGCTCCGCCCATGCAGTTGCCAGGTCTAATCAGAGCCCCGCACATGACGTGGTGACGTGAGCTCAGGTCCTTCAGCCCTGTTTGTTACGACCGGCAGTCACTGGTACTGTTGCAGCTGTCTGCAGAATGTGGGGTGAGGCGGCCGCAATCTATGCCGGCCGGCATGGCAGCATCGCTCAGAGCCGGGAACAGCCGCCATTTTCTCGGGCAGAGACTTTCTCAGTGGTGCTGCCCACGCAAGGCCACCAACGTATCAGGCCGCTCGGCTTCCCCTGCGACCCGCCCCCAAACTGCAGCCAAGCAATCGTAGCCCCGCTGAAAGACCTGTGACGTCATCTCAGGTCCTGCAGCGGAGCCGGAGAGCACTTTCGCTGGTCGCGGTCGGGATTCCGGGTGAGTGTGGGTCCTAAAAAGTAGCCTATGTTTCCTTCCTAGTGAATATCTAGGTCTGCGGCAAATGCAGAGCAGACTGCGCATGCCCACAGGCCATAAGAAAATAGCTGCATGCACAGTATTGTAAGCGGCCATTTTCTCGTAGCCTGTGAGCATGTGCAGTCGGCTCTGCCCGAGGCCTAGAAGTTACAAGCCACCGCCGGAAGAAGGGAACGCTGCTGACTAAGATGGAGGCGGCGCTGGAGAGTTCCAGACCCCCACCAAACAGATCTTGAGGACCTACCCTAAGGTCACTCAACTGCTGGAGAACTTTTTTTGTGATTTCCGATGACTGGTTTTGGGGTCGGATTTCTAGGAGCGGATCTCGGTTAGTTGTTGGTCCGCTAAATAAGACAAGGTTAGGCGACTGCGCCGTCTGAAACGCAAGAAAACGTCTAAAATAAAGACTTGTGAAATCAGGCAGGTTTTATTATTTCAATATATTTTACAACGACCTTCATAGCGACATTATATAGAAGACTTGTGGAAAACGTTTCGCTTACAGTCGGGCGTAACCATTCTCTTCTGAGAATAAAACAAGGGTTAATAGCGGCAACGTCCTCTAGTTTACAGCGCAAAAACTACCGCTATGAAATGTGCGCGGGCTCATCCATCTGCTAAACTCAGACATATGGCGGTAATAAGAAACACAAAGACACTGCTTGTTCTCTACTTGTATTTGCATAGTACCTACGTCTTACCTGACCAATGGACGCCATGCAAAACCCAAGGAAACCGGCCCACCGTCATGGCAGCGACAGAGGTATCCAAGGAAACCGGCCCACCACCATGACAGCGACCGAGGTACCCAAGCAAACCGGCCCGCCGCCATGACAGTGACAGGTGCCCAAGGAAACCGGCACGCCGACATGACAGTGACAGGTGCCCAAGCAAACCGGCCCGCCGCCATGGCAGTTACAGGTGCCCAAGCAAACCGGCCCGCCGCCATGGCAGTTACAGGTGCCCAAGCAAACCGGCCCGCCGCCATGACAGTGACAGGTGCCCAAGGAAACCGGCCCGCCGCCATGACAGTGACAGGTGCCCAAGGAAACCGGCCTGCCGTAATGGCAGTGACAGGTACCCAAGGAAACCGGCCCACCACCATGACAGCGACCGAGGTACCCAAGCAAACCGGCCCGCCGCCATGACAGTGACAGGTGCCCAAGGAAACCGGCACGCCGACATGACAGTGACAGGTGCCCAAGCAAACCGGCCCGCCGCCATGACAGTGACAGGTGCCCAAGGAAACCGGCACGCCGACATGACAGTGACAGGTGCCCAAGCAAACCGGCCCGCCGCCATGGCAGTTACAGGTGCCCAAGCAAACCGGCCCGCCGCCATGACAGTGACAGGTGCCCAAGGAAACCGGCCCGCCGCCATGACAGTGACAGGTGCCCAAGGAAACCGGCCCGCCGCCATGACAGTGACAGAGGTACCCAAGCAAACTGGCCCACCACGACAGTGACAGGTGCCCAAGGAAACTGGCCCGCCGTGATGGCAGCAACAGAGGTACCCAAGCAAACCGGCCCGCCACCATGACAGTGACAGGTGCCCAAGGAAACCGGCACGCCGACATGGCAGTTACAGTTGCCCAAGCAAACCGGCCCGCCGCCATGACAGTGACAGGTGCCCAAGGAAACCGGCCCGCCGCCATGACAGTGACAGGTGCCCAAGGAAACTGGCCCGCCGTGATGGCAGCAACAGAGGTACCCAAGCAAACTGGCCCACCACGACAGTGACAGGTGCCCAAGGAAACTGGCCCGCCGTGATGGCAGCAACAGAGGTACCCAAGCAAACCGGCCCGCCACCATGACAGTGACAGAGGTGTGGATGTGTCAGGGTTCTGTGCAGTCCCAGTCATGGCCGACCCTTACAGCTAGCCATGGTCTTTCTGCTTTCTGGATATATCCGAAACATCAAAAATGGCGTAAAATACCCTTCACTAAAACCATAAGAGCCGATGCAATGGCGAGATCATCTTATCTGACTGCAAAAGGTGATGCCAAAGGTCTCAGAGGTTCCTTATATTTTCTTGTCCTCCATTTGTTGCAAGATTGCAAAACGATACAATAAATTAACCCAACTTTACCGACGATTGAGACGTTCTCTGGACTAGGACGCCATTTTAGAGTTCCGAGTATTGTTATGAGGAACAGAAACTCAGCAGGACCCAGCCCTGCAGATGGATTCAGGTGACCCCTTGTAAATCGTGGCCTCCATTGATGACATATCGCCATTTTTGTGCAAATTAGCTTTTTGGAGCAACTAAGGAGGTGCCAAAGACGTGAAATGCAACACAGTGGTGTCTAGTGAATCAAAAGGGGGAAACACACTGAGGAGACCCTAAACTATCTGTAATGACTTGTGATGGACTCCCTTTAAGTCTCCTTGTCTCCAGTCTAGTTTATCCAAAGTAGTCAGGAGACACCTGGATTTAGGTTTCTTGGAGGAAAAATGAAGATAAATATTACAAAGACCGAAGCCGATGGGTAATGCAATGGGGTCTCGTTTCGATCGCTCACTTTCATGGAAATTTATGTTCTCGAGGGTATGGGAGGAAGTGATCTGCGAGGCCAGGAAACCATTGCACTGAGACGGTCGCGACTGATGGGCTATTTAGTCATCTATGAAGGTTCCCCTCAAACTGGCTTCTGAATGGTCTACCCAGCTCACCATTACGTTCGGTAGTCTGAACCCCCTAAATGGATTACCGAACGCGGATGTGAACCAGGCCTAACACGTCAAGAAACTTTGCTCCTTTCTCTTCCGAACGGGCTGTTTCCCCCCTCCCCCAGACTTAAATTCTGGAAATTGTGATTTATCCGTCTCAAGGCAGACGATGAGTCACACGAGTCCGATTAACGACGTCTATAAGCAGGAGATAAGACCATGGTCAGGATTACTCGTCTGCTGCAGCTAAAACGGAGCTTTCATCATAAGCAAAGTCTTTTATTCACATCAATACAGGTCACTAGTGAAATATAGAATCTGCACGATGATCCTAGGATTGCTTTTGAGCCGCAGATTCTCCTCTACTTACTGTGTGCAGTGTATGGTGACTGGTCTCCACCCATCAGTTCAGGGAGAACTGCAAACTACAGACAACACCCGCAGAGCAGAAAACTGCTAAAACTAGCAGAATAGAAGTCATATAATGACCAGAAATGGTGTCGCTCCTCATGTACGCGCCCTGTACAAGGCTGGACTACAGGTTAGGTGGCGCCATTGTAATGTGTCCAGGTAACTTTATACAAGGTAGGTCTCTTACTAAGAGGGGGATTCACACCCCAAGCCAAAACATGCTGTCTAAAAAGCCCCATGTAAATAACACAGCATGCTACCATAAAGAGGAACCGCACCGTTCCCACACGTGACATCAGAAGCCATACCAACCATTTCTTCTAGAGCTTAACAATTCTTCGTGCAAAGGTCTATTGGGCCTCAGCGGTCACGTGACACAAAGGCGTGATGAAGCCGGTCACACGTGTGTCACTACACCATGTCACCACTGAGGCCTGTGATTGGGTCCCTGACGTCATTCAGGAGGCCTGAGAGGACCAAGGGCAGCACCGGAGCCCAGGAGAGGGGAGTAACACTGGTTTTAGGTTTGCTCACCTCCTCAGGGTCTGAAGACTAATAATAGCAGCAGCTCTGGATCCGAACGAAACTGCAGACAAAGGCTCAAGAATAACGTAATGGCCGACCCGCACAGAATCACAGCGGTTTTACGGACTGACGGTCGGTTTCGGTGATTTTTCCATTAATTTCCCAGCCTTACACCCGACGTGAAGTTCTTATTTTTCGCTCACGTGGACACGCCAATATCTTCATTACCCCCAACACGATAGGACAATTTTGTGTTTCAATCCCCATCGTCAGACGATTTTCCTGCGCACGATACACGGCGGCATTTAGGGACATCTACAGGTCGTGTTTTGCAAAACTTAATTTAATTTTTATTCTGAAATGTTTGGGCATTCACCATTTTTCAATGCTCGATGACTTTTGCGCAATAGTAAGACGGTAGATGCGCCAAGTCTGTCTTTTGCAGGACGAGCTGATGTTTTTATTGTTACAACGATACACGGCAAAGTCTCATGGTTTTGAGGTGGTACAAAAAAAATTTGCTTTAAAAATAGAACTATTTTATTTTATTTTTAGAGAAATTTTTCCCGCTAGAAGACTTGAGACTGTACCAAGTGGTATAAGACACTGAAATACTCTGTACTGCGGCATGATATGCCTGTCTACATAATACTGACAGGTATCCTATTAGAGGAAAAGTGTACAAAGATGGCAGCCGGGACCATAATCCATTAGCACCCCGTGCAATCACACAGCATCTAAGGGGTTAAACTAGCCATCATCAAGGATGCGGCCTCAGCTCCTGGGCACGGGCCATTGTGGGACGCTTCGTGGCCACGGCTCATATATGAGACAACGTAATATAAGCAATGCCGGGTGCTGCAGGTAGACCTTGTACCAATTTCTGCAAAAACACAGCAAAACGTGAAAATGATGGGAATCACTGCAGTAGAAACACGCGAGGCCCCGTCCGCTGGAGGCCGTATTATTTGGGAGCGGCGCTCGGCCTCCGTCACTAGAGCTCCGTCCTCCCCTCCTTACCTGTAGTAATGGCTCCTGTGTATAACAGACCCCTGTCCACAACCTCACACAGTCACAGTCTCACCTGTTTGGAGGGACCTAATACTTATTTTCCACCAATTTGCAAATAAATTGTTTCCACATCAGACAATGGGATTTTCTGGATTTGTTTTCTCATTTCGTCTCTCCTAGTTGAGGTCGACCTATGATGTCACTTACAGGCTGACCTCATCTTTTTAACCCCTTCCCGACATCCACTGTACTAGTACGGCAGAGGCTGGGTGTTTAAGCATGGCGGCCACGCGAGAGCCGGGTAGCCACCATAGATGGCGGGTGTCTACTGTTTTATACAGTAGACACCCAGCGCTAACGCCCACAATCAGTGCACGCACTGATTCCTGATCGTGGGCATTAACCCCTTTGGCGCCTCGGTCAAAAACAAATCAAAAAATGGGGGGGGGGGGGGGTAACAGAGGGAGCCAATGGAAATTTACACAATGGTGCGACACGACAACCCCAAGCAGAGAAATCATCGCCCATCAGCAGTCTGCTGTGTATACCGCCATCACATACAGTGTTGGCCAAAAGTATTGGCACTCCTGCAATTCCATCAGATAATACTCGTGTTCTTCCAGATAATGATTGCAATCACAAATTCTTTGGTATTTTCTTCATTTAATTTGTCTTCAATGGAAAACCACAAAAAGAATTGTCAAAAAGCCAAATTGGATATAATTCCACAGCAAACATAAAAAGGGGGTGGACAAAAGTATTGGCACTGTTTGAAAAATCATGTGATGCTTCTCTAATTTGTGTAATTAACAGCACCTGTTACTTACCTGAGGCACCTAACAGGTGGTGGCGATAACTAAATCACACTTGCAGCCAGTTGAAATGGATTAAAGTTGACTCCACCTCTGTCCTGTGTCCTTGTGTGACCACATTGAGCATGGAGAAAAGAAAGAAGACCAAAGAACTGTCTGAGGACTTGAGAAGCAAAATTGTGAGGAAGTATGAGCAATCTCAAGGCTACAAGTCCATCTCCAAAGACCTGAATGTTCCTGTGTCTACCGTGCGCAGTGTCATCAAGAAGTGTAAAGCCCATGGCACTGTGGCTAACCTCCCTAGATGTGGACGGAAAGCCCTGGAGACTTGTAAAGTGGCAGCAATGAATCCAGCCCTGAATCCCATAGAACACCTGTGGGGGAGGGGGAGAGATCTCTTGGTGGCAGTTTGGAGAAGGCCCCCTTCACATCTCAGGGGGGACCTGGAGCAGTTTGCCAAAGAAGAAGGGTCTAAGATTCCAGCAGAGCCTTGTAAGAAACTCATTGCTGGTTAGCGGAAGCGGTTGTGCGCAGTTATTGTGTCTAAAGGTTGTGCTACCAAGTATTAGGCTGAGGACGCCAATACTTCTGTCCACACCAGTTTTGGAGTTTTGTGTAAAATGATCAATGATGTGACTTTTTTTTCATTCTCTTTTGTGTTTTTTCATTGCAAACAAAATAAATGAAGATATTACCAAAGAGTTTGTGCTTGTAATCATTATCTGGGGGACACCGAGGATTATCTGACAGGACTGCAGGGGGGCCAATACTTTTGGCCAACACTGTAGTATTTACATAAGGCAAATAGGAAAGAACTGAACTACTGTAGTACGTGGAGTTGCCCTTTAAACAGGATGAGGAGCCCCAACTATCAGACGTGTCACACAGGCGCAGAGTCACAGTCACCTGGCCATTTGGTGAGGATAGGTGTGAGATAACATGGAGGAGGCGGTCAGCTCATGGCGTTGGAGGAGTAATAGTGAATGGGGTAGTCGGCAATGTAGGACTCTTCACTTAGCTGGTTGAGCATGCCCTTGTATAACACGTCCATGATGAGGACCTCCGCCACAAGTCTCTGCTTCTCATCCATCCTCCGCAGTTTCGATGCCACTGTTATACCAAAGGCGTCATACTCGTCATTGTTTTTGGAGAGGATGGCGGCGGCCTGAGAAAGCAGCTCATTGCTCAGGTCGTCTTCATTGTACAGTTTCGCTTTCTTTCTCTTCCTTACGAAGGGAACGTCCTCCTGGGGGTCGTAGTCCACGTCTTCTGACTGGCTGTTACTGGTTACCTGGAAGTGAACGGCAAATCCTTCTGCATCAATGTGATAATAGAATCTCTGCTGGGGTAAAGCAGGGTCCTTTCTGTAGGAGGAGGGGGTCTACTGAGGTATATCAGGGTCCTTTCTGTAGGAGGAGGGGGGGTCTACTGAGGTATATCAGGGCCCTTTCTGTAGGAGGAGGGGGTCTACTGAGGTATATCAGGGTCCTTTCTGTAGGAGGAGGGGGGGGGGGGTCTACTGAGGTATATCAGGGCCCTTTCTGTAGGAGGAGGGGGGTCTACTGAGGTATATCAGGGTCCTTTCTGTAGGAGGAGGGGGTCTACTGAGGTATATCCGGGTCCCTTCTGTAGGAGGAGGGGGTCTACTGAGGTACATCAGGGTCCTTTCTGTAGGAGGAGGGGGTCTACTGAGGTATATCAGGGCCCTTTCTGTAGGAGGAGGAGGTCTACTGAGGTATATCAGGGTCCCTTCTGTAGGAGGAGGGGGTCTACTGAGGTATATCAGGGTCCTTTCTGTAGGAGGAGGGGGTCTACTGAGGTATATCAGGGTCCTTTCTGTAGGAGGAGGAGGGGGTCTACTGAGGTACATCAGGGTCCTTTCTGTAGGAGGAGGGGGGGGTCTACTGAGGTACATCAGGGTCCTTTCTGTAGGAGGAGGGGGGTCTACTGAGGTACATCAGGGTCCTTTCTGTAGGAGGAGGGGGGGTCTACTGAGGTACATCAGGGTCCTTTCTGTAGGAGGAGGGGGTCTACTGAGGTACATCAGGGTCCTTTCTGTAGGAGGAGGGGGGTCTACTGAGGTATATCAGGGTCCTTTCTGTAGGAGGAGAAGGGGGTCTACTGAGGTATATCAGGGTCCTTTCTGTAGGAGGAGGAGGGGGTCTACTGAGGTATATCGGGGTCCTTTCTGTAGGAGGAGGAGGGGGTCTACTGAGGTACATCAGGGTCCTTTCTGTAGGAGGAGGGGGGGGTCTACTGAGGTACATCAGGGTCCTTTCTGTAGGAGGAGGGGGGTCTACTGAGGTATATCAGGGTCCTTTCTGTAGGAGGAGGGGGGTCTACTGAGGTATATCAGGGTCCTTTCTGTAGGAGGAGGGGGGTCTACTGAGGTACATCAGGGTCCTTTCTGTAGGAGGAGGAGGGGGTCTATTGAGGTACATCAGGGTCCTTTCTGTAGGAGGAGGGGGGGTCTATTGAGGTACATCAGGGTCCTTTCTGTAGGAGGAGGGGGGGTCTATTGAGGTATATCAGGGTCCTTTCTGTAGGAGGAGGGGGGTCTACTGAGGTACATCAGGGTCCTTTCTGTAGGAGGAGGAGGGGGTCTACTGAGGTATATCAGGGTCCTTTCTGTAGGAGGAGGAGGGGGTCTACTGAGGTACATCAGGGTCCTTTCTGTAGGAGGAGGGGGGGGTCTACTGAGGTATATCAGGGTCCTTTCTGTAGGAGGAGGGGGGGTCTACTGAGGTACATCAGGGTCCTTTCTGTAGGAGGAGGAGGGGGTCTACTGAGGTACATCAGGGTCCTTTCTGTAGGAGGAGGGGGGTCTACTGAGGTACATCAGGGTCCTTTCTGTAGGAGGAGGAGGGGGTCTACTGAGGTACATCAGGGTCCTTTCTGTAGGAGGGGGGGGTCTACTGAGGTACATCAGGGTCCTTTCTGTAGGAGGAGGGGGGGTCTACTGAGGTACATCAGGGTCCTTTCTGTAGGAGGAAAGGGGGGGGGGGGTCTACTGAGGTACATCAGGGTCCTTTCTGTAGGAGGAGGAGGGGGTCTATTGAGGTACATCAGGGTCCTTTCTGTAGGAGGAGGGGGGGTCTATTGAGGTACATCAGGGTCCTTTCTGTAGGAGGAGGGGGGGTCTATTGAGGTATATCAGGGTCCTTTCTGTAGGAGGAGGGGGGTCTACTGAGGTACATCAGGGTCCTTTCTGTAGGAGGAGGGGGTCTACTGAGGTATATCCGGGTCCTTTCTGTAGGAGGAGGAGGTCTACTGAGGTATATCCGGGTCCTTTCTGTAGGAGGAGGGGGGGTCTATTGAGGTATATCCGGGTCCTTTCTGTAGGAGGAGGGGGTCTACTGAGGTATGTCAGGGTCCTTTCTGTAGGAGGAGGGGGTCTACTGAGGTATATCAGGGTCCCTAAATGACACAAGGAGTTCGCAACTCCCCAGAAATACTCTGTGCTGCTGCTCCTTCCACTGTAGTCTTTCCCCAGACAGTCTCTAGCACACATGAGCCATCTAACACAACTTTCCATACATTAAGATGCTTGAGCAAAAAGGTTCTTAGCTTGTTACTGGGTCCATTTACAAGTTCTCTGACCTTGGGCCTGGTTCCTGACTCTGCGCCTCCCGCCCCTGACCTGTGTCTGGATACTGTCTCTGAACCTACGCCACCTGCCCAAGCCTGACCATACTCTGCCTGCCCAGACCTGGCACTGCCCCTTCTGTATGGGGACTCCTCCTGGAGGGAATAACCTGGTAGTTCCCTGTAGCCTAGATCAGATCCCACACGTCTACGCAGTTCAGCCTACGACCCCGCGACGGCGCCCACTAAGTTACCCTCAAAGTGCCATACAACCAAACCTAGCCGTAAATGGAGAGAAGGGTGGAAGTCCAGACGGTAAAGGACGGATTACCTGAGACACGTTGGTGGAGTCCTCCAGAATCTCCATGGTCTCGTCCATCGGCTCCTCATCCGCTCGGCATTCCTGGGACTCAGAGTTGGACGATCCCACCTTTGGAAACTCCTGACCAATTGTGAACTTAAGAAGGTCAAAGTACCACAGACGGGGCACATAGACGTCTTCGTCAGAGGTGGCAGTCTTTTTGGACACCTGCACTTTGTTGAATTCCTTCTTGAAGACCGTTCTTAAATTGGCAATCTTATGTTTGACAAATTGGATGTTGGCGCTGGGGCAGACGGAGCGGCAGAGGTTGACCATGCTCTCGTAGGCCTTCAGCCTCTTCTGTTTGTTGGAGTAGTCGGAGATCTTGACGTTCCACAGGCAGGGGAAGGAGCGATACATGTCGATGAATTCCTTCAGGAACTGTGGATTCATGAGATACTCGGAATAAGTTTTCTTTTTTGAGTGATCCATCTAGTGAGAAAACATTTATCACTTCTGGGCGTCAGAAACGGCAAAAGGAAAAGTCAACAAAATTATTAGGCTTAGGCGGGCAGCCATCGCAACCCGGAAATACAAGAACAACCCCCTGGGGCAAAGATAACAGCCCCGCTCCTTCTAGGAGCTACTGACACAGGCCGCGGCCTCTAAGGGCAGGGTCACACAACAGAAAGTCTGCAGCAGAATCTGCCCCAAGAATCAGGACAAGGGCGGGCAGACGGGTCATACAGGCGCTCACCCGAAAAAGACGGGCCCTGCCCAATTCTTAAGTGGATTCTGCCCCTTCTGCTGCAGAATCTACCATATGAACTTACAGAGCCCCCCCCCACCCACAACTACTGCCTACATGCACCCCGCTATTTCGAGGCAGAGCCCCCCCCCCCCCCCCCATTTATATTATTTACCTTATGGGCCCCCGCACGGTTGCTTTTAGCCGGAGACCACCATTTCTTGTACGGATTCCGAAGGGAACTTCGCCTCGTGTTCAGATGCACTGAAATACAAAGCAATAGATGTAATAAACCTCTGTCCAGTCCCTGCTGCCCTGGGGGGTATTACCCCCTAATAAACCTGCCCCTACCATGGCGGCAAATACTCACCCGGGCTGATATCGGAAGGAATCTCTTCCTCCTTAATCTTCACACTACTCTCGCTTACTCGTTTATACTCTGGACCGATATCAACTACCACAATATTCAGGTTCTCTTCCTAAAAACAAGACAAACAACTGTTATACATAGGAGTAGTATTATAGTAGTTATATTGTCACATATAGGGGGCAGTATTATAGTAGTTATATTCTTGTACATAGGAGGTAGTATTATAGTAGTTATATTCTTGTACATAGGAGTAGTATTATAGTAGTTATATTCTTGTACATAGGAGGTAGTATTATAGTAGTTATATTCTTATACATAGGAGTAGTATTATAGTAGTTATATTCTTGTACATAGGAGTAGTATTATAGTAGTTATATTCTTATACATAGGAGTAGTATTATAGTAGTTATATTCTTGTACATAGGAGAAGTATTATAGTAGTTATATTCTTGTACATAGGGGCAGTATTATAGTAGTTATATTCTTGTACATAGGAGGTAGTATTATAGTAGTTATATTCTTATACATAGGAGTAGTATTATAGTAGTTATATTCTTGTACATAGGAGGTAGTATTATAGTAGTTATATTCTTATACATAGGAGTAGTATTATAGTAGTTATATTCTTGTACATAGGAGTAGTATTATAGTAGTTATATTCTTGTACATAGGAGGTAGTATTATAGTAGTTATATTCTTGTACATAGGAGCAGTATTATAGTAGTTATATTCTTGTACATAGGAGTAGTATTATAGTAGTTATATTCTTGTACATAGGAGTAGTATTATAGTAGTTATATTCTTGTACATAGGAGTAGTATTATAGTAGTTATGTTCTTGTACATAGGAGTAGTATTATAGTAGTTATATTCTTGTACATAGGAGTAGTATTATAGTAGTTATATTCTTGTACATAGGAGTAGTATTATAGTAGTTATATTCTTATACATAGGAGTAGTATTATAGTAGTTATATTCTTGTACATAGGAGAAGTATTATAGTAGTTATATTCTTGTACATAGGAGGCAGTATTATAGTAGTTATATTCTTGTACATAGGAGGCAGTATTATAGTAGTTATATTCTTGTACATAGGAGTAGTATTATAGTAGTTATATTCTTGTACATAGGAGTAGTATTATAGTAGTTATGTTCTTGTACATAGGAGTAGTATTATAGTAGTTATATTCTTGTACATAGGAGTAGTATTATAGTAGTTATATTCTTGTACATAGGAGTAGTATTATAGTAGTTATATTCTTATACATAGGAGTAGTATTATAGTAGTTATATTCTTGTACATAGGAGAAGTATTATAGTAGTTATATTCTTGTACATAGGAGGCAGTATTATAGTAGTTATATTCTTGTACATAGGAGTAGTATTATAGTAGTTATATTCTTGTACATAGGAGTAGTATTATAGTAGTTATATTCTTGTACATAGGAGTAGTATTATAGTAGTTATATTCTTGTACATAGGAGGCAGTATTATAGTAGTTATATTCTTGTACATAGGAGTAGTATTATAGTAGTTATATTCTTGTACATAGGAGCAGTATTATAGTAGTTATATTCTTGTACATAGGAGTAGTATTATAGTAGTTATATTCTTGTACATAGGGGGCAGTATATTTATATTAGTTTTAGGACTATATTTGTATGTATACTTGTGGATACCTTAATAGGTTTATCAGCTGGAATAGGTTCCTCTGTCTGATTCTGTGGACAGTGAGGAGTTGGACATCTTTCTGGTGAATTTCGGTTACTCGAGCAATCTGTAGGAAATACACACAATGACTGAACACAATGTCTGTCTGACAATCCACAAGGACCTTATATGTCTATTCACTTACACTCTTAGTGTCGGTTCACATTAGCGTCTGGCTTCCGTCCAGAAGGAGTCCGCATGAGGACCCGACCCCCCCCCCCCCCCCCCGAACGGAATACCAATGCAACTGCAAGCGCTGTGCAGTTACGCACACGGACCCCACAGACTATAATGGGATCCGTGTGCTTGTCGCGCACTGCCTACAAGTGTACGGGCAGTAAGCGACAAGCACATGAACCCCATTATAGTCTATGGGGTCCATGTGCTTAACTGCACAGCGCTTGCAGTTGCATTGGTATTCCGTTCAGTGTGTGTGTGGGGAGGGGGGGGTTCCTCCTGCGGACTCTTTCTGGATGGAAGCCAGACGCTAATGTGAACAGGGCATAAGAAACACTTGGTAAAAACTGAACACCCAGCTTTGTTTGCAATGAATGTGCCCTCTACACCTCCATAGTCTCCCTTACAGGATTCCCACCAGAGAGCCTGTCTGCTCAGGTCCCCGCCAATGGATGTGATGACCCACCCAGGAGTCTGTATAAGAGAAGACATTGCAGGTCTCCTACACCAGACGGTACGTGTGATGCCTCCTAAACAGAGTATAGGAGAGCTGGAGAGTAGAGAAGAGCGAACAGCTTTCGATTGAGTACATTTTCGATTGGATATCAGGCTGTTCGATTCGAGTCGAACACCAAGTGGCAAACTCGCAAAAAATTCGTAACCCCTCCCACCTTCCCTGGCGCGTTTTTTGCACCAATAACTGCGCAGGGGAGGTGGGACAGAAACTACAACGGAGGCATCGAAAAAAAATTGGAAAGAGTAATTGGCTGCCGAAATCAGGTGACCTCCAATGTATATGAATGGGGGATTTAATATCCGGTTCATATGAGACTGAACTATGTGACTGTGAGACAGGGATAGCTGTACAGGAGGGTTAGCTAGGGATTACCTGTATTTAGGGGGGAATGTGACTCACCCAGCTCTTTGGGGCTCTATCTGGTCGGGATCCCTGTCAGCTTGTGATATGCGGGAGATGACTTTTTCCCATAGGAATGCATTGACCAGCGTTGATTGGCCGAATGCCATACAGAGTACAGCATTCAGCCAATCAACGCTGGTTCTGCCGGAGGCTTGTCTGTGAGGAGGCGGAGTCTAAGATCAGACCAGAATGGAGACTGCTGTGGACTGATCTTAGACTCCGCCTCCTCCGGGAGAACCAGCGTTGATTGGCCAAATGCTCTGTATGACATTCGGCCAATCTACGCTGGTCGATGCATTCCTATGGGAAAAAGTCAGCTCCGGCATATCACAAGCTGACAGGGATCCGGATATAATAAAGGTACTTGATGCCCCAGACATGCTCCCCCTGCTGTCCCAGTTACATTGCAGAGGTGTTGCATCATTTCCTGGGGTGTCTTAGTGGACTTGGTGACTCTCCTGAGTGGAATGGTGGGATCCCCTGAAACGAAGCATTTTCTCCCATAGACTATAATGGGGTTCAATATTTGATTGAACAGTTGAGTATTGAGCGACTACTTGATTCGAAGATTTCACTGTTCGCTCATCTCTAGTGAAGGGCATTTGTCTAATAGTGCTGCCCCCTGCTGGCTGTATAATACAGAGCGGGTACAGAATCAGACATTGCTGGAGTAAATGTGCTAACAGACCACATGGCTGTGTAGTGTGAACACTCACCTGTGCTGATATCTGTCGGTTCTTCCTCTTCTTTGATCTTCACAAGTGTAAGAAATTCCCCCTAAAAACGCAAGGTCACATTGCTGGGAGTTATCAGAGGCTCGGAGCAAGAGGTCAAAGGGCAACGCCGCACTAAGTACCACTTACCTGGGTTTGCTGGAGGGGGAGATTCGCTTCCTCCTTGTTGGGTTTCGTATCCTCCATATCTGGTCAGTGCAGCAGTGTCATAAGGCGAGATGCTGCAAATAGAAGAAAAAAGTGCAACTCTTTACAACCCTCATCACATTGGGATTTCATGGCCAGAAAGAAATTTGCAAAAGAGTGGAAAGGAAGAAAAAACAAAACAGCCCAAGGTCTCGTCCGGGTGTTTAACCCCTTCCTGCGCCAGACATTTTCCCATTTTCGTTTTTTTTACGCTCCGGCTTCCAAAATGCAGAACTTTTTTAGTTTCCCGTTCAGGAGCCACATGAGGATTGTTTGTAACGAAACCATTTAGTAATCCATATAATGTGCCGGGAAAACACTAGGAATGGGGCGGAATTGGAGAAGTTCTGCTTTCTTACGGGCTTCGCTTTTATGGCGTTCTCCGTACAGCCAAAACGACACATCCCCGGTATCCTTTGGATGGGAATGAATCTGGTGATACCAATGATAGTATAGTACATGTGGTGCAGGTTGGCTAGTATCATTGATATGGCTGGCAGTTTTCACTCGCACTCCCGGGGTTGGTGTCTTGGTCAGTCTTTGATCGCGGTGTTAGAGGGGGGTTAATTCCCGCGATCGGCAGAGACCCGAGTAATAGCACAGCGGAGGATGGGAAAACATTGGGGTGTCCCATCCTACTTCACGCCGAAGGGCCCCAACGGATTACAGTGAAGTTTGACACCTCCAATGGCACCCGGAAAGAAAGATCGTTGCACTTACATCACCGTCGGATGCCGGGTGTTCCAACCGCGAGCCCCGAACGCACGGACAGCAGAGGCTGAAGAACCTGCGATGACGTCGTCGCAGCCATGCGTGCTGTTACTCCCATTGGACCATGCGACGGAGGGGGCGGTGCTGTGGAAGCGCAGGCCGACCCTTCACGCCAATCTGGGATTGGAGTGGCCGATACAGCGGACGGAGCTGTATCTGCTCACCCGGGGCACCGCACGACACGACCAACATGGCGTTGCATATGCAGGCATTGGAGGAGGCCGGAGACCATCGGTATGTCCGGCCGGGGTCCCAGGAACTGCCACATACCTCTCCAAAGCACCGGCTACCCGTGGCGCCCCGTGCATGGCCGTAGCTGCTGTGCAGCATATCCTATGCACACACAGTCTGGGGGTAAGCCGGGGTCACGGCAGGGGAAGGGGGTGAAGCCGGGGTTGCGGCAGTGTGGTGTGGGGGAGACCGGGGATGCCCAAGGGGGGGGGGGAAATGGAGCCAGGGGACTGGGGTTTGGGATGGGGGGGGCCATCAGGGTCGCAGCTGGGAGGCATGGGGAGGCCTCAGTTGCGGTACGAGTTGGGGGGGGGGACCGGGGTGAGGAGCACAGGATCCCGGGTACAGGCGTGGTAGGGGAAGTGGGAGGGGAGGCCAGGGTTTCGCGGCAGGGGAGGCCGGGGTAGCAGCAGCCACAAGGCAATAGGGGAGAGGCCAGAGCTGCACTGCAGGTGGGTCGCGCAAGGAGGGAGGGGATCGCGGACAAAGTTGCGGGTATTGCTAGTAAAGAATATTTTAATTAATGTCCCGCCCATTATTCTGTACAGTCTCGGCAGATACTGCATGAACAGTATTAGGATAGCGCCACCTGCTGCTGCTCCTGTGTATAGCCACTGTGTCCGTCTCGGTACATGTGCCAGAGTGGACACGCATGCTCAGTCTCACATCCACTGAGTACACAGAGCGATCCTTGGTGTGGTAGGAATTGTCTCTGAAGTCTCTGCATCTTCTCTGCTGGTCACAGAGGACTCTCGCACACGAGACTGAGCTGCAAACAAGCCATGTGACTAATGAACGCGCCGTCATGTGTGAAGCTGAAGCCGACATCACCCAACACTACTGCTGCCTTGAACAGCTCATCTCTGGGGGTTCTGGGCGTTAGATCCCCCCTTCAATCCTACAAATAGGCCGTGAAGAGTCAACTCCTTAAAAATCCAAAAACCTTTTACGGGACCCGGCCCCCACCCTGATCAGAGAATGAAGATGAGACTTCCCAGGAGTCTTGGCCACTATGCAGGCTACCCTGTTCCGGCAGAGGGGACCACAGTTTAGGAAATGTTGGAGGTCTTCATTGGGTTTGATCAATAAAAATTGTGACGCGTCATTTGGGGAGAGGTCACATGACTAACAACAGTCGTACCCTCAGAGCTGTGAACACGGGGAAATACACCGATCAAAGGGGGTGCAAATGTGCCCATAATATACAGCAAACGTGTCAGAAAGTTAGGCTAGGTCACCAACCCAGGACCCCCACAGATCAGCTGTTTGATGAGAGCCCTGGGATATCACATTCATGTCACATGGCCTGTCTGCAGTTCAGTCCCATCCAAGTGAAAGGGACGGAGAGCAGTCACGCGCTGTGCAGAGCTCACATGAATGGCTGCTCAGCAGGGATCCCGGGTGTCGGACCGTCTGCCATTTCTATGGGGTCCTTGATACATTTCTTACTGCTTAAGAGCCCACAAAAGGCGACAAGATCGGGGGCCCCACCTGAACGGAGCAGGTCAGACATGGCTACTATGGGCAGGACCGAGGGGCGGACATGGCGGACCCTGCCCCATAGCTTCAGTCATATGGAGGGCACAGGAGGGGAGGGGGTGCTTGTACCCCAATGCTCACACACTGCCCCCCTACCCTCTGTACCCCAATGCTCACACACTGCCCCCTTCCCTCTGCACCCCAATACTCACACACTGCCCCCCTATCCTCTGTACAGCCTGTACCCCAATACTCACACACGGCCCCCTACCCTCTGTACCCCAATACTCACACACTGCCCCTACCCTCAGTACCCCAATACTCACACAGCCCCCCTACCCTCAGTACCCCAATACTCACACAGCCTCAGTACCCCAATACTCACACACTGCCCCCCTACCCTCTGTACCCCAATACTCACACAGCCCCCCTACCCTCAGTACCCCAATACTCACACAGCCCCCCTACCCTCAGTACCCCAATACTCACACACTGCCCCCCTACCCTCTGTACCCCAATACTCACAAACTGCCCCCCTACCCTCTGTACAGCCTGTACCCCAATACTCACACACTGCCCCCCTACCCTCTGTACCCCAATACTCACACACTGCCCCCTACCCTCTGTACCCCAATACTCACACACTGCCCCCCTACCCTCTGTACAGCCTGTACCCCAATACTCACACACTGCCCCCTACCCTCTGTACAGCCTGTACCCCAATACTCACACACTGCCCCCCTACCCTCTGCACTGCCTGTACCCCAATACTCACACACTGCCCCCCTACCCTCTGCACTGCCTGTACCCCAATACTCACACACTGCCCCCCCTACCCTCTGTACTGCCTGTACCCCAATACTCACACACTGCCCCCCTACCCTCTGTACCCCAATACTCACACACTGCCCCCTACCCTCTGTACCCCAATACTCACACACTGCCCCCTACCCTCTGTACCCCAATACTCACACACTGCCCCCTACCCTCTGTACAGCCTGTACCCCAATACTCACACACTGCCCCCTTACCCTCTGTATCCCAATACTCACACACTGCCCCCTACCCTCTGTACCCCAATACTCACACACTGCCCCCCTACCCTCTGTACCCCAATACTCACACACTGCCCCCCTACCCTCTGTACCCCAATACTCACACACTGCCCCCTACCCTCTGTACTGCCTGTACCCCAATACTCACACACTGCCCCCCTACCCTCTGTACCCCAATACTCACACACTGCCCCCCTACCCTCTGTACCCCAATACTCACACACTGCCCCCCTACCCTCTGTACCCCAATACTCACACACTGCCCCCCTACCCTCTGTACCCCAATACTCACACACTGCCCCCCTACCCTCTGTACCCCAATGCTCACACACTGCCCCCCTACCCTCTGTACCCCAATACTCACACACTGCCCCCCTACCCTCTGTACCCCAATGCTCACACACTGCCCCCCTACCCTCTGTACCCCAATACTCACACACTGCCCCCTACCCTCTGTACTGCCTGTACCCCAATACTCACACACTGCCCCCCTACCCTCTGTACCCCAATACTCACACACTGCCCCCTACCCTCTGTACCCCAATGCTCACACACTGCCCCCCTACCCTCTGTACCCCAATGCTCACACACTGCCCCCCTACCCTCTGTACCCCAATACTCACACTGCCCCCTACCCTCTGTACTGCCTGTACCCCAATACTCACACACTGCCCCCCTACCCTCTGTACCCCAATACTCACACACTGCCCCCCTACCCTCTGTACCCCAATACTCACACACTGCCCCCCTACCCTCTGTACCCCAATACTCACACACTGCCCCCCTACCCTCTGTACCCCAATACTCACACACTGCCCCCCTACCCTCTGTACCCCAATGCTCACACACTGCCCCCCTACCCTCTGTACCCCAATACTCACACACTGCCCCCCTACCCTCTGTACCCCAATGCTCACACACTGCCCCCCTACCCTCTGTACCCCAATACTCACACACTGCCCCCCTACCCTCTGTACCCCAATACTCACACACTGCCCCCCTACCCTCTGTACCCCAATACTCACACACTGCCCCCCTACCCTCTGTACCCCAATGCTCACACACTGCCCCCCTACCCTCTGTACCCCAATACTCACACACTGCCCCCCTACCCTCTGTACCCCAATGCTCACACACTGCCCCCCTACCCTCTGTACCCCAATGCTCACACACTGCCCCCCTACCCTCTGTACCCCAATACTCACACACTGCCCCCCTACCCTCTGTACCCCAATACTCACACACTGCCCCCCTACCCTCTGTACCCCAATGCTCACACACTGCCCCCCTACCCTCTGCACAGCTGACTCCATTCCTTACACTGCAGAGTCTCCTCTCACTACAATGTCCCAGCCTGGGAATGACTGCAGGGAAATCCTCTCACAGCCGCATCACACGGACATGGCGGCTCTTCACAGGGCTGACAGGAATGGCCGCCACCTCCCGCAGCGCCTCTCACCGGCACCGGCCGTACTTACACACACAAGCTTCGTTGCTCTTGTTGACTAAATCACCGGAACTGGAAATATCGGCATTTGTGACGAGTCGCCGCTTTTACTTCCAGGTGTTGCGTTCCATTGGCTCTCGCAGTTCTGCGTTCCAAGGAGCTGCAGCGTGATGACGTCATGATTTCATTTTCTTGCGTTCCACCGTACTTTGCGTTTCAGCAGTTATAATGGCGGCGGGTCCTGTTATTTACCACCTATGTACTGTATATACTGTATCCTATAACCGGAACATTCCGACACTAGAGGGCGCAGTGTCCAATGTCGACATTCCCGCACTCAATCAGGTGGAGCAGCAGCGTAACATGACTTTTGGTCTCAGGCAAAATGGCCGCCGCCACAAACTGCGGACACCTTAATGACTAGGCATTTTCTAAGCCAATACTGATAAGCCGGTCATTCAGTGTAGTGGGCAATGCATGACTACATTTCCCAGGATTCATGCCCCCCCCCCTTCCGTCGTGTGCTAGTGACGTCATCGCAGAGCCGACCTTAGGGGGCTACAAAGAGAGTGGTGAAGGCTGGAGCTGAGGTAAGGTTAGGAGCTGCGATACATCACTAGATGGAGAGGTGACACTGCCTCCTAGTGGTGCTAACAAGGGTGCCCTGTTATAGGGGGTGGATTTAGGGCCTGTGCACCCCTCAGCATCAAAGTGTAGCAAATAATGGATCCCTGGACATCAGCCAATCACAAGCGCGTATAAGGGTCACATGACTGCACCTTCCATCTGTACAGAAAGGAATGAGTCCAGGTGACAGCGAGCCGTTATGTCAGCGCTCGTATGGTTAACAGAACTATGGCAGCCTCTGATTGGACAACACTTATTGCTAATGGAAGGAATTGTACGGGGTTAATACACATGCATACCTCCCAACTTTTGAAGAACCGAAAGAGGGACAAAATGTGCGGCGCGCGTAGCAAATTTAGCCCCACCCACTCATGTGTTGACTCCGCCCGCTCGTTAATTTTTCATGTGCCCGCACACAGTATAATCCTCCTACAGTCACCCGTAAATTATATGTCCCCCTCTATCTCTCCCCCAGTTTCAAATACACCCTTCATCTGCCCCCAGTTTCATGTACCTCCATCTCTGCCCCCAGATTCATGTCCTCCCATCTCTGCCCCCAGATTCATGTCCTCCCATCTCTGCCCCCAGATTCATGTCCTCCCATCTCTGCCCCCAGATTCATGTCCTCCCATCTCTGCCCCCAGATTCATGTCCTCCCATCTCTGCCCCCAGATTCATGTCCCCTCCATCTCTGCCCCAATTCATGTCCCCTCCATCTCTGTCCCCAGATTCATGTCCCCTCCATCTCTGTCCCCAGATTCATGTGCCCTCCATCTCTGCCCCTAGATTCATGTCCCCTCCATCTCTGCCCCCAGATTCATGTCCCCTCCATCTCTGCCCCCAGATTCATGTCCCCTCCATCTCTGCCCCCAGATTCATGTCCCCTCCATCTCTGTCCCCAGATTCATGTCCCTCCATCTCTGCCCCCAGATTCATGTCCCCTCCATCTCTGTCCGCAGATTCATGTCCCCTCCATCTCTGTCCCCAGATTCATGTCTCTCCATCTCTGCCCCCAGATTCATGTCCCCTCCATCTCTGCCCCCAGATTCATGTCCCCTCCATCTCTGCCCCCAGATTCATGTCCCCTCCATCTCTGTCCCCAGATTCATGTCCCTCCATCTCTGCCCCCAGATTCATGTGCCCTCCATCTCTGTTCCCAGATTCATGTGCCCTCCATCTCTGCCCCCAGATTCATGTCCCCTCCATCTCTGTTCCCAGATTCATGTGCCCTCCATCTCTGTCCCCAGATTCATGTGCCCTCCATCTCTGTTCCCAGATTCATGTGCCCTCCATCTCTGCCCCCAGATTCATGTCCCCTCCATCTCTTCCCCCAGATTCATGTCCCCCATCTCTGCCCCCAGATTCATGTCCCCTCCATCTCTGTCCCCAGATTCATGTCCCCTCCATCTCTGTCCCCAGATTCATGTCCCCTCCATCTCTGCCCCCAGATTCATGTCCCCTCCATCTCTGCCCCCAGATTCATGTCCCCTCCATCTCTGCCCCCAGATTCATGTCCCCTCCATCTCTGCCCCCAGATTCATGTCCCTTCATCTCTGCCCCCAGATTCATGTCCCCTCCATCTCTGCCCCCAGATTCATGTCCCCTCCATCTCTGCCCCCAGATTCATGTCCTCTCTATCTCTGCCCCCAGATTCATGTCCATTCATCTCTGCCCCCAGATTCATGTCCCCTCCATCTCTGCCCCCAGATTCATGTCCCCTCCATCTCTGCCCCCAGATTCATGTCCCCTCCATCTCTGCCCCCAGATTCATGTCCCCTCCATCTCTGCCCCCAGATTCATGTCCCCTCCATCTCTGCCCCCAGATTCATGTCCTCTCTATCTCTGCCCCCAGATTCATGTCCCTTCATCTCTGCCCCCAGATTCATGTCCCCTCCATCTCTGCCCCCAGATTCATGTCCCCTCCATCTCTGCCCCCAGATTCATGTCCCCTCCATCTCTGCCCCCAAATTCAGGTCCCCACATCTCTGCCCCCAGATTCATGTCCTCTCCATCTCTGCCCCCAGATTCATGTCCCCTCCATCTCTGCCCCCAGATTCATGTCCCCTCCATCTCTGCCCCCAGATTCATGTCCCCTCCATCTCTGCCCCCAGATTCATGTGCCCTCCATCTCTGCCCCCAGATTCATGTCCCCTCCATCTCTGCCCCCAGATTCATGTCCCCTCCATCTCTGCCCCAGATTCATGTCCCCTCCATCTCTGCCCCCAGATTCATGTCCTCTCCATCTCTGCCCCCAGATTCATGTCCCCTCCATCTCTGTCCCCAGATTCATGTCCCCTCCATCTCTGTCCCCAGATTCATGTCCCTCCATCTCTGCCCCCAGATTCATGTCCCCTCCATCTCTGCCCCCAGATTCATGTCCCCTCCATCTCTGCCCCCAGATTCATGTCCCCTCCATCTCTGCCCCCAGATTCATGTCCCTCTCCATCTCTGCCCCCAGTTTCATGTCCCTCCATCTCTGCCCCCAGATTCATGTCCTCTCTATCTCTGCCCCCAGATTCATGTCCTCTCCATCTCTGCCCCCAGATTCATGTCCCCTCCATCTCTGCCCCCAGATTCATATCCCCTCCATCTCTGCCCCCAGATTCATGTCCCCTCCATCTCTGCCCCCAGATTCATGTCCCTCTCCATCTCTGCCCCCAGTTTCATATCCCTCCATCTCTGCCCCCAGATTCATGTCCCTCCATCTCTGCCCCCAGATTCATGTCCCTCCATCTCTGCCCCCAGATTCAGGTCCCCACATCTCTGCCCCAGATTCATGTCCTCTCCATCTCTACCCCCAGATTCATGTCCCCTCCATCTCTCCCCCCAGATTCATATCCCCTCCATCTCTGCCCCAATTTATGTCCCCCCATCTCTTCCCCCAGATTCATGTCCCCTCCATCTCTGCCCCCAGATTCATGTCCCCCATCTCTGCCCCCAGATTCATGTCCCCTCCATCTCTGCCCCCAGATTCATGTCCCCCATCTCTGCCCCCAGATTCATGTCCCCCATCTCTGCCACCAGATTCATGTCCCCCATCTCTGCCCCCAGATTCATGTCCCCTCCATCTCTTCCCCCAGATTCATGTCCCCTCCATCTCTGCCCCCAGATTCATGTCCCCTCCATCTCTGCCCCCAGATTCATGTTCCCTTCATCTCTGCCCCCAGATTCATGTCCCCTCCATCTCTGCCCCCAGTTTCATGTCCCTCCATCTCTGCCCCCAGATTCATGTCCTCTCCATCTCTGCCCCCAGATTCATGTCCTCTCCATCTCTGCCCCCAGTTTCTTGTCCCTCCATCTCTGCCCCCAGATTCATGTCCCTCCATCTCTGCCTCCAGATTCATGTCCTCTCCATCTCTTCCCCCAGATTCATGTCCTCTCCATCTCTGCCCCCATTTTCATGTCCCTCCATCTCTGCCCCCATTTTCATGTCCCTCCATCTCTGCCCCCAGATTCATGTCCCTCCATCTCTGCCCCCAGATTCATGTCCTCTCCATCTCTGCCCCCGGATTCATGTCTCTCCATCTCTGCTCCCAGTTTCATGCCCCCCCCTCCATCTCTGCCCCCAGATTCATATCCCCTTCCATCTCTGCCCCCAGATTCATGTCCCCCCATCTCTGCCCCCAGATTCATGTCCCTCCATCTCTACCCCCAGATTCATGTCCCCACATCTCTGCCCCCAGATTCATGCCCCCACTCCATCTCTGCCCCCAGTTTCATGTCCCCTCCATTTCTGCCCCAATTCATGTCCCCCCATCTCTGCCCCCAGATTCATGTCCCCTCCATCTCTGCCCCAATTCATGTCCCTCTCCATCTCTGCCCCCAGTTTCATGTCCCCTCCATCTCTGCCCCAATTCATGTCCCCCCCATCTCTGCCCCCAGATTCATGTCCCCTCCATCTCTGCCCCCAGTTTCATGTCCCCTCCATCTCTGCCCCAATTCATGTCACCCCATCTCTACCCCCAGATTCATGTCCCCTCCATCTCTGCCCCAATTCATGTCCCTCTCCATCTCTGCCCCCAGTTTCATATCCCCTCCATCTCTGCCCCAATTCATGTCCCCCCCATCTCTGCCCCCAGATTCATGTCCCTCCATCTCTGCCCCCAGATTCATGTCTCTCCATCTCTGCCCCCAGTTTCATGCCCCCCTCCATCTCTGCCCCCAGATTCATATCCCCTTCCATCTCTGCCCCCAGATTCATGTCCCCCCATCTCTGCCCCCAGATTCATGTCCCCACATCTCTGCCCCCAGATTCATGCCCCCCCTCCATCTCTGCCCCCATATTCATGTTCTCTCCATCTCTGCCCCCAGATTCATGTCCCTCTCCATCTCTGCCCCCAGTTTCATATTCCTCCATCTCTGCCCCCAGATTCATGTCCCTCCATCTCTGCCCCCAGATTCATGTCCCTCCATCTCTGCCCCCAGATTCAGGTCCCCACATCTCTGCCCCCAGATTCATGTCCTCTCCATCTCTACCCCCAGATTCATGTCCCCTCCATCTCTGCCCCCAGATTCATGTCCCCTCCATCTCTGCCCCAATTTATGTCCCCCATCTCTTCCCCCAGATTCATGTCCCCTCCATCTCTGCCCCCAGATTCATGTCCCCCATCTCTGCCCCCAGATTCATGTCCCCCATCTCTGCCACCAGATTCATGTCCCCCATCTCTTCCCCAGATTCATGTCCCCTCCATCTCTGCTCCCAGATTCATGTCCCCTCCATCTCTGCCCCCAGATTCATGTCCCCTCCATCTCTGCCCCCAGATTCATGTCCCCTCCATGTCTGCCCCCAGATTCATGTCCCCTCCATCTCTGCCCCCAGATTCATGTCCCCTCCATCTCTGCCCCCAGATTCATGTCCCTCTCCATCTCTGCCCCCAGTTTCATGTCCCTCCATCTCTTTCCCCAGATTCATGTCCTCTCCATCTCTGCCCCCAGATTCATGTCCTCTCCATCTCTGCCCCCAGTTTCATGTCCCTCCATCTCTGCCCCCAGATTCATGTCCCTCCATCTCTGCCTCCAGATTCATGTCCTCTCCATCTCTTCCCCCAGATTCATGTCCTCTCCATCTCTGCCCCCAATTTCATGTCCCTCCATCTCTGCCCCCAGATTCATGTCCCTCCATCTCTGCCCCCAGATTCATGTCCTCTCCATCTCTGCCCCCAGATTCATGTCCCCCATCTCTGCCCCCAGATTCATGTCCCCCATCTCTGCCACCAGATTCATGTCCCCCATCTCTTCCCCAGATTCATGTCCCCTCCATCTCTGCCCCCAGATTCATGTCCCCTCCATCTCTGCCCCCAGATTCATGTCCCCTCCATCTCTGCCCCCAGATTCATGTCCCCTCCATCTCTGCCCCCAGATTCATGTCCCCTCCATCTCTGCCCCCAGATTCATGTCCCCTCCATCTCTGCCCCCAGATTCATGTCCCTCTCCATCTCTGCCCCCAGTTTCATGTCCCTCCATCTCTGCCCCCAGATTCATGTCCTCTCCATCTCTGCCCCCAGATTCATGTCCTCTCCATCTCTGCCCCCAGTTTCTTGTCCCTCCATCTCTGCCCCCAGATTCATGTCCCTCCATCTCTGCCTCCAGATTCATGTCCTCTCCATCTCTTCCCCCAGATTCATGTCCTCTCCATCTCTGCCCCCAGATTCATGTCCCCTCCATCTCTGCCCCCGGATTCATGTCTCTCCATCTCTGCTCCCAGTTTCATGCCCCCCCCCCTCCATTCCTCCCCCCAGATTCATATCCCCTTCCATCTCTGCCCCCAGATTCATGTCCCCCCATCTCTGCCCCCAGATTCATGTCCCCTCCATCTCTACCCCCAGATTCATGTCCCCACATCTCTGCCCCCAGATTCATGCCCCCACTCCATCTCTGCCCCCAGTTTCATGTCCCCTCCATCTCTGCCCCAATTCATGTCCCCCCCATCTCTGCCCCCAGATTCATGTCCCCTCCATCTCTGCCCCAATTCATGTCCCTCTCCATCTCTGCCCCCAGTTTCATGTCCCCTCCATCTCTGCCCCAATTCATGTCCCCCCCCATCTCTGCCCCCAGATTCATGTCCCCTCCATCTCTGCCCCCAGTTTCATGTCCCCTCCATCTCTGCCCCAATTCATGTCCCCCCCATCTCTGCCCCCAGATTCATGTCCCCTCCATCTCTGCCCCAATTCATGTCCCTCTCCATCTCTGCCCCCAGTTTCATGTCCCCTCCATCTCTGCCCCAATTCATGTCCCCCCCATCTCTGCCCCCAGATTCATGTCCCCTCCATCTCTGCCCCAATTCATGTCCCCCCCATCTCTGCCCCCAGATTCATGTCCCCTCCATCTCTGCCCCCAGATTCATGTCCCCTCCATCTCTGTCCCCAGATTCATGTCCCCTCCATCTCTGTCCCCAGATTCATGTGCCCTCCATCTCTGCCCCCAGATTCATGTCCCCTCCATCTCTGCCCCCAGATTCATGTCCCCTCCATCTCTGCCCCCAGATTCATGTCCCCTCCATCTCTGTCCCCAGATTAATGTGCCCTCCATCTCTGCCCCCAGATTCATGTCCCCTCCATCTCTTTCCCCAGATTCATGTCCCCTCCATCTCTGCCCCCAGATTCATGTCCCTCTCCATCTCTGCCCCCAGTTTCATGTCCCTCCATCTCTGCCCCCAGATTCATGTCCTCTCCAACTCTGCCCCCAGATTCATGTCCTCTCCATCTCTGCCCCCAGTTTCATGTCCCTCCATCTCTGCCCCCAGATTCATGTCCCTCCATCTCTGCCTCCAGATTCATGTCCTCTCCATCTCTTCCCCCAGATTCATGTCCTCTCCATCTCTGCCCCCAATTTCATGTCCCTCCATCTCTGCCCCCAGATTCATGTCCCTCCATCTCTGCCCCCAGATTCATGTCCCTCCATCTCTGCCCCCAGATTCATGTCCTCTCCATCTCTGCCCCCAGATTCATGTCTCTCCATCTCTGCCCCCAGTTTCATGCCCCCCCTCCATCTCTGCCCCCAGATTCATATCCCCTTCTATCTCTGCCCCCGGATTCATGTCCCCCATCTCTGACCCCAGATTCATGTCCCCTCCATCTCTACCCCCAGATTCATGTCCCCACATCTCTGCCCCCAGATTCATGTCCCCTCCATCTCTGCCCCCAGATTCATGTCCCCTCCATCTCTGCCCCCAGATTCATGTCCTCTCCATCTCTTCCCCCAGATTCATGTCCTCTCCATCTCTTCCCCCAGATTCATGTCCCCTCCATCTCTGCCCCCAGATTCATGTGCCCTCCATCTCTACCCCCAGAGTCATGTCCCTCCATCTCTGCCCCAGATTCATGTCCCCTCCATCTCTGCCCCCAGATTCATGTCCTCTCCATCTCTGCCCCCAGATTCATGTCCCCTCCATCTCTGCCCCCAGATTCATGTCTCTCCATCTCTGCCCCCAGTTTCATGCCCCCCTCCATCTCTGCCCCAGATTCATATCCCCTTCCATCTCTGCCCCCAGATTCATGTCCCCCCATCTCTGCCCCCAGATTCATGTCCCCACATCTCTGCCCCCAGATTCATGCCCCCCCTCGATCTCTGCCCCCAGATTCATGTCCCCTCCATCTCTGCCCCCAGATTCATGTCCCCTCCATCTCTGCCCCCAGATTCATGTCCCCTCCATCTCTGCCCCCAGATTCATGTCCCCCCATCTCTGCCCCCAGATTCATGTTCCTCCATCTCTGCCCCCAGATTCATGTCCCTCCATCTCTGCCCCCAGATTTATGTCCTCTCCATCTCTGCCCCCAGATTCATGTCCCCTCCATCTCTGCCCCCAGATTCATGTCCCCTCCATCTCTACCCCCAGAGTCATGTCCCTCCATCTCTGCCCCAGATTCATGTCCCCTCCATCTCTGCCCCCAGATTCATGTCCCCTCCATCTCTGCCCCCAGATTTATGTCCCCTCCATCTCTGTCCCCAGATTCATGTCCCCTCCATCTCTGCCCCCAGATTCATGTCCCCCCATCTCTGCCCCCAGATTCATGTCCCCTCCATCTCTGCCCCCAGATTCATGTCCCCTCCATCTCTGCCCCCAGATTCATGTCCCTCCATCTCTGCCCCAAGATTCATGTCCCCACATCTCTGCCCCCCAGTGTTATGCCGTCCCCTCCTTCATCTGCCCCCAGTGTCATGACGTCCTCTCCATCTCTGCCCCCAGTGTCATGCCGTCCTCTCCATCTCTGCCCCCAGATTCATATCCCCTTCCATCTCTGCCCCCAGATTCATGTCCCCCCATCTCTGCCCCCAGATTCGTGTCCCCACATCTCTGCCCCCAGATTCATGCCCCCCCCCCTCCATCTCTGCCCCCAGATTTATGTCCCCTCCATCTCTGCCCCCAGATTCATGTCCCCTCCATCTCTGCCTTCAGGTTCATGTCCCCCCATCTCTGCCCCCAGATTCATGTTCCTCCATCTCTGCCCCCAGATTCATGTCCCTCCATCTCTGCCCCCAGATTCATGTCCTCTCCATCTCTGCCCCCAGATTCATGTCCCCTCCATCTCTGCCCCCAGATTCATGTCTCTCCATCTCTGCCCCCAGTTTCATGCCCCCCTCCATCTCTGCCCCCAGATTCATATCCCCTTCCATCTCTGCCCCCAGATTCATGTCCCCCCATCTCTGCCCCCAGATTCATGTCCCCACATCTCTGCCCCCAGATTCATGCCCCCCTCCATCTCTGCCCCCAGATTCATGTCCCCTCCATCTCTGCCCCCAGATTCATGTCCCCCCATCTCTGCCCCCAGATTCATGTTCCTCCATCTCTGCCCCCAGATTCATGTCCCTCCATCTCTGCCCCCAGATTCATGTCCTCTTCATCTCTTCCCCCAGATTCATGTCCCCTCCATCTCTGCCCCCAGATTCATGTCCCCTCCATCTCTGCCCCAGATTCATGTCCCCTCCATCTCTGCCCCCAGATTCATGTCCCCCCATCTCTGCCCCCAGATTCATGTCCCCACATCTCTGCCCCCAGATTCATGCCCCCCCTCCATCTCTGCCCCCAGATTCATGTCCCCTCCATCTCTGCCCCCAGATTCATGTCTCTCCATCTCTGCCCCCAGTTTCATGCCCCCCTCCATCTCTGCCCCCAGATTCATGCCCCCCCTCCATCTCTGCCCCCAGATTCATGTCCCCCCATCTCTGCCCCCAGATTCATGTCCCCACATCTCTGCCCCCAGATTCATGCCCCCCTCCATCTCTGCCCCCAGATTCATGTCCCCTCCATCTCTGCCCCCAGATTCATGTCCCCCCATCTCTGCCCCCAGATTCATGTTCCTCCATCTCTGCCCCCAGATTCATGTCCCTCCATCTCTGCCCCCAGATTCATGTCCTCTTCATCTCTTCCCCCAGATTCATGTCCCCTCCATCTCTGCCCCCAGATTCATGTCCCCTCCATCTCTGCCCCAGATTCATGTCCCCTCCATCTCTGCCCCCAGATTCATGTCCCCCCATCTCTGCCCCCAGATTCATGTCCCCACATCTCTGCCCCCAGATTCATGCCCCCCCTCCATCTCTGCCCCCAGATTCATGTCCCCTCCATCTCTGCCCCCAGATTCATGTCTCTCCATCTCTGCCCCCAGTTTCATGCCCCCCTCCATCTCTGCCCCCAGATTCATGTCCCCTCCATCTCTGCCCCCAGATTCATGTCCTCTTCATCTCTTCCCCCAGATTCATGTCCCCTCCATCTCTGCCCCCAGATTCATGTCCCCTCCATCTCTGCCCCCAGATTCATGTCCCCTCCATCTCTGCCCCCAGATTCATGTCTCTCCATCTCTGCCCCCAGTTTCATGCCCCCCTCCATCTCTGCCCCCAGATTCATGTCCCTCCATCTCTGCCCCCAGATTCATATCCCCTTCCATCTCTGCCCCCAGATTCATGTCCCCTCATCTCTGCCCCCAGATTCATGTCCCCACATCTCTGCCCCCAGATTCATGCCCCCCCTCCATCTCTGCCCCCAGATTCATGTCCCCTCCATCTCTGCCCCCAGATTCATGTCCCCTCTATCTCTGCCCCAGATTCATGTCCCCCCATCTCTGCCCCCAGATTCATGTCCCTCCATCTCTGCCCCCAGATTTATGTCCTCTCCATCTCTGCCCCCAGATTCATGTCCCCTCCATCTCTGCCCCCAGATTCATGTCCCCTCCATCTCTACCCCCAGAGTCATGTCCCTCCATCTCTGCCCCAGATTCATGTCCCCTCCATCTCTGCCCCCAGATTCATGTCCCCTCCATCTCTGCCCCCAGATTTATGTCCCCTCCATCTCTGTCCCCAGATTCATGTCCCCTCCATCTCTGCCCCCAGATTCATGTCCCCCCATCTCTGCCCCCAGATTCATTTCCCCTCCATCTCTGCCCCAGATTCATGTCCCCTCCATCTCTGCCCCCAGATTCATGTCCCTCCATCTCTGCCCCCAGATTCATGTCCCCACATCTCTGCCCCCCAGTGTCATGCCGTCCCCTCCTTCATCTGCCCCCAGTGTCATGACGTCCTCTCCATCTCTGCCCCCAGTGTCATGCCGTCCTCTCCATCTCTGCCCCCAGATTCATATCCCCTTCCATCTCTGCCCCCAGATTCATGTCCCCCCATCTCTGCCCCCAGATTCATGTCCCCACATCTCTGCCCCCAGATTCATGCCCCCCCCTCCATCTCTGCCCCCAGATTCATGTCCCTTCCATCTCTGCCCCCAGATTCATGTCTCCTCCATCTCTGCCCCCAGATTCATGTCCCCTCCATCTCTGCCCCCAGATTCATGTCCCCTCCATCTCTGCCCCCAGATTCATGTCCCCTCCATCTCTGCCCCCAGATTCATGTCCCTCTCCATCTCTGCCCCCAGATTCATGTCCTCTCCATCTCTGCCCCCAGATTCATGTCCTCTCCATCTCTGCCCCCAATTTCATGTCCCTCCATCTCTGCCCCCAGATTCATGTCCCTCCATCTCTGCCCCCAGATTCATGTCCTCTCCATCTCTGCCCCCAATTTCATGTCCCTCCATCTCTGCCCCCAGATTCATGTCCCCACATCTCTGCCCCCAGATTCATGCCCCCACTCCATCTCTGCCCCCAAATTCATGTCCTCTCCATCTCTGCCCCCAGATTCATGTCCCCTCCATCTCTGCCCCCAGATTCATGTCCCCCATCTCTGCCCCCAGATTCATGTCCCCCATCTCTGCCCCCAGATTCATGTCCCTCCATCTCTGCCCCCAGATTCATGTCCCTCCATCTCTGCCCCCAGATTCATGTCCTCTCCATCTCTGCCCCCAGATTCATGTCCCCTCCATCTCTGCCCCCAGATTCATGTCTCTCCATCTCTGCCCCCAGTTTCATGCCCCCCTCCATCTCTGCCCCCAGATTCATATCCCCTTCCATCTCTGCCCCCAGATTCATGTCCCCCCATCTCTGCCCCCAGATTCATGTCCCCCCATCTCTGCCCCCAGATTCATGTCCCCACATCTCTGCCCCCAGATTTATGCCCCCCCTCCATCTCTGCCCCCAGATTCATGTCCCCTCCATCTCTGCCCCCAGATTCATGTCCCCTCCATCTCTGCCCCCAGATTCATGTCCCCCCATCTCTGCCCCCAGATTCATGTTCCTCCATCTCTGCCCCCAGATTCATGTCCCTCCATCTCTGCCCCCAGATTCATGTCCTCTCCATCTCTTCCCCCAGATTCATGTCCCCTCCATCTCTGCCCCCAGATTCATGTCCCCTCCATCTCTGCCCCCAGATTCATGTCCTCTCCATCTCTTCCCCCAGATTCATGTCCTCTCCATCTCTTCCCCCAGATTCATGTCCCCTCCATCTCTGCCCCCAGATTCATGTCCCCTCCATCTCTACCCCCAGAGTCATGTCCCTCTATCTCTGCCCCAGATTCATGTCCCCTTTATTTCTGCCCCCAGATTCATGTCCTCTCCATCTCTGCCCCCAGATTCATGTACCCTCCATCTCTGCCCCCAGTTTCATGCCCCCCTCCATCTTTGCCCCCAGATTCATATCCCCTTCCATTTCTGCACCCAGATTCATGTCCCCCCATCTCTGCCCCCAGATTCATGTCCCCACATCTCTGCCCCCAGATTCATGCCCCCCCTCCATCTCTGCCCCCAGATTCATGTCCCCTCCATCTCTGCCCCCAGATTCATGTCCCCTCCATCTCTGCCCCCAGATTCATGTCCCCCCATCTCTGCCCCCAGATTCATGTTCCTCCATCTCTGCCCCCAGATTCATGTCCCTCCATCTCTGCCCCCAGATTTATGTCCTCTCCATCTCTGCCCCCAGATTCATGTCCCCTCCATCTCTGCCCCCAGATTCATGTCCCCTCCATCTCTACCCCCAGAGTCATGTCCCTCCATCTCTGCCCCAGATTCATGTCCCCTCCATCTCTGCCCCCAG